>NC_081522.1:8840962-9163462 GCF_030273125.1 Centropristis striata
ACATTAAGATCATGAAGCCATTTCCATTTTAATAAATAGTGAAATAAAAATACACTTAATCAACACATAGTAACTACAAAAACACAAATAACCCATGAGGTCCTGGTTGTGGCGGCTAGTATTAATGAATTCCCTTTTTCTAGATTATATATATCAAATATATTCATCTCAAGTCTCCATCCCAGCATGTGTGAAAACATTTCACACATTTTCTGCAGAAGTGTCAAACCCATGAAACTCAACGCTGCCTTAACAGATCAAATAGCAACACCGTGCTAAATATAGCAATGATGCTCTATTTTTTTCCTGACAAATATAACAAAATGAGACATACTGTACAGACTGTGTTGTGTGGAACTGGTTCAGACAATTAAAATACAAAGATCTCAGAGCATAACTTTGCAACATGTATTACAATGTGCAGCTCAAAATGAAATGATGCAAAAAAATTTGAGAAGCTTGATTACCATAAATTACTATTACAAAAATAGAAACACTGCAGTAATGTGAAAAATAGATTAAGGCAACAGTTTGTAATGTAAATGTCACGTCTCAGTATTTAACTTACAGTCTCTTGCAGTTTTACAGCTGTAAAGGATAGAAAGAACAAATCATCTTTAGGCAGTGTGCACAATTCCTACTACAGAGATCTATGATGATGTGTGACTGCCCCCTATTGTTTAGACTGTGTACATGCAGCATCTTTGCCCAACCCCCTCTATGTCTCTCACACACACACACACACACACACAAACACACGCATAAACGCAAACCTCAAACAATCAGTGCATTAAATGTTTCAAATTCTGCGATAAAAATGTAAAAGGGTGTCTATGTCAAAAGCACATTCTGTTATTTTACTTTAAAAAGCACTAAGTCCACTTGAAGACTGGATTCTGTAAGAAGAAGTACATAACGAACTAAAGCTTAATAAACATCAGCAGTTTATGTACAGATCTTTAAATGTGGCATGCATCTTCCATCCGATCATCTAACCCTCTCTGTCTCTCATCTCTCATCGGACTCTGCTTTGGTCCTGCTGAGCTCTGAGGACAGGCTATTGCCAGCAGGACTGTGTTCAGGCCAGAAGGGGGATTCGTGCTGCAGGGGAGTACGGCGGGGGAAGAAGGTGTGCTGGAAGTCGTAGTTGAGCAGGCAGCTGATGGACGCCATGTAGACGTCAGCAAAGCGCGAGAGTCGGCGTGAGAAGTAGGTGGGGTTGTGGTACGTCCGGAAGAGACTCCCGAACTGACAGTTGAAGATGTCCTTCGTCTGTGACCTGCCATTAAAACACATTCACACCATCAAGATGAAAAAGACTTCAATAAATTTTCTAAGCTGCTCCTGCCTGCCAAAGTAATTATCTCCATTACCTCATCTCTTCTCTCTCTCTGATCCACTCCTCGACGACAGCTTGAGATGCTGGATCCCTGTGCACCTGTTTGAGAGCAGTGCAGAGAAGTTAAGCACAAAACGTAGATAGAGGCAAGAAGGGTAAGATTTTTCTTTTTTTCTAAAGTTTCCTGACCTGCATCTGTTCGATAAGTCCAGTTAGTGCCTGCAGCCAGGCCATCATGTGCACGTACTGCTCCGTGTTCATGATCTTAATCTCCTTCCTCAGCTCAGGGATGATGGCGCCTGTCCTCCAGCCATGTTTCAGAGTCAGATCCTGCAAAACAAAAGACCAGAATTATCAATAATTGAAGAATTTACGTGTTTGTGTCCGAGTCATGTTTTTACATGCAAGAAATAAGCAATAATAACTGAGTGCTAAAAACATGCACTAGATTTGTACATTTACAGTATAGCTAACATAAATCTACTCTACCAGCCATGTAGTAAACACAGCATGTAGGTGTTGCCTTTAGGGTGTCAACAAAAATAACTCCTGTCAAAACTTCTTCCAGTCAATCAATACAAAAAAAGACTATTTGTATTGTTTTTCTTGCAGCTGATCGCTGGAAGTGTCCTTCTATTTAATGCGAGATGCGAGTGTGACTGGCCCACTACCTCAGCAGCTACAATCCACACAGTCTGCGGTGTGGTGAAGTCGAGCGTGGTGAGTTGGAAGTCAGTGTGTAATGTATTTGTGTAAAACTAATTCGGTTGGGGAGGAGCGGTCGTGGCATTTCACCCAACTGAATGCTTCCTTTCGCATAAAGGTATCCAATTAAGGAGAAATCAAATTAAGCACTCTATTGGTATCACTTTAAGGGTATTGATATTGGTACTGTAGTTTTTTTAAATGACTCCCAGGCCTAACAGTACATCAGCAGCACGGCTACAATGCCACTGTATGAATGTATATCACAGCCAGCCTAGCGTTGCATACGCAATCTATAATATATATAATATAGTTAGTATAGGACAAATAAGATAAGATTGAAAAAGGTTGCAGAAATGCACCTAAAGCTCAAGTAGGTGACATTAGGTGACAGACAGCACCAATTAAAACAGAAGAGAAAGTAAAAGGTATGAAAGATGGGCAACTGAAAAAGTGGATCAGGGAGGTGAGAAAAATAGTTTTGGATTCTTCAATAAAACTGCAGAATTTAAATATTGCTCCATCCTTCCCTCCCCTGTAACTCCTTAGCTACTCAGAGATGCTTCTGCTTCTGTAACAATCCCATCCTACAGCCAGAGAGGCTGACAGGGAGCTGTTGTTGGTTTAAACCACAAATGCCATGTGCCATCTTTCATAATAAGCAAGTAGACACGTTTGACAGCTGGCTGCCCGCCACCAGCAAGTCATTACGCCAGAAATGTAAACTCAGTATTTAATTATCACCATTTACAGCCAATCAGACAAATTAATATATGAAAGTCGTGATAAATCATTGTTCGAAAAGCAAAAAAAACCCATGCTAGTTTGTTTTGTTTATCATGGATGCGGGCAGCTGTTGGCAGGTTTCTACGTTACAGGTATAAAAAGGTAAACAAGGTGCAGTGGGATGTGGGAGGTGTGATACATCAGGAGACATGGACACTCATTAAAATACCTGTCAACCAAACCCAATGTACAGCTACAGTCACTGTGGTTTAATGTATGAAGAGTCACATTCTCAACCCAGTTATTTTAGTATCCTTGTCCTGCTTCAAGCATTTGTTCGCTATCTCATTATGTGCTTCAGAACTTTGTTGCAGATAAAGACTAACTCAGTCAGCGAGAGCCCTTTAAATTCAGGAGACAAGCTCGTCTTAAATGGAGCATGGTCAAAGCAGGGTTCTCCTCTTTGTTCATTATATTGTAATCTTTCATAATGCAGTGTTTTGTGTAGTCATAATGAGCCCTTTGTTCTAAATATGCCGGGATGCTGCTTACTGCCAAATCACTGTAGATGTGATCACCAAAATAGAGCACTTTGGATCCTCGCCAGCCGGTGAGTCTCAGGAACTCATAAAGGTTTCCCTACAGTGATCAAAAACACAAACACACGTCAAATAAAAAGTCAACCATGTATTTTGTAAAGTGTATACAAGTGAACTTTTTCAGCTATTTTAAACACCTGTTTGTAGATCTTCCCTTTTTCCAACTTGTGAATCCGATCCCACAGCAGTGCACCTTTGTCTGTCACTCGCCTGAAAGGTCTAGGGAAAAATACACAAAGACAAATCTTACCCAATATTGGCAGCTCCAAAGCAAACATAAACCTATGCAAAGTCTGTGTATAGTGCAAGCAGTGAGCAAAGTCTGCAGGTAACTGCTGCTAGTGAGGCCCCTAGTGGGATAAAAGAGGCACAGCCTGGCCACAGCACGACCCGCTGACACATTCACACTCACTTTCTCCTGTCGTTGAAGAACCCAGGTTTGTCGGCCTGAACGATCACAACATCAAACAGGTCCCGCCAGTCCTTCCCCACTATGTAGTTCATTCCTCGATCCCTGAGAAGGACAAAGAGTCAACAGATTTCCTTTGTCAGCAACATCTTAAAGCTCATCATGAGGGTACAAACACTTGAGCTGAGGGCTCAGCAATAAAATGTCTATCTGGTATATTGTTAGACTTTTAAGCAACTACAATGAGTTTTCAAATGGTTACTATAAACTATAGTCTGTATACTATACTATATTATAAACTGTTTCAATTTAATACTGATGTCTCTATATAAAGTATATTAGAAAATGAGACCATTTTACATAGCAATTCACAGGCTGCATACAGAAAAAGGCTATCTTCACATTTTCCCAGGCAAATTCTGGCAGTGAGTACCACATTAGCCAGCTGAAAGGAACCAGGGGGATATTTTCTTTAGAGAAAAAAGTAAAAAATTGTATTATGGCTGTTCCATGTTTGTTACAAACATGAAAAAAGGGGGATCGATCACATTTAGCCTCAGCTCAGTCCAGGTGCAGGACAAAAAGCAGTAACATCAGGAGAAAATAAGAGACTGGGGATGACAATATCATAAATAGATTGTAAACTTGTATGAATAATATGGATCTAGGGGAATGTCGAGGTCATAACACTACACTGGTAACAACTTGAGGACTTTAGGGTGTGGACAGCCTCTTCTTTGCCTTTGTTCACTGTTTGGTGCTTTGATGACTGAATGTAAGAAACTATTAAATCAATGATGCAGGTTTAATGTTTTTGCTCTGAGAAGCCTTTTGAGGTTGGATATGCATAGCTGTTCATTCTGTGCAATTAAGCAAGACTTCAAAAGAGGCTATTAGTCAATGACTTACAATGAATTACAAATACTTGCGGGGGGAAAGCCCTTTGATGTGCAGCTGCCTATCTACAAAAGTTGAGGCATTATACAGTAGCGCCAATTAAATATTAGTACACCGATACAAGACATTTTAATTAATTACTGCAACAAGCACTTGCGCTCTGTTTGCTTACACTTACACAAAGTCAAATGGGCTATTGGTAATGAGGAACATCTTTTTTCCATGCTCTGACAGCTTCTTCAGCACAGCGTGGCTTTGCTCACCATAGCAAATGTATTTCTCTGGAAAATGAGAAAACAGAGAGAGGGTAGGGATGTGTGATGCTGATATAATTTACACAGATAAAACTATTTTTATTTGCACATCACAGCCTCATCATTTATGAATTAATTGTTTATGTCTTGGCAGCAACTCAGAAGTGGCTGTATCATTTATTTTACATTAGCTGAAATAAAGTAGTATAAATCAAACATTACCAATATCTGCCTCCACGGCTCGGTACATTATCCCTTTGACGTGAACATCTCTAATGGCTTCCTGTGAAGAGGAAAAAGTAAACAGCCGGGAAGTCATGACTTCAGTGACACAATGTTAGAATTCAGCTCCAGTAGCAACTCTTTGCTCTTTATATAAATGGTTGACTTGAAAGTACAAAGAAGGTGCATTTCTGAATACAAATTAAAGATGAAGAAAGCAGACCCTGGAGTTTAGTTACTTTGGTGACACAGTGAAAGTTTCCACCACATTATAAAAAGTGTAACGTGTGTTTTTCAATCAGTGAATCAGTAAATAGACTCTTGCAAAGTTGCACATCTATGAGGCAAATTTTAAGTAACTTTATCATATACAAAGATTAATTTGATGTACACAGAAAAGCAAGCAGAAAACAGGGTTAATGCTGAATAATAAATCACGCTTGGCTGGAAAAAAAAAAGATTAAGCAGGGTGTCCTTGAAAAGATATGAGAGGCACTCGTGGAACTGAGAGCGTGTGTGAGAGCTTTTAATGACAGCGATCTGTCAAAAACGCTGCAGTGTCACCACAGAATAGACAGGACCAGCATGACAGCTGCCCTCAAAGGGGGAACGCAGTGCTGATTTCTCGCCCCTCTCCCTCTGATGCAGCAGAGCCACCAGAGAACAGACGCAGATGGCTGGAGGCGGGCCTGCTTGACTAAAATTAGACACCGGTTTTCAGAGCTAAAATTAAGATGGGGATTGAATGGCTGAAGTAACACAGCAGTAAACACAGAAATAAATTTATGACCATGTGGCTTTACACACACTGACCCCTGGGAGATACAATAACTGTGATGAAGAGAGTTCGACTGGATCACCTTGGCGGTGAGTTTCCAAAGACAAACATGGTAGAATAATAATAAGATGGTTCACCTTTACGTCTTTGTAGAGATGCACTGGCTCATAGTCAATGTTGTGCCTCATGAAGAAGTCATTGACACAGGACAGGAGGGTCATCTCAGGCAGGGAGAATATGTCCATGAATTGTTTCATGGTGTGGCCATGAGAACTCTGCAGGTCAGTGAATAACATCATTATATTGGTTGTATTTCTGTACAGTAGGGTCTATCTTTTAATGGATAAGAGAGGAAATGATCATTACCTTGCCATAGAAGTCGCTCATGATTTCTAGAGGAACATGACTACCTTCATACATGGCAATAACTTCCTCATCAGGAACTGGATGAAGACCCCTGTACAAGAAACACAAAATAAACCGTTATAGAACTCATGCTGTATCATTAGTAGCATGACAACCTCCAGAAAAGCTTTAAGATGTGTAGTGTGAAATGCTGAATGATTGCCTTTAACTATCTACATATTTAGCCTGGTGAGAAAAGCAGTTTATGTGTCAATTTTACGTATCTGTGTATTATTTATTACCCACTACCCTGATGTCAGTGCAAAGATACCTGTATACGGTTCCCAACTGGATGTAGTGAAAAGCATCAATCTTCATCAGCAGGGCCTGTTGAAAATCATAAATATTTCCACAAAAATGATCCTGAATAAACACTCAGCCTAGAGTGCAATTGATGGAAAATAAAAAACAATGGAGTTAGACAACCAAAGGCTTTCTCACCTTCTGAACATCATAGTGAAGTCCTCGGACAGCAAAATTAGGAATATATTCATAATTCCGCAGACCCTCTGGATACTAATACAAAAGAGAATTAAAAAAATTAGGTTTAGAATTTTAGTGACGACAAATTCAAACATTTAATCTACTGAACCTGAAAAAAATTGAGCAATGGAGTACACCACAATTGGTGCTTGATGGTGCAACACTTAACTTTTTTCTTTCTAGTATAGTTCCTACACTCCTCAGTAACTGGGTCATGATTTCTGGTAAGAGACATTGCTGTTGAACTAAGTTTATGTATATGTGTTCAGTATGTATTTTTTTTATTTATTGGTTAACTGTCCCTTTAAATGTGGCTGATTAGCTATCCAACTCAGTGTGGCAGTTGCGTAGTCTCTGGGGACTTGGCTTGGGAACCAAAGGGTGACCATTTGAAGTCCCGCTGTGATCAAGTAGTGAGTGTGGACTGGTAGCTGGAGAGGCGCCAGTTTGTCTCCTGGGAACTACTGAGGCTGAGCAAGATGCCGAGTCCCCAACTGCTTAGTGCCAGTCTACGGTCCTGTTTGTTTATGAGTATAAAAACAGTTAATTTCCTCTCAAGGGATTAACAAAGTGCACCTTCTTTAAATCACAATCAGCCATAAATGCTAAATGTTTATGCTACCAATCTCTTAGCTTCTTTACTGGAAAAGTTTTGGGGGTTAACTGCCTAATTCAGTCGCACAGTTTTTCTAGTGGGATCCTGATTTTATGACATATTATGAGTTTACACAGCAGCTGGATTCTTATATCAGAGATCACATGAAAACACCTCTGGTCTGGCTTCAAGTAATGGCCAGGTTTCCACTACAGTCAAACACCCGGAATGAGGCGGGTCTCACTCACCGAAACGCCTCTAATTTGAATTTGAATATGAGCCATCCCGAGCGGTCGTTTGTTCTGACTTTTTTTGGCCCTGTAGAAGAGCAGGACCGTTTCTCTCACCTGAAAAAAGCCTGGTTGCTGATTGGATAGAACGCTAAGCAGGATGTTACGTAGTACTCGACGACAAAACAACACGTGCCATTTGTAAAAGCTGGCGAAGTAGCGAGTAGTCACAAGCAACAATAAACATAAGCCCCTTTCATAATGTCGTCCCGCAAATCCCTGTTATATTGCTGGAAAGATCTGTGCCAGCTCTTTGTCTTAGGCCGTTCATAGTGATCCTGCAAAGGTGTGATTTTCTGCCCTTTCACAGTGCAGTCTGGCATCGTGAAAGAGGCGCACAGTAGCACAGTGCTAATAGGCTAACAGTTAGCTCTGTAGCAGTACAATGTGTATGTGCTGCTGCTGCAGGAGGTGTTCACTTCGCGATCTCTGTTTACAACAGTTAGCATGCCCCTTTGTTTATGATCAGCGGCTTTGCTGTGCACAATTAGCCATGCTGGTTTATTATGATCAGTGGTGGAGGTTGTGCACAGTTAGCAACGGTGGCCACCGTTGCGTCTCCCGTGTTTAATCCGTCGCGTATGTGATGTCACGGTCGAAACTGTCTCTAATCGATTACGCAATGATCGAAAACCATACGTCACCTCCCGAGTCTTGTAAATTCCTCTAGGGCCTTTTTTTGCAATGGAGACATGCTGAGTGAGCGTCCATCTGAGAGGGTGTGGCCGGAGACTTTCCCAGCGGCCACTCTTTCCCCTAATGGAAACACGACTAATGTGTCTGAACCACCAGTGGTTTAGACCAATCAGCATCTTGTGAGGAGCTTCAGGTGTAGTTTAGGTGTGTGTGTTGACAAAACAACAATGGCGTAGCTGCTGCTGAAGAGGTGGGCCGAGAGGCTGCAATAGCATCAATTATATTAGAGCTGGAGAGCATTTCTTCCCCCGCCTGGCTTTGGTTAGAGTTAGATTTACCAACTGGCTCTGCTGGTAGTAAAGGACGTGATAGACGGTGATGACAGATGGTTCATTCAATCACCTGCCAAGATTTTTATTTTTACAAACAGTTTCCATTGACTGCTTCTTGGATGGTTCTATGTAATAAACCATCTGGCGCGTCAGGTTAATATCACTAAGGACAATCATAAAAACGTGATTCTTTGTTGTCCAGTTGTGTGTTTTGCTCTATTAGTTTAAGAGTCAATTTCAGCCAAGATCGAAGAGCCTGTTTGTATTTGGAGCAAGAATGTGTTTTAAAGTGCCAGGTTTCTAAGTGTTGCACAGCGTACACACACCCTGTGGTTATTGATGAGAATATCCCGTGCTATGTTGAAGATGAGGGTGTGGAGGTGTCTGGAGTAGAACGCCAGGGTGTAGTCATAGTCGAAGCCGTACACTTCTGTGTCTCGCAGGCTCATCTCATTGTTTGCAAAAATGGTGTCAGGGTTGACTGAATTGGTGGAAATGGCTGGGATCAAATCTAAGAAGAGAGACACATGAAACATAAAGTTATTTTGTAGTTTCCTTCCATTTGGGAATATTATATGCTGCTATGACAGAAAAGCACATGTTAGGAAATAAGTACATCGATCCTTTATATTGATTTGATGCTTTTGGCAACTTCTGTATTACGTATTTCTCAGTTACACCACTTTCTAAAGAACACGAGTATTCATGATGTATACTTGATGTGTCTGGAGTTCAGTCACTTCCTTCTATCAACTAAACAACTACAATAAGATAGCAGATACATGCATTAAATATGCAGGATATATGAATAATGCATAAGTAAATATCCAAGGTGTTCTATTTCTCTCATTAAAAGACATAGACTTCTTTTGCAACTCATGGATCCGAATAATTGATCAAATGTAAGGAATGACAAAAATGAAACACTAATTAAGTCTATATTTAAGTCTAAACTTAATCTTTTTAATATACACTTAGGAAATAACTCATTTTAATTGCTCTAATATCTCATAACTTTGACTTTAAAAGACCAAAGTTTGACTAATTATTCTGTGTGCTGCCAATTGTAAATTATAGTGTAAACAAAACTGTAGTTTTATAGTTCAGGCTGTTTTTTCTCCTGCTCAAACAAGCCTGGAGAGGAGGCAAACTTGCAGAGCTGTTTGAGGTATGTGGTCTATTTGTTAGCTGTGCATAAAATATGTCTCGGCAGATACTGGGGGTAGATATTGATCTGCATACTATATTTTCAGTCTACCCCCTGTATGTTTGCAATAAAGTATTATAGCTTAGCTTAGCTACAACATATTATTCTCACCATTTGTGCAAGACGAGTTTATAGTTTTAGTAGGCTGCTATTGTGCGGCTGTACCCAGAACTGACAGGAAACATTAGTCATAACTGGGTTATAAGGCAACAACGTTGCTGTATCTATCGCAGTGCTGTAGCATACTACTGAATGAACGCTGCTGTTTTATCAATGTCCGTACCTTCAGTTTGCCTTTTGGTCTCTTTGTAAATAGACCACAGTCTCTCTGTCATGTCCCGGCCATCTGAAGAGCTGCTGCAAACAGATGCTGCGTAGTTTTTGGCTCGGGGTTGCTGTGACAGGAGTTGACCGACTCCATGCGCTACCGCACCGAAATTCCGCCTCCATGAGTGAGATGCGAACGGCCGGTGGTGTAAACTCTGCAGCGCCTTACAGAAACTATTCGCCTTCTGTAAACAGTCCCTGTGCCTCAGGAGAGACGACAGGGGCAGAGACAAGGGCGTCATGACTCTGCTGTTGAGGGTGGCCGCCCGTGAGTAGGTCGCGGTGGACTCCCGGGCGACTGCATGCAGTTGACAGGCTCTTCTGTAAATACCGTAAGTGTCCCTGGATGTTGCTCTTTGCGTCACTTCCGCGTTGGCAAGGTCCCAGCCAACCAGCGAATCAGAGGCTGATGCGTCTGCGTCTTCTACAGTCTAAGGTCTGGAGGTCTGGAGCCTCAGTCGCTTCCTGCTGTCCACTAAACTGCTGCGATATGTAACCAGATACATGCATTAAATATGTATTATCCAGAAAAGGACCCATTATTATATGGAGCTAATGTAAAGTACAGGCCTGCATGTATATATGTATATGTATATATATATATATATATATATATATATATATATATATATATATATATATATATATATATATATATATATATATATATATACACATATATATATACATATTTATATATATATGTGTGTGTGTGTGTGTGTATATATATATATGTTATATATATATATATATATAAATATATATATATACACATATATATATACACACGTGTGTGTGTGTGTGTGTGTGTGTGTGTGTGTGTGTGTGTGTGTGTCTATATCTCTCTCTATAGATCTATCTCTCATTATCTATCTATACAGATGGATAGATGGATATTATTTATTTAATAAAGCTAACCCTAATCCAGGAAAGGAACCATTATTATATAAAGCTACATTAAAGTACAGGCCTGGAGGTTTCTCTTTATCTCACATTATCTAACACAGATATTGGCTGGCCAAATATATACACAGTACATCTTTACTTACTTACTAATATATTTCTCATTGTGCAGATACATTTAGTATAATAATAATAATAATAATAATAATAATAATAATAATACATTTTATTTGTAAATCACTTTTCATACAGAAATCTCAAAGTGCTACAGAAACCAGAAACAAGAAAGAGAAAAACTCATTAAAATCAGCAGTAGATAAAAAAGACACGGGTAATAAAGTACATTATGCAGAGACAAAATTAAAAAAAAATAAAAATCTAGGGACAACCTAAAAAGTATATTCTTGTTTACCAGGAATTCTGTATACCGTAAATTGATATTAGTTTATTTCATATTATTCTAAATTAGAATCCCACCTTTGTATTGAGGAGACTACATCGATCATAAAACAATTAGATCACTGATCAAAGCTTTGAATTTTAATAGCAAAATATAAATTTTATTTTGAGATTTTGACTCGTAATAATAATAGTAATAATTTCGTTTTACTATAAGTATTTTCTTTTTCATTCCTCCTGGTAAGTTTACATTATGTGGGGAGAAATGTTATATTTTCTTAATTAATAATAATTCCTCATGGATTTAAACCATTTAGTAGCAGCTGACCTTGTGTTAATCTAATCTAATCTAATCTAAATACAGCTAAATATGTACGAACTGGTTTCAAAAGTGTCTTCAAAGGACCAATAAGGTTTTAAATGTACTGTGTATTTTATAATAATGTCCATACTATATTAAATGTAACTGAATCTACCACTTTTCTGTCACACATATTTGTATGCACACACATACACCTACACCTACACTTACACATACACATACACATACACACTCACAATACATACCACACACCACACCCATCACTGGAACTATAACTGCTATTTGACACCTGTAGCGTAATCATATACTCACACAACTGGGTGCATACACCCAGACAGGCTGAGCAAGCAGCATATTTAAGGCAATGCGCATATTTGCATGATAATGTTAGACACTATTTATCCAACCACTAGAGATTCCAGTATGACAAAATCTCAGTTTTTCACAAATTTGTTCAGATTATGTTTTAGAATCTTTGCCATCGTCTCCATTTTCAACTTTGCAACTGAACAGTGACATCATGTGGACAAAAGTCAGTGGTGCGCAGTTAGTGTGCAATCATCATTCAGTGTATGCTTCCACAGCAGGATATCTACAGCAGTTTTATTTCGTTTTACTTATTTAATTATAAGGACAACAACATTTTTGTCAACTTCCAACTGTGGTCCTTTGGTGAGGTGTTTTAAAACCAGTGAGGTGATGCTTAAAATTTACAGTCAGAAGACAACGAGACAGCAAGAAGCAGCAAACATAACCTGCAGTAATACACAAAAAATTTACACTATGCAGTACATATATCCATGCAAGCAAATCACAGGAAGCAACAAAACACAGCCAGATAATCGTGATTGTTCTTTGACACAACAAATACACAATATACCATATACATAAAAGTAGACACACGTGATACATATAAATACATATAGACAGAAACAGACACGTAAATTATCCACTCAATAGAGCCATAAATAAGATCTTCAATGTCACTTGGCTGTGACATTGCATAAGAAAATCAACATTTAACTAACGTGTTGACAGAGATTTTTTTCTTCCCATATTGAGAGGTAAATTTAGGAAGTGATGTGCTGATTATTCATTCTTGGCCAATAGTGTCTAGCCACGATTTTCGGGTCTTGACTTATGTTGAAGAATCTGATTGGACAGCATGTACCGAATGCTGCGCTGTGATTGGTCAGAGGTTGTGCGTGGTGCGCGGCCATTGGTCGGTCGTCACGGGTTTAAGAGAGTGGGCTCTTTTGGTGGGAGAGGCAGCTTGTCAGTCTCTTGTTAAGGCAGTGCTGCGTGCACTTATCTCCCGGCTTTTGTTTCAGGAGCTGAAGATACACATCGGCGTTCAAGCAGTGCCTCAAAATGAAACGAGTCTGGGTGATAGGTCTTCTTGTCGCACTCTTTGCCTTTGGTGAGTGGCGGAACGATTTTACTATTTCGTCTTACTTTTTATTACCCAACATTTTAGCTAGCGTTAGCCAGTAAGCTAGCGTTAACTTGCGTTTGGGCTTCATTCGTTGCTACGAGCCTTCATACATTTGTAGTTATAAAGATTCATTTTGTCCATTTATTAGAGAAATGCAGCGTGTTTAACTTGCTTTCAACACATTTCTTGAAGCTAGTATCCGTTATTTCTAATTGCCTTTCCAGAAGTTTCTATCAGAACCACCAAAAGCTGATTGATGCTAGCTAACATACCCGTTAAAAACCGGTGCTGTTGCATAGATGGAGAAAAATCCATATTCAGGCTTAAACATCCCAACGCTACTTAAAATCACACCTTACTTATTTGGTGATTTCAATCCATGTCTTTGCAGAGCTTCGTGCTCAATGAAACAATACTAAATAAGTATGTCTCCAGAAACACCTGCAGAAAATGCGTTTTATTAAATTAAATCTAACTCCCTTGTGACCCATTACAGCTGCTGTAAAGGCAGATGATGAAGTTGACATCGATGGGACAGTAGAGGAGGACTTTGGTAAAAGCAGAGATGGCTCCAGAACCGACGATGAGGTGGTGCAGAGGTAGGTGTCACTTTGAATATCTTTTCAGAATATGCCTGTTGTGTGAACTGTGTCCCTATCAGGAAAGGTCGACTAAACCTAGAGTTAACAGCACAAGGTCAACATGACTCACTTGTGCACACAAACCTTGAATAGTAGTAGTGGTGGTAAAGCTTTGCAATGTTTATTGCACGTCCCTCATTAAGACTAGGGAATCTTGTCGTTGCTTTAACTACAGTACTGATCCCTCGAGGGAAGAGAACAGATTTTCCTGTTTGTTGTTTGCAGCTATGATTTGTTGTTGTGCGTTTCCCTGATCTTACCTGTGCGTGTGCATCTGTCTATCCCCAGAGAGGAGGAGGCTATCCAGCTGGATGGATTGAATGCAGCTCAGATTAAGGAACTCAGAGAAAAGTCTGAAAAACATGTCTTTCAGGCTGAAGTCAACCGTATGATGAAGCTGATTATCAACTCCCTCTACAAGAACAAGGAGGTGAGCAGGAATAAATTACATCTTGATGTATGATCACCAGTTTTGGAAGAGGATTTCTGTGAATTCCCTTGGATCACAGAGGTGTTAATTTAACATATTGCTTATTATCGAGGTTGTAGTTTCTGGTATATTGAATTTTGTTTCAATCTGATATTATTTCACCTTCATGTTTGTAAAAGGGGTGGGCATACTATTGAAAATGCCTCTTACTATGATGGAGTTTAGTACTGCAAACTACCACCTTAAGAACACAGATAACTATTATTATTTAACAGTGGTAGCATTTATGGCTAAGCTGTTATATGCTGTGTGTATAAAACAAATTAAAACTGATCTGAATTTTAAACAATGTATAAAATTAACTATAATCCCTGACAGGTGAATTTGTCTGGTCCAGTGCTCCAGACACTAAAGTCCCCAGTAAAACTAATATAATACAAAATAGCATCACTACATAATTGTAATAAACAACATTAAAACACCTCGATCACATTAAGGCAGAATAAACAAAGTCATATAAATAATACTGAAGTGTAGGATATAAGCTAAGATGCATGTTATACACATATAATACATTACACTCCTGCAGGTGTGTCAACATTGTTTGAGATTTGTTGGGAGGGGGCGAGTCTGTGTGTCGGCTGGTTGGACTCAGACTAGGCAGGATTACTGTCACCATTATTATGTTTTAGAGACGTCTACAGAAAAGGCTGAGCTCATGATTTTTTTTTTTTTTCTGTTTCAGATCTTCCTCAGGGAGCTGATTTCCAACGCCTCAGACGCTCTGGATAAGATCCGCTTGTTGTCACTGACCAATGATGCTGCAATGGCTGCCAATGAGGAGCTGACCATCAAAATAAAAGTATGCAAAAGAATGGAGTATGTTGCAGTCCTTCTTGGTAATGTTGATGCTTCTTGCTCAGTTGATAACTTAACTGTATTTTTCCCATCTCCAGTCTGACAAGGAAAAGAACATGCTCCACATCACTGACACCGGTATTGGAATGACCAAAGAGGAGCTTGTGAAGAACCTGGGTACCATCGCCAAGTCTGGCACCAGCGAGTTCCTTAACAAGATGACAGAGATGCAGGCTGAGGAGCAGTCAACCTCAGAGCTGATTGGACAGTTCGGTGTGGGTTTCTACTCTGCTTTCCTCATTGCCGACAAAGTCATCGTGACATCCAAACACAACAATGACACCCAGCACATCTGGGAGTCCGACTCCAACCAGTTCTCCGTCATTGAGGACCCACGTGGGGACACACTGGGCAGAGGAACCACCATCTCGTAAGTTTACATTTGGTTCATACTCAAAACACCTGTAGTGATTTTAATTACTCTTTAGCGTTCTAAATAACTATTGCTGGTCGTGTTGCTCTTCACACCTCTAATTCTGTGCCCAGAATACTGTAACACTTACTCAATTAGATCTTGAATGCATTGGGGTTTTTTTTTTTGCAACATTACATTCAAAATGTCTTTGTAGTATTTACTTTTAATTTAAATCCTTCCCATCTTTTTCTAACGTCAGACTGGTCCTGAAAGAGGAGGCCTCAGACTATCTGGAGCTGGAGACCATCAAGAACCTCGTAAAGAAATACTCTCAGTTCATCAACTTCCCCATCTACGTTTGGGCCAGCAAGGTGATAACTTCAGACACTTCCTCCCACACTTTGACTCATACTTGATCCCAGCGCAATTATATTACGAAACTGATGAAAATATGGAAATGAACAAATGGCCGTTGCATAATTTCTTCCTGTCCAAATGCCAGACTGAGACAGTTGAGGAGCCCATTGAGGAAGATGCTGAGGCAGCAGAGGAACCCGAGAAAGAGGCTGCTGAAGATGAGGCTGAGGTAGAGGAAGAGGAGGAGGACAAAGACAAACCAAAGACAAAGAAGGTAAGCTGTTTATATAGGGGTGGATGATGGGGACAAAATTAGTGTTGTGTTAAATTTTATTTGCAAGTTAAAAATGTTAATATTAACTTAATTATCACATTTCTTGCAACATTTGGGCTTTGAAGTGTGATACCGCCTAAGAAATTATTATATGAATATTTGCAGAGGCAGTAAATTATATTTGATTAAACACTAGCCTCTCTATGTGTCCAAGCTAAATTTGCATACTATTTGACCGATCAGCCTAATTTTTTTTGCACATTTATGACTGCATGTTCAAGGGCTTCTCATGGTCACACTTTTTGGAAAAACATGTTTAATTGAAGAAAATCATCATAGCAAAAGGAATTTCCAGTATTTCGTTTTAACAAGTGATTGTCATAACTGAGGACTTTAAGCCAAATGTTTCTGTGGTTCCTTTTAGTAACTTGTGTAGATAATAAATGCAGATTAACCTTTTGGGCCATATTTAAAAAAAAAAAAAAAATGTCTAATCATGTGTGTTGTAGGTTGAGAAGACTGTGTGGGACTGGGAGCTGATGAATGATATCAAGCCCATCTGGCAGAGACCAGCGAAGGAGGTTGAGGAGGATGAGTACAACGCTTTCTACAAGACCTTCTCTAAGGTGGCCACCTGAACAGCGTTGTCAAATAGCCATATAGATTGTTTGCCTTCCTTTTAGGCTCAACATGTATCTTTTTATTACAGGACAGCGACAACCCTCTGGCCCACATCCACTTCACGGCTGAGGGTGAGGTTACCTTCAAGTCCATCCTGTTCGTGCCCACTTCAGCACCCCGCGGACTGTTTGACGAGTACGGCTCCAAGAAGAACGACTACATCAAGGTATTTTCTAGGAATTTTAGAGATTGTGTTCTGATTATCACTCTATAAGCATGAATTGCCTTGACTCACTTTCTAATTCACTGTCTTTCTGTCACAGCTGTTTGTGAGGAGAGTTTTCATCACAGATGACTTCAATGACATGATGCCCAAGTACCTGAACTTTGTCAAGGGAGTGGTGAGTTTTTGGTTATTTGAGTGCTAACTGTTTGGTTTATCCTAGCTAGAATATGCACTATTATTAATGGAAATGTATTTTGTTAGGTTGACTCTGATGACCTTCCCCTGAATGTGTCAAGAGAGACTCTGCAGCAGCACAAACTGCTCAAGGTGAGTTTCACTTCTAGCATTACCACAACACCATC
The DNA here is from genome assembly GCF_030273125.1 of Centropristis striata. NCBI lineage: Eukaryota > Metazoa > Chordata > Actinopteri > Perciformes > Serranidae > Centropristis > Centropristis striata. Next base: position 8,858,410 of record NC_081522.1, read on the forward strand.
TTGGTAAAAAAAAAAAAATGTTTCTGTAAAGATCACTTTTTACTGCACTTTTTTTTTTTTTTGCATGTTGTATTATTTATTTTTTATTGTTCGCTTTCCACTGAATATTTGTTATGAGGGTCATTAGTCACAGTTGTTGCAAACGTTATGAAAAAAAAAAAAATTTAAAACTTCTGTTTGGTTAGTTTACCTTCAACATGATCTGTTCAAGGACCTTTTGAAGAAAATGTGCTTTTCAAACCCACTGGTGGATTTGTGGAACAGAAGGTTAAAGCTTTTTAATTTCCTTTTTTGTTTTCATTAAATGCAAAATGATTATTGATAAGCGAGCAGGAAAGGAGCTTTATTTCTCATTTCATTTCAAAACCGAAGCCGGTAAGTGCTGTGCAGGAAGGGGAGAGGGTAATGGAAAACAGTAGGAAAATAAAAGCTTTAAAGTAAAAAGGTTATGAATAAGTAGAAAACTAGAAGTAAAGGAAAAGTGACAGAAGATGTAATGTTCTACTCCCTATTCAGGTTATTCGCAAGAAGCTGGTGCGTAAGACTTTGGACATGATCAAGAAGATTGCAGAGGAGCACTACAACGAGAAGTTCTGGAAGGAGTTTGGAACCAACATCAAGCTGGGTGTCATTGAGGATCACTCCAACAGGACCCGTCTGGCCAAGCTGCTCCGCTTCCAGACCTCCAACAGCGACACAGAAGTGGCCAGCCTGGAGCAGTATGTGGAGCGCATGAAGGAGAAGCAGGACAAGATCTACTTCATGGCTGGCACCAGCAGGAAGGAGGTGAGTCGACATATTTGGATTGTTTGACAGTTTACATTACCAGTGTTGATTTAACCTGACCAAACAAACCGTATTCTGGAATAACGCACTCTAAATAACCCAAGCATTTCAGATACATTGATCATGTGTCCTGTTTTCCCTCTGCAGGCTGAGTCTTCTCCCTTCGTGGAGAGGCTGCTGAAGAAGGGCTACGAGGTGATCTACCTGACAGAGCCTGTGGATGAGTACTGCATCCAGGCACTGCCCGAGTTTGACGGAAAGCGCTTTCAGAACGTCGCAAAGGAGGGCGTCAAATTCGATGAGAGCGACAAGACCAAGGAGAAGAGGGAGGCCCAGGAGAAGGAGTTTGAACCTCTCACCACTTGGCTGAAGGACAAGGCCCTGAAGGACAAGGTAGAGAACTATTTTATAATATTCCTTACAAAGGAGAAATAAATGCTAGAAACAAACAATAAAATTTGGCTTTAGCTGCCAAGGTATTTCTGTTCAGTCTGATCAGTCACAGGGCTTCTCATAAGGATATGGAGTAGCCAGCTATGGGGTTGCAGGTGCAGGCATGTGAAAAACACATCTGATTCAGATAAGACGTGCAGTTGAAGATTGGGCTGCTGTAAAAAAAAAAAAAAAAAAAAAAAAAAAAAATCATGATGTAAAGAGATATAAATTTGTGAAGTCATTAAATCCCAAAAATGTCTTTGTGGCGTATATGGAACGTGAAGCACTTTTAGTGGACTTTTTAATGTTTATTGCTCAATGGTGAAGTTGCTGCCATCAGCGTTTTCTGAAGTACTCGTCTAATGAGGATGTCCATTGTTGGTGTAATCAATACAATTCTTAATGTGTTTTGTCGTCAATTATTATGCTAATATTTGTCAAACACTGAGGACTACTCTCGGCTCTCTTCTTAGGACACAACCTCTCAGCTGAGCACACTCACACATTTATAAAGGGCTTTTGGGGGACAGACTATTACATTTCTATCATCATGCACGCAGTGTTTTGAATCAGAGGCTACACGTGCAACCTTAATAAAAGTTATTTTATTAGAATCAAACTTTATTCATTCAAGTCCAGCAGGCTACTTTATTATGCGTCTGCTGTTTGCCTTGCAGCCAGCGCTTACAGAAAGCTCTGCAGTCACTTTATGTAATACCATACTGTCTTTCTCACAGATCGAGAAGGCCGTCCTCTCTCAAAGGCTAACCGACTCACCCTGCGCTCTGATCGCCAGTCAGTACGGCTGGTCAGGAAACATGGAGAGGATCATGAAGGCACAGGCTTACCAGACGGGAAAAGACATTTCCACAAAGTGAGTAATGTTCCTGTGCTCTTCTTCTCTGTTGATCCTCATTATCACAGTTGTAAAATGCAAATGTGGAACATGTTGTGGTCTGCCTGAATGTTTACTGAGCTTGTCTGGTATTTCTCCTCTTCTCTCTCCTTTTAGCTATTATGCCAGCCAGAAGAAAACATTAGAAATCAACCCCAAACATCCTCTCATCAAGCAGATGCTGAATAGAATCAATGTAAGTCTGACTACTGTCATTTCCCGACATTTATACTGTTTTAATGATGACATTATGTGACGCATGGAAAATAACTTGTTGCTTTTATGGAATGGGAACGGACATGTATTGTCTTCTACGCAGCATATTTCAACATGAAACGGAACAATTGGAGCAGACTACTGATCAGTTTCTTTTCCTTTGTGTCTTTCAGACCGACGGTGAGGACCAGACTGCGTCAGATCTGGCGGTGGTCCTGTTTGAGACGGCTACGCTGCGCTCAGGCTACCAACTGGCAGACACAAAGGCTTATGGAGACAGGATAGAGCGCATGCTCCGACTCAGCATGAATGTACCTCTGGACGAACAGGCAAGTCAATGCCGGCTGCCACATACTGTATTACTTTGGGAACATTTGCATATCAAAGTTTTCAGTTTCAGTGTGCAGTGTTTCAGTATGCGTTTGTTTGTTTTTTGCATCAGAAATGGTTCCACTTCAGTTTTTTGCTGTATTTTCTGTCTTTTACAAACATTTTAGGCATCTCTGCTTCCTGCAGGTTGCTCAGTTGGGTCATTTTAAATCGGCTCGGTTAAAATGGAGGGATTTTTATGCTTAAATGATGTGATTGTTCTACAGGTTGAAGAAGAGCCAGAGGAGGAACCAGAAGAGGCAGAAGAGGCAGCAGAGGACGACTCTGAAGATAAAGAGGAAATTATGGATGATGAAGATGATGAAGAAACGGTGAGAACACCTAACATGCTGCAGTATTTTAAGACATAAAGTTAAAACAAATTAGATGCCTACTTTTTCTTTGGTTGTTTTTTCATAACTTTCATTTTGTTCTTTTACAGACAAAATCAGACAAAGATGAACTGTGAAGCACTGAATCGAAGAGCATGAAACAACGACGCTGGAAACGGATTTAAGTCTTATTCCAGCGCCTCCGTGGTCGACGTTGTCCTGGGTGGGGTCCCTGGGTTGGGGTTTTTTAAGGCGAGCATTGTTTGTTTTTTCGTTTTCTTTTTTTTTATTACATTCCTCATGACTGTAAATTTGTTAATATTTAACTGACCTGTTCATGGAAAGAAGCGATCCTGTCTCTTGATCGAATAAATGTTTCCTGGAAAAAGGACATGGTGTCTGTCTGGTGATGGTCAAATACACAAATAACTAAAAGGAAGTTGCTTTGACTTAACGGAAGAAAATTAGATGTCATTGTAAGTAAAGGGGGGGGGGGTAAGCCGTTTGTTTTTTGTGGTTTAAGGGTACAGATTTTGGTGGTTTGTAAATGACTATAACAAGGGATGGACACTTTATAGAAAAGGTTTCTAGCCAGCTTGAATTTGCATTTCTAAAATGACTGTCCGATTCTTTGGCAGGTACAGAGCCATCAATCCATCAGCGCTTGGTGTGTAAATGTAACGTGCATCAACCAAAAATCTCTTTAAGAGGCCAAATCTAACGCTCAGAATGCAAAAATACTGCAAAATTGAATGGACAAGGAAAACTGATGAAACAAAAACTTAAACAGAAAAAAAGCTGTTTGAGCTTCCTTGAATCATCACACTATCAAGTTGGTACTTATTGTTTCACTGAAACATCAGAAATGAGATGCATTCAATACCCACATGATCCTATTGATTATTACAGGAAAAAAAAAAAGTCTTGTGTCAAATACCAGGGTCCTACTGCATCTGGTTGCATTTTGAAGTGTGTACTCATGTTTTACCCATGATCCCCTGCTGCTGCTGCTACTGTGTCCTGGCCTTCCTACTGGATCACTGCTGTCTCTGCACCTGGTGCTAAACTAGCCAAGCAAAGGAAAAAAACAAAAGCTGTAAGTGAATAAATCTGCTGGTATGCTGCAGAGAAGCTGGGGGGGAAATAGAAGTTTCGGGGGCATTGATTATTCCATTATGTTTTCTGTTACCTGCATTGCAGATTCAAAGTAGAATGTATAACAGGGGTGGTCAACCTGTGGCTCCAGAGCCTCATGTGGCTCTTTAGGCCACCTGCTGTGGCTGAGACAAAAAAAAACATATATATTTTTACATAAAAAATTTAATTAAGCAATGGTGTAGACCAAAAACTATTTGTATTCTTTAATTGTAAAAAAAAAAAAAAAAGTATATTAATCTTTAATATTTAAAAAGTTTTGACATTTAAGTCAACTAAAATGTGCTTCATGGCTTACGAAAGTCTCCGGCCCGGCGCCTTAACTTTTAAGTTTTGCCAACTTTGAGTTTAGTTTTGAGTTCCCCTATATAGACTAGTTTTCAAAATCGTATTAATAAATGCACAATTTGACTATTAATGTTTGTAGGCTGATTTAGACTTATTAGGCTGTTTAATTTTCTCAATTTTTGCTCAATATAAGGTTTGCGGCTCCATTCCGCGATTTTCTCTTTTTTTTGGCCAGTGGCTTTAGTTAGTGAAGGTTGCCCACCCCTGATGTATAACATCTTTGAGAAAATAAACTTGTGATAAGCTGGACACGGCTGCCCTTTTTGGTGTCTTTACAGCATCCCTAAAGGAAGACATCCTACTGGTAAGGCTTGATTTACTGCAGAGGAATTGTAAAGTACTATGTCTTCACTGAACAGTTTCACTGAGCATGTTGCAGTTCAATGATAGTCTTTCATTTACAGAGGGTGAACAAAATCAATGGAGAGGAAGTTCCTCCAGGTAAGAGTCTCTCAACTACTGACAGAATTGCTGGTTGCTTTAAGTTTGATTACGGTAGTTGTTGCAGGTCCAAAAAGTGTGTAAATACAAATCCAGGTTTAAATCAAGGAGACGCAGCAATGCAGAGTCCATTAATGCATCCACAGAAAGTGATTGTATCTTTGCAATCATTTTTCAATCAATGCAACATCAAAATCAGGCAGGAAAACAAATTGTTTCATCTCATGAGGTCCAGGCATTTTTTAATGTTTTTTCACTGAGTAATTGTAATGACTTCAGTTGAAACTGCATGCTTAACATTTGTTATCAGTGCAGTCTGTGTGTGATAAGATCCTATGGCCTTATCTTAACATCTGTCTGTAGTAGAAACTTGAAAGCCGTCAGTGAACCAGTGAGTTTTCTACAAAGCACAATACGAAACAAAACTTGACTGAAAATACAATTTTACTTATATACTATATTTACTTATATATATATATATATATATATATATATATATATATATATATATATATATATTTAATTACCTGCAGGCATCTTGGGTTACACCTTTAATTATGCTTGTAATTCCAGTTAATTTTATCGTTTATGCTAGCAATAGACTAAAAAGGAAAAACATCCAAACTACTTTTTTGACAAGTGCATCTGAGAAGACTGTGGGCTGACTATAGTATTATAATAAATTATAACCTAATGAAAATCTTTGTACTGAAGCATTGAGTCAGTGACTTCTTTGTTCTACAACCCAAAAATATTTTTTTTCCTGCAAATTTTCACATTACATTTGAATTACATATATAAGTTAATACCAAGTATAGGCTAAAAATGATAACGATGGAAAATATCATTAATGTATTTTAACATTGTATTACAAAACTGAGCCAGTAGGTGGCCCGGTAACCCACATTTTGAAACTATGAAAGGCACTATTGTGTGTTTATCAGAAGGAAGAAAAGTGTTAAGGCAGGACAAGATGCAACTGCACTCAATGCCAGTTTACTAATACAGCCAAGAATAAACGCAATAAATCCTACCTTACTGGAGGTTTGAAAAGTAATACTTACAGGCATTTAATATTTTGTCTAACCCATTTATATCAAGTAAAGGCTAAACAAAAGAAACACCATAACCATAACCTGTCTCTGCACTGTCATTGCAGTCCTGGAATAACTGTAACTGCTGTGGTTTGGCACTCTTTACCTATATATATATTTATACAACTCGTACAGTTGTGACATCATCACCTTACAGAAGTCCTGACAGCTCATTTAAAGATTCCTAAATATGGATTATATGAGCATTTATTTATGGATTTAGTGTTTTGATACTTTCACTGTATTTTTTATAGCAACTAGATCTGTTTTATAATCAAATAGAAAGAGATCTTACTTTTTGTAATATGGGACCTTTAAGTTAACTTCAGTACCTTTTAAGGTCATCACATATGTTTTTGCATATTCATATATATGCAAGCATATAATGATGATAAAGTATATATGGTGAATGTGCAGGTTTTATCTGCAATTTATTATTTTTCCTATTTGGCTATAAGAAATGTGAATTAGTTTAAGTAGGAATAAAATATCACACACACACACACACACACACACAAAATTATTATAAGCAATTCAGTCTGGTGTCTTAATACAGTTGTGTCATAAACAAGCTAAACATAATGCACTTTACACCATTAAAGAGGCTAGAGAGGTCCGGTGAAGATTGTTTATGTCATCACATGTATCAGGAGTGCAGATTTTAACTGTTGAGAGAGAAAGAAAACACTCAGCATTATGTGGTAGATGTGTGGGTAAGAAACCCAGTCAGCACATTTCCTTTGGATGTGTAAAATATGGGCTGAGGTGTGGCCCACATTTTGAGATGAATGGATTCCAAAACCTGGTCTGAAGCTGAAACAGAAAAGTGAGCCTGTTGGAAATGACTGATACTGTGCACATGTTTTTACATGAAATCGGCAAAGAGTTGCACCTGCTTATACTACTTATACAGTATTGGTGGTAATATGTAAAAGCCCTTAACATAGATTAAAATGTATGTTAAATGCTACTGTAGTAGTTTAATTTGCAATGCTTGACCTCACACTGCTTGTCTTTAGCTGCAGATGGCAGCACAGACTGTACATTCATGATTCAGTCTTTATTGTAAGTGTTTTAAAGAGGTGTTTATTTAACGTTTTCTTTGCTTTGGTGTATTTTTTGTTGTACTAAAGATGGTTTTATTTACTTCATTAACAGGTGAGCTAAATGTGAATAAAATAAAAATGAACATTATAACCTCCATGAAGTTAGGATTTGTGGTATTAGTGCATTAATATCAGCTACCTTATAATAAACTTAGTATTTGACTCTGAATAAATATTTGTGTTCAACATGTCATCAAAATGTTGACTCTTCAATTACAGTAGATCCACAGCCTGCTGTTGTACTGTATGATTACTGAGCGTTATTCCAAAGGTCTATAGAGGCAAAATTCCTGCTTGGATATACTGTATTCTTTCCTTCCTTATTGCATTTTGTGAATTACAATCCAAAATTGTATTGCAACCCTAAGGCGATTCAGACGTTCTTTGCATTTTAAAGTGTGATAATTCCACAGCTGCGAGCTCTGTTGGTCTGTTGAGAAGCATTAGGCGCTAACAATCTTCAGGATCTACGCTTCAGAGAGCAGCACTGATGCACAGTGTTTGCTCTTTACTAACAACTGATGTTTTCTTACAGTAGGCATGATCATTTAGGTTGTACTGCACACATAAAAGGTCTTGAATGGTGCGTTTGGGAACTAGCAGCTAAGCAGCAGCAGCAGCAGCGTAGCACTACTGGTTACTCCACGGACGTTCCCCCATATGTTTGCCTGAGTGAGAATAAATGTTGTGCTTACTTAATAAAGAGTGACAGATGTGGGCCACAGCAGGGGGAAGGGTATCATAGCGGAGTCAAAGAGGGCTGACAACCATGGCAGAGAGCTAATAGCTGTGCTCTTTTGGTATTTCTTTTCTTCGTCAAATGAACCCCTGTTGCAAACCTGTAGATTTATTCCTTCATCTCTCATTCCAACAAAGCATAATAATACCAACAACGTGCCACATACAGAGGAGGATTGTTGTACATTTGGCTTTTGAGATTTTTTCATACAGTAGCAGTTGCACGGCCTCAGAGACTCTGACCAAGGACTTCAGTATGTCACTAAATCAGGACTAAATGCTTTGGTGACCGGGCTTTCTGTTGCCCCAAAATAATCTCTATCCCTTTCCCCTACAGCAGTAGTTCTCAACCTTTTTGAGTTGCCACCCCCAATCTAACATGCATGTTGTCCGCGACCCCCGCTCACTGAACAGAATCTCACATGCACAGTTCAGATCATACAAACTCAGTTGATACAACAAATTTTGGACAAATAATGAAGCACAAAATGACCCAAAAAAAGAAACAAAATGAACAAAAAAAGACACAAAATGACCAAAAAAAGGAAACAAAATGACCAAAAAAGACACAAATTGACCACAAAATGATCAAAAAAGACACAAATTGACCACAAAATGATCAAAAAAGACACAAAATGACCAAAAACAAGACACAAAATGATCAGAAAAGACACAAAATGACCAAAAAAGACACAAAATGACCAAAATGACAAAAAAAACACATAAAGACAAAAACACATTAACACATGAACACTTTAACACAGTGGAGACAGAGCTGACTTCCAAAATGATTTGGCGACCCCCAGAAATCATCTCACGACCCCAATTTGGGTCGGGACCCCAAGGTTGAGAATAGCTGCCCTACAGTATGATCTTTTCCGCTTATTGATGCTTTTGAAATTCACTTAGAAGCAGAGGCATAAATATAGTGCAGGCAGATTCAGATTGCCACCTTAGTAATACACCTGTGTTTAAAGGAGGACTATTAATGTAAGAATGCTGCCATTTGCTTTATACAGATTTAAGTCAGCCACACTGGTTCTGATAGCTTTCACTTTGGCCTCTGTACATTCTGAATACAATGGCCTATGTAAGTCATCTGACTACATGTCATACTGACTGTGTGTTAACTAGTAACACGTGTGCACTGGGACTACCTTACACCATTACTTAAAACACATTTTTATTTTCTTACTCCAGTATTTCTCCTGACGCTAAATGTTTGCACTCGCTGCAGGAGTTTGTCATCTCCATGTTCACCATTGTTAACATATGATTGCTTTTGTTGTCTTTCTCCCTGATTAGCTGTAATGTGTTTTAAGTTGAATAAACCAAGAAGTTAAAGTTAAGAGCACAGTTGCCAGTTTTACAGGTTTAAGGAGTCTCAATTGGAATTTTGAGAAAGTGTAAAAGAAGTCTACTTTCTTAAAAGTGCTGTTTTATGCATTTCAGAAACACATAATTATTTTTTAAAACCCAAATGACCGCTTCACTTGTCAAAGCCTCTACATGTAAAGGACATGACATAGATTGCATCGACTGTCATATGTTACTTCAAAATCCGGTTTATCACCAAGCAGGTTTCCATATACAAGGAAATTGCCTTGGTGTAATTGGGGTGTTTCTGGCAGCACACAGTGATCGCCTGGGAGTGACAATTCTGAAAGGTCCCTAAAATATGCATCAGATTTATTAATTTTTCTCCCTCTGGAACAAGAAATAGGTCCTAAACTGCCGGGGATATTAAAGAGACAGTCCCTCTATAATGAGCCTTTGTATTGCGGCTATTAATTAGTTTAGAAATATGATTAATGATTTGATTTGATGGTGGAGGACTAGATTTTTTTTTTACAATTTTTTTTTTTTTTTTACCGTTTTAGTGGCTTTAACTTGTATCTGTTAGGCTATATCTCATTTTAAATGAGGGGTTATATAAAGTAGATAGAACACCTTTTATAAAGTATTTTTAAATAATAATTATTCTATTATATTTTTAGATTTTTCTGTATCTTTTTAATTATTTTTTATATATTTCTTATTTTACATGCCCATTTTTTTCAGTAGGTTATGGATTATTTTAAAAATTAAAAATAAACACAGATTCCAGAAATCCAACACGTACTAGACAACAGACATAACACGGTTATCTCATGTCTGTCAGTGAGAATCGATCTCTGGCTGATACACCCGAGGGTTTCTCTTAACCATCATTTGTATTTTGCGTCTGACTGCAGTTTCTGCGCCGCTACTGCTCATACGCAATCCCTGGATAGGTGGTTGCCATGGATTCGTGGGTCACATGCGTGGGTTTCCTGTAGCCAGAAGCAGCAGAAGAAGAAGATGCTTGGACGAAAAATCCAGAGCCATTTTCATTCAAGAAAAAGAGAGGATTCGCTGTGCATGGCTTGCTGACTGGGTGGCCTGACTACACCCCGTCTGCTGATTTTGAGATTTTTATTCTCCCATCTCAACAGTGTGCTTTTTTTTATTCCATCAAATTCGCAGCAAACCGGGTTTTGTCCACATCCATAGACTGATAACAGGAATGAGTATAGAAATTCCTGAAGGACTGACGGAGCTGTTACAGAGCTTTACCGTGGAAGTGTTGAGGAATCAGCCCAGGGATTTACTCGAGTTTGCGCTACAGTACTTCACCCAGCTGAAGGAGAGTGAGACCAAAGAGGCCTCATTTGGCAATGACCAAAATTCGGCCCCAAGACCTGGAAAAGCGGTCAATTTCATTGACGAAGCCATGCAGATCGATTCGGAAAACGGAGAGGAGGACGACGACGATGACGAGGAATTCATAGGTAGGCTGATAGATTTACAGTATGTATGTGAGGAGGATTGTGACAGTGAATTTATTGTATTTAGAACAATGAGCAAGTATCTGAGACGCACATTGAGCGCAGTGATGCTCCAGCGCTCGCCACCTTGCCTCCACCACGGCTCTGTCATTTGCCATATATGGTCACGGAGGCTCAGTGATGGTTAATGAACGTGTCTTGGTCTGTATCTGTGCAGACACGCTTTTGTGAAAAAAGGCAGCTTTAAGGCATAGGAGCTGAAGGAAGAAAAGAAAAAAGGAAAACTGTGTTTTCTATCCAGACCATGCACCTCTAGGTCATTTGAATTTGAATTTTCAGTTTCAGGTGCAGGCCTGATGGGCCTTCCTCATTATGTGTCAGAAATATGACAACGCAGATTCAGATAGAAACCTCTGTTGTGATGCATGCAATGCAAAATTTGACTTTTCTCGCCCTAGATTAATTTCTGTGGTCATATGTAGCACAACGGCCGGTGCAGTATTGCCATAAGGTGCAGCAAGTAGCATAGCAACCCAGAGCTCTGACACAGCATCCCAATGAGTGGTGGGGTCTGCAAGGCTGGCTGCAATGGTTACATAAGTACAAATACACAGTCTTTAAGCTAATATTTGAGTATTTCTTGGTCCTGATACTGCCCCATCACACCTCAGCTGCCCTCACTTAATCATATTCCAATGTGCCTCGTCTGACAACACTTGGCTTTAATGGACGACACCTCCTATCTCATGTCTATTTCATACTGAGACTATTGTGTTTGGGCTTGGCACTTTATGCTGTTTTGCATTTGAATTTCTTCCCATTCAAATGAGATTCAAACGCACTTCAAAGCAGCTGTCCTTATTCAGGTTTTACCCAAATGAATATGGCTCCTTAATGAGCTCACTGCTGGTTGTACTCCACTACACATGTCCTCCTGATGTAGAAACATAGTGCATTAACATAATACTTTCTAGCAATGATTCAGATAATGTGAAAATATACTTTATAAGGACATCAAACATGTAACTCTTTTATGCTTTTGCAGCCCCGGTGATAAACAGATTCATCAGAAGAGCATCAGGTGAGTTGTTTAGAGTCTGTCGAGAGGAAAACTGCACAATGTCTGGAAACATAAAACCGCTTTGACATTATTGACGTTCCAGTGCAAGTGATTTTGAAGTTTTTTCCATCTGTCTTTTCTCACTGTTCTCAGCTTAATATAATAATAATAGCGTTGATGTATAGAGTCTGTAAAACCACTTTGTCTCAAGCCTGGTTAATAATGTCAGTGAGTGACGTAGGCGGCGAGATGAGGACAAGTACTACTAATAATAATCTCCTACTCATCATAATAATAACGTTGTGGCTTCAAAAGAAAAATTTTGATGAATGGGGACTGATATGCAACTCCAATTCCGACAGTTAGGACGATGTGTCAAACATAAATAACATATTGTAACACAGTGAATATGTATACATGAGTGTATATTTAAAAAAATAAAATAAAGTTTGAACATTAATCATATTGTCTTTATACAGTTTTAAATTTAACTTATGTTACAAAGGATTAGCAAATGATCACATTCTGTTTTACTGAAGTTTTAGACAAGGCCACAACGTTTTTTCTAATCAGGATTTTATCCTGATTTTTTAAAAAGTAAGTATTCAGATCCCCTACTTAAGTAAAAGCAGAAGTTAAAGTCCTGCATTCAAAACTTACTTAAAAATACAAAAGTTTCAGATTCAAAATGTACTTGAAGTATCAAAAGTAAAAGCTCTTGTTGTGCAGAATGGCCCCGCTCAGATTGTTATGTATACTCTGAATATATCATTGGATTATTGTTAATGATGCATTTATGTAAGCAATATCTTAATTTTCTCAAGGTAATATACTGTTATGAAGTTGAATTTAAAAAAAGTCTAATCAATTTATTGTGTTTTTATGTGAAATCTTCACCTGAAAAGTAACTAAATCTGGCAGCTAAATGTAGTGGAGTAAGAAGTACAATATTTGCCTTAGAATGTAGTGAAGTCGAAGTATAAAGTTACATAAAATGGAAATTCAGGTACAAGTCTCAAATTATACTTAAGTACAGTACTTGAGTAAATGTACTTAGTTACATTCCACCACTAGTTGTAGCTGCAGGTCTCACAGCCTGAATGGAAAGTGAAAGTATTCAGTAACATATTTCTTACCTTTTATTACTACAGACTGGAAATTATTAACATCCTCAAACTAAACATTAAACTACAGAAGTTCTGAAAGGCAAGGTGAATTTTTTTTTCACCTTGCCTTTCAGGGTTTTTGTATTAAACCAAAGAAAGTGTCATTATATACTAAATAAAAAGTACTGATACATGGTATAGATATTTGATTAACAGTGTTTCAGTACATTACAAGCTGAACAGCATCAGAAGCCTTGTGCTTTTCAACCTTTGCTTCGATTAAGTAGAAACTCCCCAAAAATCCTTTAACAGAGAAAAAATGGAACAAACCTCAGGAGGAGGGACGGACAGATGTGCAATACATAATTGAAACAAAGCATTTGTAATTTGTGTCCTGTAAGAAGCAAGGTTCATTCAAGCACAAGTTTGTTTTGACAGAGCAGTATTTTGCTGTTAAAACAGGAAGGAAATGTGGTATGAGTGCATAACCGCATCATCCCCCCACTTAAGATGAGAAAAGTTGTGTTTTTTTGAAAGATTTATTGCATAAAACGGCTGAATCATCCCCCAGATATGACTTTTGTTGGGATGAAAGTTGTGCTGTTGGGTCACTTGAATATGAAGCATTACTCCTTAGTGTTTTAGTTCAAATGTTGTTATTTCCAAAGGTTCTTTACTTGAGCAGGAGGTTGACCCTTTTATGGTGGATTTTTGCTTTTTGGTAGTGAGTGTACAGTTCATTAATTTGTTGATCTCTGTCATTCAGTGTGTGCTGAAGCTTTCAATCCAGATGAAGATGATGAGGATAAAGAGCCAAGGGTAAACTGTGTTTCTTACCTCAAAGTTCCTGTCTCCACCATATGAATTATAGCTCTTCATCTGAATCAAACAGTAAACATTATAAAGTTTTCTGTACTTTAATGTGAAGTCCATCATTGACTCATATCACAAGATCTGGGATTCAATTTGCAGGTCACCTACCCAAAAACCGATGAGCAGAGACAGAGACTACAGGAATCATGTTGGGACATTCTTCTGTTCAAGAATTTGGATCCGGTGAGTGGATTATTCCATAAGCACTCCTCTGGTTTACACTCTGCCATCTCTTAAATTACACAAAGGAGAACATGTCCTGAGGCCAGCAGCTTTCTTTTTGCCACAGCTCAGTGCACTATGCATGATTTGCAAAGATGGTTATTTTAAAATAGCTGAAGCGGCACATCGAGTGGATTCTGCATGATTGTTTCAACGCGCTTAAATGAATATATTTGACCGATGTTTCACACCGTCACAGGAGGAGATGTCTCAGGTGCTGGATGCCATGTTTGAGAAGTTCTTCACTGAAGGCGAGCATATCATTGATCAAGATGATGATGGGGACAACTTTTATGTTATTGAAAGGTGAGCAATCATTACCTGGCTTATTGACTGTTGTATATTCAGGCTGTTGCACTATACTGATACATATAATAACCATGATGTAGAAAAAGAAAAATAAATATTGATATTATGTTAATAATACACACATGATAAAATTGTGCAAATAATCCTGCATCTCTCTTTTTTTCCCATGTAATTGTTTTCTCCACTTCCCTATACTCATATTGAGTGTAATTAATTTGAATAAAAAGATACAAGCATAGATAAACAAAGATAATTTGACTTATTATTATTATTTATTTATGTATTTATTTATTTTCTATAGATAATGTTATTATCATGTATTCTTTGACCACAATAATCCTAATAATTACAAAAATCGGTAACACTTTATATTAAGGTCCTTGTAATAACATTAATTAACAAGTAATAAGGCCCGTGTAAGTGCTTACAAGATGCTTATTAACATTATTGTGTGTTTATAAGCTTATATAAGTGTTAATAATGGCATTACAAACACCCATGACCCACCCATTATGTCTTTGCCATGCCTTTATTAATCTTATTTTGTTTGCTTATTGATATTAAAATATACTTTATTGCTCATCTATTATAAGTTAACTATAAGTTAACTATGCTATTTGCAATTACCGGATCTAAAGCGAGAACAATGCCTTATTACTTGTTAATTAATGGTTATTAAGGACCTTATTATAAAGCGTTACCCAAAAATCTAATATCATGACAGCTCTGTTATATATAACTTTATGAATGAAAATGAATATATTAGTGAAAGAATCCATAAAATCAGTGTTTCCTGTTGATTACAGTTCAGGACATACTTGTATGTCTGTCTTGTGTTTCAATTTTCTCTGATTTTACCTTTGTGTTTCCATTCAGTGGGAAGTTTAACATTTTCGTGAAGGTTGACGGTGCAGACAAGCTGGTAGGCTGCTATGACAACCGAGGCAGCTTTGGAGAACTGGCGCTGATGTACAACACCCCCAGGGCAGCCACAATAATCGCCACCTCGCCTGGAGCCCTTTGGTGCCTAGTGAGTAAACCATTAAATCCTCATGCGAGAGCACAGTTGGCTCCGTATTCAGGTTTTTATGACCTGCTGTGCTGTCAGTTGTTATGATTTACAGTAAATATCCAAGTTGTCTGTGGCAGTGTTGGCACCTGAGGTGAGACCATGTTGAGATAACACAAACAAAATGTGCTCTAATGCTCCTGGATATGAATTCATATGGTTATGAATGCATTGATTAAAGCTAATGGATGTGCAAACTGAATATCTTAAAATATATATCCGAGCTGCACAATTAATCAGAAATGTATGGAAAATTAAGTATTGACTAGTGCAATAGCTAAATTGCAAGAGGCACAATATGTGTTGAAGGTAAAATATGTGTCAAAATACCATTCTGAAATAAATATTGTTGTGCTGCAGAGATATTCTTGACCCTAAATTATATTCTACAGATTTAGGAAAAACTTTGCTTTGTACAAAAATTATCCTACCATTTTAATATAATTTTGATATATTTTTCAATACAATTTAGAATATTTTTTACACAAAAAAATGTCATTCCACTCAGTATTGTGAACCATATCACAATTGCAAAACTAATCACTATAAGATATTGTTGAGAAAATATTTTGAGAAGATATACACTTTAATCACATTGTCACAATTATTTAATGGAAAGAGGTAAAAATATTATTATTATTCTAACTTAATGGGAGATATTTTATTTTATTTTATTTATATAATTTAGGCCTATTCATGTTTTTGTGTGGCTTATTCAGCAAGCTCAGCTATCAGATCAGGGACCTGTTACATAAAGCGAGTTTACCAGATAAGTCAGGCTCGTTCTGGTTAGTCTGACTCATTTACAGTTGATTCATTTTCATAAAGCAAATTCAGCTAGTTTCTCTGCATAAATTGCCATGGTAACAAAAGTTGAATTTGCTTCATGGAACCAAATCAAGAGAAAATGATTCAGACGAGCCGAAATAAGCCTGGCACATTTGGTAAACTCGCTTCATGGAACTGGCCCATACTCAGACAAACAAGGCTACACTTGTCAGTTTTATATCTTAAAATGAACTCAGATAGTTCAATACTCAAGAAACCGTTTTTTTAAAATGTCACCAACATCATGAAAAAAGACACAAGTAAAGTTGAAAACTTTGTCCTGTATTTTTAATGAATAATTTCAGCATTTTTGTTCCAACTATTTTAAGTAATTGAGAACAGCAGTTCTCCAGAGCAGATCCAGAACAGCAGTTGTGAATATTGAGTTGCTACTTAATCTGTGATACAGCTTGTTTATGAATGACTCAGCGAGGGTCGTGTCCTTAAACGGTGGGGAACAGCTTTGTTATGTCATCTGTGTGTGCACCGGGCAGGTTGCAGCTGTATCCCCTGTTGACCTGGGGACTTGTAGTGCATGTTCGAATCTGTGAACAAGCAGTCGGACTTGTTCAACAGACAAGCTGCTGAGGTCGAGGATGGACGCTGCTGCTGAAGGGCCTCTGAGCAAACAGTAGTTTATAGTCAGAGTTTTAGTACTGTAATTTAAATTGTATATAGTTTGTGAATAATAAAACTCCTCTATCTACTCTATTCTACTCTGTTGATCTGCCCTGTACAATGACATCTATTGCACGTCTGTCCGTCCTGGGAGATAGATCCCTCCTCTGTCGCTCTCCCTGAGGTTTCTTCTTCTTTTTCCCCTGCTAAAAGGTTTTTTCAAAGAGTTTTTCCCTGGCCGATGTGAGGGTCTAAGGACAGAGGATGTCGTACCATGTACAGTCTGTAAAGCCCTTTGAGGCAAATCTATGATTTGTGATTTTGGGCTATATAAATAAAATTGACTTGAATTGACTGTAAGCTAAGTTTGACCCTACTGACCACTTCACTACAAGATAAAAGCTGTTTAGGGACATCTTCGCAGCTAGAGGGCGCTGCAGTCAACTGCTTGTGTTTCCTACCATCTGTGTTGGCATTAAACATGTGGCTTGGCATTAATTGAGTCTAAACTATAAATCATCCTGGTGAAATACAACTAAGATATTTCAAAATGATTATCACTAAGCAGCAGGATGACACGATCACATAGTTGCTGCTGCATCAATTATGCCCTGCTTGCTTTAAAAAAAGTGGGTTACAGCGCCCCTTAGTGCAAAATGTTGTTTCATGAGTTATTGTGAATGAATGGGTGCCAGAATGGTCTGGAACTGTAGGCAAAATGAAAGCGAGTACCTAGCCAAAGAGTGCAGGGAATGTGAGCAAAAAATTCAAAAAATGATGGCGATGCCAGACTTTCTGGGCATCCTGGATATTTTCTCCATTATGTGTTGTGTGAGTCATCAAAAACATTGTTACATTTTCCAAGAAAAGAAAAGAGAGGAATCCAAAATAATTTTCTGTCACAGTATTAATATTCATTAATTTTCACCACATGATTATTGTGGCCAGAAGAACTTACAATATTGTGATATTGATTTTAAAAAGTATGTAGAAAAAAAACCTAATGCTATCAGTTAGTTACATCCTATTTTTCTGTGTGTTTTGTCTCTTTTGGGGTTAATCTAATGCCAAAAATTTAAAGTAAAAGCCTGAACACAAAACCCCCCAAATTATTTGAGAGACACTGAATATTAACATGATATTATAATAGGTGTATTATTAACATGATATTATTATTTATTTATTTTTAAGTATAACTATAATTGTCAATTCTGGTACAGTTAACAAAATAGGGTAGCAGAATTACACTGTCTTTAAAGGTGAACCTGAATCTTTTTCTTTTTCTTTAATTCTGTGTTTCAGGATCGTCTGACATTCAGGAGGATTATAGTGAAGAACAATGCCAAGAAAAGGAGGCTGTATGAGGCATTCATTGAAACGCTACCACTGCTTACGTCATTAGAGGTTAAGATTAGCTTGGTCCTTAAAGTGTGAAGAAAGTACCGGATGTATTTCCCATAAAAAGAATTACCCGTTGTCAACCAAATATCCTTTCACCCACAGCTCTCAGAGAGAATGAAGGTAGTGGACGTAATATCCACCAAGGTGTACAATGACACACAGCAGATTATTGCTCAGGTGATGAATCTCTTTGTAACATAATTTCATTTTCTGCTACAATGGAGAACTTTGAGTTGCTTATTTTTCTGTGTGTGCTTTGTATTCCAGGGTGATTTAGCAGATTGTTTCTACATTGTTGAGTCTGGTCAAGTTAGAATCACCATGAAAAGAAGCAGGGTATGTTTGCCCAGTATAACCTTCATTTTAAGATGTAAAAAAAAAAAATCAAAAACCTTTTGTTTGTGCATCTTGGTATTTCATCGTGTCTATTTTTTTTAATCGTGCCAGACGAAAAAAGACCAGGAGGATGAGGAGGTGGATATCGCCACTTGTTCTCGGGGCCAGTATTTTGGGGAGCTGGCACTTGTCACAAACAAGCCCAGAGCTGCATCAGCCTATGCTGTTGGGAGCGTCAAATGCTTGGGTATATTTTGTGTAGTTTTACGACTATTCATGTTTTACACCAAGCATGTAAACTTCTCAGAATAGGCCCTAATACTTTACATTACTCTCGATAACTTTCCTTAAACTATGTCTTACTCTTGTGTTCTTGTTTTTTTGGTCAGTGATGGACGTCAAAGCCTTCGAGAGACTGCTGGGCCCGTGCATGGACATCATGAAGAGAAACATTGCTAACTATGAGGAGCAGCTGGTGACCCTGTTTGGGAGTAGCACTGAGATTGAGAAACAGAGTGCATGAGACAGCTCCAATGGACCATGAATCATGGATGGAAAAAAAAGGCTTGTATGGATGTTTTTCCCCATAATCACTTACGCTTTTCTTACAGCAAATGTGAATATCCTCTTCAACATTTGTGTGTTAGATAAACAAAACAGACTACGCCAGAATCCCATATGAGTCAAGGTTCATTTTAGCAGAGTTTGCCACAGAGTGTAATGACTGAAGTGAAGTAAGCCAAAGCAGAGTTGCTTAACGCTTGTTTGAATTAGATTTCTCACGACTTTCACCTTAAAATGTAAGCGTACATTTTACTTGTAAGTGTCGGACACATTATTTGTTTGTATACTGAACACTTTTGTTAACACTCACCTTTTTTCCACAGTGTTATGGCTACACCTACAGTATAATATCGTTTGTAAATTTCTAAACATTGTTTGTTAAAATCAGATGCCAAAGCTAATTTCTTACTGGATAAATGTGAGCAAATATCTCACAATCTCTTGTAATTTTTGGCCAGAGCACTAACACTGGCACCATGAGGCACACTGGTACAAACGTGCCCCAACATGAGAAAGAATAAACAATTTGTAAAAGAAACAGATTTGATAACATATTTCACATTTTGATCATGACAGAATGTAGACTTGGCAGTACTTTGACATTTTTACCAAATACATTTCTGTTTCTCATAAGATTTAATCCCTTGAATACATGTTCATAAACTGTATCATTGTTGGTAAGTGTGTTTGTGGCTGTTAGCCTAATACTATGCTTTTGCAAAAAAACAAACTTCAGAAAGATAGCTGATAGTTTTGTAAGAATATACAACACATTGCTGTACAATTTGAAACTGAGTATTTACTGTTATAATATAGGCCCAGCTTTAATTTAATAAGTTGCCCCACTAGACTGTAGTCATTATAGGCAGTGTCTTGAAACAATTGGTTTTCCTGTATTTTAATGTAAAATTTAAGTCATATTGTTTTCGTGTCAGTGAAGCATACATCTGATTATGACATCCATTATTGCTGTCTACCTCTGCCAACAACGTATACTGTTTGGAAACACATATTCTGATGTTCCTAAACAGGAATCTAAAGTGGGTCTTCTCTCTCTTCTTCTTCTCTCTCTTTTTAAAATTAATAATTGAAGTCTTCTGTATTTTGTCTGTGGTTTACTGCAGCTTAACTGTTAAAAGCTGGTTTAACATTTAAACATTCTGAATTGATTTACCCCTTTGTGCAGGTAGTGCTGGTAAATTTTGAAGGCAAACCCATAATACTGACTGAAAGTACTGTATGTTTCACTTTTCATGTCAATAAAAAACATTTTTATATTTGAGTGTTACATAATTATTTGAAACAGCTTTTCATTCACCATTCAGCTACGTATTCATTCATTCGTTCATTCATTCACTTATACAGTAATTCATTTGGCCATTCACTATATTTTGTGGTAAAACAGTTAAAACAATGATTTAGTTACAAGGGAGATGCAAAAAATCTAGAAACCATTGTTGGTAAGTTGTTTTTTTTGCTGTAGTTGCAACATTGCAGATAAAAAATAACCATGTATTGTTCCTGTTATTGCCAATCAGCTGTTACTGGGTAGTAACAGGCATGTACTTCCATCCAATCATACGAAAATCAACAAACTAGACTCCGCCTTAGATATTTTTCTCAACAGTATCGCCCAATAGAATACCTGTATTCTTGTTATTGACGCTCTCGTTCACCAATAGGAAGCTTTGTCTGGAACCATTCATTCCCACCCCTCGAGTGAATGCCAGAGAGTTTCTTGATGGCGACAGGTTTGGTAAGTGGGAAGTTGACTACATTTTTTCGAAGAAATTAAAGGTTCAAACTAATTTTTAACCCGAGCGTTATGTGATCCGTGTCTTGGCACTCGTATTGTAGTATTTTAGCGATGTTGTCACGCGTTTTTTCGATGTCGAATCACTGGTTGTACTCGACAATGTTTTTTTCGCTGTGACGCTTGTTTTGCTGATAACAGGCCAATCCGACAGCAGTTTCTTGTGTCAAAACAAGTCTTTTATTTAGTAAAACTCGCTTTTATTCGTGTGAAAATGTCTTCAAACGTCCGTTCGATGTTTTCGTGTCATTCATTTAGAACGGGGCAGAGAGGTTGCGTCATGCCTCAACTTGTTGACATTCTTTTGTTTACAGTGTTAGACCCGACAGCCTCTAGGTTTGAGCTGAGGACACTGCTGCTGCTTTGGGGTAGTGAGAAAAACAGTAGGCCCGAACTTCGAAGTGTCTTTTTGGACATGATTACTTTTAAAACTTTTTATTAACGGTATGTCATATGTATATCCGTATCCCCGAAGTCAAAGCGACGGTTTGTCAGAGCGAACGACGGCCGTTGAACGGCTGTCAGAGCGCGAATAACCGTTAGTTCCTTCCTTAAAAACGGATTAATTTGATGTTTACAGCTCATTTTATATTTTAACGATTTTTTTTGCCATTTGTATATCTCGAAAGACCAAATAATGTTTAAATTGGGATGCAATATTTTTCTCTGTCATTGATATTCTTTAGCATTTTTTCACCTTCGTGTTTTCGAGCCTCTTTATTCCACTTTTTCGAAACAAATTTCTGCTATTTCTCACTATTGCTACGCAGTTATGAATGAATGAGCTCTGGTGCGCATGCGCCAAACCCTTTTAAGTTTATAAACAAGGCCTCCACGCAGCGGGTCACATGACTAGTCACAGAGGTATACTGTGTCGATTGAGAGACAAAGGATTCCCTAAAGGCTGCCTACGTTTTCCATTACATTCATACAATACATAACGTTAACATGTTATGCTATGATAACATACTGTCTGGGTTGTTTTTTATTCGCCACGGCCAGAAACATTTTACTGATTGAGTTATGTATATATGTTTTCTTTAACACCATAGGTCCATTCGTTATGTCTGAATGAAGCCATAATTATATATTAAAAAACCCCGCATAGCATCATTTAGACTCGTGTTTGCAATTACAAATAATCGTTTTCCATGGTACTTGAACAGTTATTGTTGAAGTTCAACTGAAACTGCATTGCAAATAGAACTGCAGCAATTTCCCTTGGTTTGTGAAAGCTCTGATTTGTCCTGTTTGTTTTGCATAAAACCAGCTGATGTGGCAGAATATGATGATGGAAGCTGCTTAAACTGAGCTGCAGCCTGTTAAAAACAAAGAGACAAACTACAGAAAATTGTTGGAATGGACGAGTCTTTTGATCCACTTAAGTGCAACGAGGACCTACCTTCCTCACCTGGGTGCCACATGGATTATGGTAAATCTTAAAGCAAGAAGTCACATCCTATATTTAAGTTAGCTGAGCTTTTATGCATGTTAATTATGTATATTACTGTTGCCGCCTCCCCAGATGACTTGCCAGAGCTGCAGGAAGTGGAGGAGGACCAGAGGTCTCCAGGGTTATTTCAGGTTGGAGCAGGAGTGTCCCACCAGGAGCTCAGCTGCTCCCCAAACACCAACTGGCTCACTGAGCTGGCCAACATTGCCACAAGTCCTCAGAGCCCCCTGTTGAAGACCGCCCCACATAAAAGGTTTGTATCAAGGCAAAAGTGGATGAACATCAACAAAGTTATGTAAGAACATGAGTACACACTATTACCCCAGAGAGATGTTCCACAAAGCCGGATTGGCAAGTGTCTTAGAAAATGTGTCATGACTTATCTTTGAAATTCTGTTTTTTCTGTTTTGCTAACTGACTAATCTGGTATTGTTAAATGCCCCTGCTGTTGGTGAACAATAGAAATACATTCAGCTGTCTGTAGATTTTTTAATATCACTTATACTTGACTGAAAATATATCACAAATTACTGTATATGATGTTGATATATGTTTATGACATTATATTTCATTCCAGATCATCTCCAGTCCACATCTTTGGCAACAGTAATAGTTTACATTCCTACGCCCGTCCCCCATTAGCCAGTAGTGCACCCAACCCGTCCAGAGGCCACCTCAGGGAGCGCAGGCGTGTCAGGGTAACATTTCACTTCTAACCTCAACCTTTGAAAACCTAAGAATCATTCCTGTAGATCATGTGATTGTTACCTCCAAAAGTATCTTCATGTATACTGAAATTGTTTATTCTTTACTGATGTCATTGTAAGATGTCTTTCTTATTATTCACAGGCCAGCAGTGAATCTGAGTCTGGAGTTTTCTCAATGTCCTCTTCCTTTTCTGATGACGAAGACATGGCTTGGTCTCACAACTGGCCCTCAACAGCCTGGCATTGTTTCCTTAAAGGTGCATACATAGACGCTCATGTAAATACAGAAGGCACCAACAGTGCAAACACAGACACTTGCACCTCACTCACATACAATGAAGTTGAACCAGAGCTTCTCTAAGAATGTCTTGGCAAGGAAAAATGTTCTTGAGAATGATGCCTCACAGCTCAAGGCACAATTGACAGTTTAGTGTAAACAAGTACTCCCTGTAAGAAAACAATCAGTCATGCATATTTTCCCAAATCTGTTATCTTTTAAGTAATGTGTAAACACAATTTTTCTCTTTAAGTGAAGCTTACTTTCACAAAATTTTTATGATCAGACCGGTAATTAATATGGTAAAAACAGCACTGTTGGTTAAAGAAATTTGCTTATGATGATCAAACACATTGGACAGAAGCTGAACAGGTGACACCAAATCTTTTGTAAAAGGTTGCTCCCTTTGCAACCAGGATGAGAATGATCTTGACCTCTGGTGTCTAAACAACAGTATTGCATCTATTTTCCAGCATTCTCTTCTCAGCATCAAAACACATCTGCTTATTCATCATGTCACATTGTTGTTTGATATTCAGGAACTCGCCTGCGTTTCCATCGAGGTCCTAATGTGGAGTGGCAGGAAGCTGATGAACTCCGGGATTCTGATGATGACTCGGATGATGAAAACATGATGCAGTCATCCTCCTCTCTTAAGGTAGGCAACAAGTAGTGATAGAATGCCATAAAATATTTCATAAGGGTCTGCTATACTGAGGATTACTATCCTGCTGTGTACACATTATGTTTACTATTGTTGCATTGCTGGCTAGATCAGTGCATGATTCATTGTGATACCAGTAGACATAACAATGGTTTGTAATGGCCACAAGGTGGCAGTCTGGCTAACAGTGGAGGTACAGAAAGTGAGAGAGTGCAGGAAAGAAACGTGTAACACCCTTGATGATTTGCAGTGGTGGTCTTATTGCCTGGGGATTGCCTGATTACAGGAATGGCTGCCAATATAGTGATTTTTTAGCTTGAATAAAAAAATACCTTTTCGATGTATCTATACATTGTGCATGGATTTTGCAGCCGTATGACTATGCAAAGGCACTCAGAAGGCAGCTTTCCTAAACAGATAACTTAATTTAAGGACATTGTTTTACATTAAGTTACATTATACAGACAATGCATTACATTGCCAACCAATTCTAGAAATTAAAACTAAGAGTATAAAGATGAATTAAAGTAAGTTAGCTCAATACAAAACAGTAATGTATGGTCAGTTTTAGTCAATACAATAAATAAAGAATAAACAAAAATAAAATATATAGCTAACACCTTTTTTTAAATCAGCCCAAGCATTGTTATCTGCATTATATGGTCTGAAAAATAGTTTTCATGTCGGACAACATACAGATATGTCTGTGATAGGACGATAAATCTGCCAGGCTCTATTTAGCATAATATAATTCAAGTTATGTCACTGAGTTGATACAGCAGTTCTTCTTTGTTAATGATGTCCACGAGCTCTTCTTGCTCTTCAGACTCCTTATTGGTCTTCTGCTTCATTTACAGAGGTATGGTTCAGAGGGTCTGAAGTTGGTGAGCCACGAAGAGACCGTATCTTTTGGCCAGGCAGTTCTTAAACTAACCTTTGACCCTGGTTCACCCGATGACGGCCTTTTAACAGCTGAATGCCGGTTGGATCACCCATTTTTTGTCAAAAATAAAGGTAACTAAGAGTTTTTTTCCTCAGATGATTTGGGTTTAGAAGCAGTACAAATGTTGACTGCAGGTTATCTCTTTAGCAGCTTTGTTGTCAATTAACAAAAAGGAAAATTGACATACCGGTTAGCTTTTTCCTTTAACAAACAGCTTTATGATCAAAGTAACCTGTGATTTACTGTCTGCGTTTTTCAGGGTGGTCTTCCTTTTATCCGAGCCTAACTGTGGTGCACCATGGGATCCCTTGCTATGAGATGCATTTGGGCAATGTGTGCCTGCCACCAAACCATCCAGAAGCCATTAACTGCGATGACTCTGTCGTCTTTGACACTTTCAGAAGGTACACTCCGAACTAATGTGATCTTGCTTTGTGTAATCAAGAGACTAAGTGGCTATAATTGATATTTTTAGATAATGAAAATGTATAAAGTGACAGTGTGAAAGGGCTTACTTGTAGTGATAAATCATGCATGAACAGACAATTACGTCCCGACTCTGCAGCTCCGCACAGCTTAATAGAGTTTTATAATGAATTTCAGCTCATTGTTTAGCTGTCCACCTGTAACTTTACTGTTGTGACAGCAGGCAGGTTTAAACCTGCAATGACCTTTTTGGCCACTTAGGCATAATAAATTGTGGTCACATTATTTACATATGCCTGCTGTTTTTCACTGAAAACAGTTGCTTGCTGCAGTTGAAAGTGTTGCTGTGAGAGCAGTGAGAATGAATTAAAACACTTAGGCAGCTAAACAATGAGTTTTTTTCACAATAGTAACAGTATCCTTTAGTAAAGACTCTTTACAATTATTTTATCCATATAGTATTCTCACCCTTAGATCGCACCTTTGTGGTTTTGCTGAACAAAATTATACTGCAAGAGAACGTGAAGTATTAATTGCATCAAATAAAAAAAAGACAGATTAGTTAGAAATAGGATTTGTTCCCTGAAAAACTAAATTGGTTCGTACATTTGTAATAGCCTTTATTCATTCTATAGCATACCTACAATCATTCTCATCTCCAGTTTTTGTATATTTCAGACATTTAAAAAAAAAAAAGACAAATGAAAAAGGAAAATTTGAGTTTTATTGAAGAATGTTTAAAATTACAGAGTGACATTTTGTTACAAACAGCACATGTACACATGCTAGACAAAAACAAATATCAGATGAAATGCAACAGATTAGGAAAACAGAATATTAATGTCTGTCTCTCTTTTCTCTTGCAGTTATGACTTCACCCCACTTGACTCCTCAGCAGTGTATGTTCTCAGCAGCATGGCTCGTCAGCGCAGGACCTCCCTGTCCAGCGGGGGTGCAGTCAGCCCAGACTGCGATAAACTTGAGCGCTCCAGCTCCCCACAATCCTCAACTGGCAAATCAAACAGGAGCAACACCTCAGGGACAGCCAGTGGTGCTACGCCTACAAAATGCAAGCGGCCAATGAATGCCTTCATGCTCTTCGCCAAGAAGTACAGAGTGGAGTACACACAGATGTATCCTGGGAAGGACAACAGGTACATACCATGATGTTTTTCGTGAAAATTGGACGACATGTCATACTATGACTTTTTTCTGTGAAATTTGGACATATCATACTATTGTTATGGTGCATTGTCTTATCATATTTTTCCCCAAGAAGGATTCAAACTCAGTATCCTCTTGCCACTACACCACCGTGTAGCATGTTATTCTATTAATTTTATGAAACTGTTATGGCAATTGACATTCCAATTTTATATTTTTTATGGACTTCTGCATATACTGATTTTATAGTAGAGCTTCCGTGTAATATATTAAAAAAACAGAAGCTGTGCTCGGCTAGAAGACATTAAATAACATAAAGTTAGATAGATCCTAATAAGAGAATATTCTGTAAAAGGCGAGTCCTTGATCTTCTGCCTCTCACCTCACGCTCCAGAGCCATTAGTGTCATCCTGGGTGACAAGTGGAAGAAGATGAAGAACGAGGAGAGGAGGATGTACACCATGGAGGCCAAGGCTCTGGCCGAGGAGCAGAAAAGACTCAATCCAGACTGCTGGAAACGTAAAAGAACCAACTCAGTAAGGACCAAAGTCACTGTACTATTACATCTATTAGCATTTTTATAGCTTGCACGATGTACGTTGATATTGCAAATTTAATTACTTTACCTAGTCTTTGGTTCAATCATGTGCCCACCTTTGTCTTTCAACAGGGTTCCCAGCAGACCTAAATAATCCTGCAGAAACCCCAGCTGCTGGCATTTTGACATGGAGAGGTGTTGGACAGAGTCTGATGGACCGCTTAATGCCTCTTTGCTCTCCTGTATTCTTGAGACTCAACTGTGATGCTGAATTCACTTCACGCTTTTTGTAACCTTGAAACGTTATTAGAGACAAACCAGAATTATGAACTATAAACAAACATGTAATCTAGTCACTAACATATGTGCATATATTTTCTTATATCTTCTATGTCAAAGACGTCTTATTCCCCTGAAATAAGAATGGACCTTCTCATTTATTTCAGGTTATTTCATATTCAAGGTTGACATATGAGAGCATGTGGTGCTATGCTTCGGTGTAGAAGGAGCAGTAAACAACAAGTGTATATTTATAATTGTAAAAAGGGTAATTTTCGCTAACTTTTTTCACAACTGTTCAAATTGATTATATTTGTAAGATTCAATATATTGCACAGATTGGTAACCCTTTCATACATTTTGTAATACAGTATATATTCTATAGCTGAACTATTGCCAACAGTTTGTGAGGCTGCCCTGCCAAGTTTTTAGATTTCTGCCCAACCACCAGGCCATATGATGAGAGGGCTTTCAGCATGTGGTGGTGGGTTTACACTCAGTCACAGAGCACTTCAGGCCTTTGCTGCAAGTGTTTGTTTCTTTTGCACTTTATATAAATATGTAATCTAATCCTATACAGCCATTGTATACTGGTGAAAACCATTTGTATAATACAGCTAGTATCTTGACATTTAGCCGTTCGACACAATCATGGCCCAGTAGCCGTGTTCTGCTTTCAGGTTGCTCTTGAATTTTAAGTGCTTTGTTCATAATGTACAGGTTTCACAGCCCCAACAACCTCTTGCACACAATATCCTTGTATCATATTATAAATAATTGTTTTTTAAACTTGCATCTTATCAAAGTGTTTGGTTCTTTTTCATAAGCTGTAATCACAACCTGTCGAGATGCTTGACTTTGTGTTTCAATACATGCTTACATTTTCTTGCCTGTCTTTTGTTTTAAATAATTGTCATTATTCCTCTTGTGAAAAGTATGTTTAATTACGTGCTGAATTTCAAGGTTTGAGAGCTCTTGAATATCCACCACTGATACAGATGGTAGAACAGTAAAACCTGATGTTTCAAGGTAACTCAGGCACATCAAAACCACCAGAGCACATATGCTACCAAAGCCTACCAGAGAGCAGTTGTACTGTAGCAAGACAATTCACTCTTTGACTGAACGAGGACAGACTAAAGGTTTTAATTGAATCTTATACTCACTGAGAGCCTGGCCTCTACCTCTGGAGATTCAACTGGAGACACTGGCCCTCATTTATCAAATGAACATAGAAACCATCGCAGATCTGAGCTTATATATCGTCTTACGACAGGGTTCACATGATTCATAAAACGATTTATCTCTCCAATCACAGCGTAAATGTGGTGGCTGGAAACAAGCCTCATTAAAATATCAGCAATAAAAAAAAAGAAGACAGAAAAATAAACATAACTAGGACTGCAAGCAGTACTGAACGGGCCCTCGCAATACACGCGTGTCGGGGCATGCTGCCATTGGGATGTGTGCGTGACGGGCCAGTCTATACCACCACTATTAATTTCATTGCCTTAAGTGTTCTAGTGTGGCCACGGTACCAAATATGAAATTAGACTGCCACCACAGTGCCACCTAGGGGCCGATCAATAAAACCTCAAAGGGTTATCCTCAGGAGGGCATTGACAATAATTGTACCAAATTTTGTATAATAATGCACAAACTATCCCTTTGATCCTCATACAGCGTCTGAAGGAGGACTGTTAACTGATATGTATAAGTTAGAAGAGGCAGGTAGCAATGGTGGAAAGTAGTATGTACATTTACTCAAGTACTGGACTTAAAGTAAAATTTTGAGGTACTTTTATGTACATTTTATGTAACTTTATACTTCTACTCCACTACATTTTGAGACATATATTGTACTTTTTATTCCTCTACATTTAGCTGACAGCTTTACTTACTTTTCAGGTCAAGATTTAAAATGAAAAACATAATACATTTAAAATTATTACCCATTTTTATAAATTAAACCACTTAAAAGTTTATTAGGTAGTTAAAATGAGCAGAGTGGAGTCATTTCACAGTGTGGTATTAGTACTTTTACTGAAGTAAAGGATCTGAACACTTCTTCCACCACTGTCTTTTTTACTTCTGTACTTTTTTAAAAAACTTTTTTTTCCATTAATTTTTCTTTCTTTCTTTAATTTAATTTATTTTATTTTTATTTTCATTTTCATTTTCATTTCTATTTTTTTATAATTTTTAATTTTATTTTTTATTTTTTCTGCGTTTCTGCGCATGCGTGGCCTTTTCCGCTTGCATGAGCATTGCGCAGAAGCAGAAAAAGGCCGCGCAGTAGCGCAGAAAAGCCGCGCATGCGCAGAAACAAACACACAAAAGCCGCGCATGCGCAGAAGCGAAAACGGCCGCAACGCAGAAAAAAATTATTACCAAAAAAATTTAATAAAAAATAAATAAAAAAACAAAAATAAATAAATAAATAAAGTAAAACGAAAAGTAAAGAAGTAAAAAAGACAGTGGTGGAAGAAGTGTTCAGATCCTTTACTTCAGTAAAAGTACTAATACCACACTGTGAAATGACTCCACTCCGCTCATTTTAACTACCTAATAAACGTTTAATTTATAAAAATGGGTAATCATTTTAAATGTATCATGTTTTTCATTTTAAATCTTGACCTGAAAAGTAATGAACCAGAGATTGGACCTCCCAGACACATGTTTTTTTAATACTAAAATCATGTAACACACATCAACTGCACTCAGTCGACCTCCATTTCACTAACTGTGACACTGCTGGCATCAACTAGCTGGACCTCTGTTGAGTTAGGTCAGTTACTTTAAAGGGGTGAATATTCATACAATCATTTACTTTACCTTATATATTTTAATTAATTTAATTATTTGTAAAAATATGTTTTCGCTTAGATATTAACCCTTGTGTGGTGTTCGGGTCTGTGGGACCCGTTTTCATTTTTTATTAAAAGAAAAATGATACAGTTAATTAATTTTTCAAACTGAGACTCACTGACTTTGGCTCATTTTCTGTGGAGAACATATATCAGAATACATATTTAATGACCACACCCCCCTACACATTTCTATTACATATAAGATGTCCGGGTCCACTGGACCCGGGGCTAATAGAAATGTGAAAATTGATATTCTGTGTACCACACACACACACACACACGCACACGCACGCACAGACACACACACACACACACACACACACACACACATGCAAAAAGTATATCTGCAACACACACACAGTAAAGCTCTGCCCCTCATGTGTTGTATAGGCTAGTGGCTAAAGGCCATGTGTTCAATGGGGCTGATGTGTTGTCTTGACTGATATGTTTACTCTGTGTTCATGTGTTCAGCTTGTGTTGTGCACCTGAATGGGTTAAATTTCAAGTTCAAAGAAATAAAAGTCAGTAGTTTTGAAAAACCTTGCTTCACTTGTAAATTTGTTTCCACTCATATCTTGATTTTAATTGATTTGCTTTATTATGTTTTAAATAATAAGTTATAAATGTGACCTAACAAAGGTAAAGGGCAAATATTAACCATATATATTGTTTATACTGCTTGTAATTGGGATAAGGTAAACATCTGTTCAGTATTTTAACATAAAAGTGTTTGATTGTGAGGCATTAAAAGCCACAAAATGCAACGGGTCCATCGGACCCACAAACACTGGCTGAGTAACTACAATATGAACATTACACAAGGGTTAAACACAAAACACATTTAAATACGCAATATTACTGTGAAAACTAACCTCATGCCTCTTCAGGGGCTAAAACATAAAACTTTGAACTCCTTGAAGTCATCTTTACAGTTTAACCTCACGAGAGTTAACATTAGTTCAACGATCAACAGGAAGTCCCTTTTCGTTCTTTGAAAATAAAAAGGGCCGTTATCAAAACAGGTGTTTGCATAGGACTGTATATTTATCTTTGATTTTCCCCAAGTATGCATGTTTTAGTATGTATAAGGAGGAGTATTTATAAGGAGTATGGATAAAACATAGCGATTAATTGATTAATTGATCCTTAATGCGATAGATTCTCGAGTTGGCAGGTTTCTTACAAACACCCATCCCTAGAAGCCGATTTGTGACCTTGAGGTCAAATGTGTCTTTATATAAAAGTGTAAATAGTTTAATAAACAAAGTGAAAAGTACTTTTCAGTTGGTGGAGACTAAATCTGCACTTAAATTTGAGAGAATATTACTTATATTCATCAGGTGAATAGAAAAACGGCTACAAATAAAAGCTAATGTTGGACCATAACTATCTGATGTGTGTTAAAAAAAACTCGCTAACACATTCACCATTATGATGTTGTGCTTACAGTGCCCAAACAATCCAGAGATAATCATTATTAATCTCTTTTTATTGTTTTTGATTAAGCTTTTGGACTATTTTGTGTTTTTAGCAGTTATTTTGGCCACTCTAGTTATTTCAGCCTGTGTTCCATTAGTATTGTCACGGAATAGAACCCTGATCTTCAAAAATCAGAACACAGAACCTCAGAACTCTCAGAGGGATGATAATTCACTCGCACTTACATATTATCAGCAGAGAGAGACACAACTTCTTGATACTCACAGTGAAATATTTTCTATTGTCAAATATTTGTACCGAGCGCTCTTACAAAGCAACATGGATGAAAAGACTCTTTATTCTCTGGACTCAGAGAATGGTTCAAGTGAGTGTGAAATCCTGTTAAATAACTGTAGACAGAAAGTTCCTGTCTTCTTGAAGAGACGTGAACTTTGTTGATATTGATTTAAGTATGTATATATACCTGGTTTATTCTTACTTGTCTCAACATACAAACAGAAGGTTCTTTAAACGAGTTAAATTGTGACTTCATAGTCACTTTTTTCACTTGTTTTGATAAATCATTTTTGAAAGACTCTACATAGTGACTTTATCAGCTGGACTTTAGTTGCAGTGTGATAATATTATTTTGCAGGTAGGCTGTGTGCTAAATAAGAGTTAGTAATCACTTAAAAGTATCAGAACTACTCTTCAAAAACACTACTACAAGTCCAGTGTTACAAGATTGGACTCAAGTAAAAGTAATAAAGTATTTATAAGCCAAATGAACTGAACAAATGAAGGTAGTCAGTAGGCTTAATGGCTAAGTATTATTCTAGAGCTGTGAAATAAATTTAGTGGAGTAAAAAGTAAAAATTTACAAAACAATGTTGAACTTACAATACAGAGTTTTGCAGAATCATGCAATAAGAACCAGTTATCTGGGTTTATTTCATGTGTAGAGAGCAGTGGCAGCACTACTGAACCCAACTACTGCATGGGGGACGACTGTAGGGTGACAAGTAAGAAACGCAAGGCCGGCATAAATTACTCAGAGACACCCAGAAAAAGGCAGAGGTGTGCCAGCGAACCCCCTG
Organism: Centropristis striata; assembly: GCF_030273125.1. Classification (NCBI taxonomy): domain Eukaryota; kingdom Metazoa; phylum Chordata; class Actinopteri; order Perciformes; family Serranidae; genus Centropristis; species Centropristis striata. The sequence continues at coordinate 8,891,168 of NC_081522.1, forward strand.
AGGTGACAGTGGAGGATGTGACAGCTAAAGGGACCAAGAGAAAAGCCAGCACCCAAAGCGGTCCCCCCCCGAAGAGGCGGAGAACTGGAACCTACGACACCAACGCTTGTGAACCTACCAAGGTGTCAGCAACAGAGTCTCCCAGTGAAGTCTCCCCGAGCTCCTGCAGCCCTTCAACCTCCCGGCAGAACAATGAGACGCCATCCTGCTCCGTCAGGACCAGCAGAGGTACACTGACAGTGTGAAAGAGAATGAGAGGAGAGTGTGTGAGCATACAGTACAGGCCAAAAGTTTGGACACACACCTTCTCATTCAATGCGTTTTTCTTTATTTTCATGACTATTTACATTGTAGATTCTCACTGAAGGCATCAAAACTATGAATGAACACATATGGAATTATGAACTTAACAAAAAAAGTGTGAAATAACTGAAAACATGTCTTGTATTTTAGATTCCTCAAAGTAGCCACCCTTTGCTTACTAGAATATAAGACATGTTTTCAGTTATTTCACACTTTTTTGTTAAGTACATAATTCCACATGTGTTCATTAATAGTTTTGATGAATTTACAATGTCAATAGTCATGAAAATGAAGGAAACGCATTGAATGAGAAGGTGTGTCCAAACTTTTGGCCTGTACTATACTGTGTGTAGTCGGACTCCTAACACCCAGAACTGAGTCAGCAATTTTGCACTTCTGGGTCCCTCATCTAAATTCAATTTCATTCGATTAGTTTTTGTTTTGTTGCCTGAAATAAGGTCTATGGTTAGAACAAGCTTGAGAGATTTTCTTCTACAACAGAATATAAGCCGATAAGGGAGTCTCTGGTTGGTGACTAACTGAGATACAGAGGTTTGTTGGGGATATAAAAAGGTCATCGTCTACTAGAGGTGTGAATCACCAGAGGCCCCACAATACCATTTTGATGAGATTCAACTTTATTGTTATTGAACAGAGTAACAAGTACTAGGACAAAGAAAGGACCACCAACCCGTCCAAACATATGTAAACATACATATTTTATCCAGATTTTAAGCATTTTGGGATATGGTAAGTATTGCGATACAATATATTGCGATTTAACTGTTTAACTGCATTTTGTGTCTACAAAATTGAATTCAATCAAGAATTGTTTTGTCAAATAAGAGAAAATTCTCAGTCAGTTCATCTCACTTCAGTCTTTTTATTTCTCCACAATGAGAGTCAAACTCACAGACTGACCAACAAAGTATTCAGTCAAACTGAACTGAACTGATATCAAACATGTAACTAACTCAACTTTGAAACATAAAAAAAGCCTAACTTTGCAGCTTTATTACGACAGGATATCCTGACACATGGTGCCTATAGATTCCCTAGATCTTGTAGTTTCATGTGATACCAGTAAATCCAGTATATTCCTGAATATCGATACTTGGCGGCCATGAATCGATATAATATTGCCACGCAAAATATATGATATCCTGACACATGGTGCCTATAGATTCCTTAGATATTCTAGTTTCATATGATACCATGATGCCACGCAAAATATTGCGATACTATGCAGGATGGATAGTTCCCCCACCTCTATTGTCTACGTATACGGTGTTGTTGTTGAAGTCATATGACTGTGGTGTAGGTCGTTTGTAGTGTTTATAACACTTGCAATTTACTCGCAATCGCATTAATGCTTAAAAAATCAGGGAAACATGGTGATTCTAACTCATGGGTTGGCTTAGAAACATGTGTCAACACTGCAGCACTCTACAGGCTAGCACACAATCCCTGGAAAACCACACCATGTTTTTCACCCTTTTTGTACAGCTAAAACACATAAGATATAAAGTGTTAATTAGTGAGCTTTAGATGTGCTGGTGCTTCCCCCTGCTATTCGTCTTAAGCTAAGTTAACCTGCTACTGGTGGTATTAGGTCATGTTTAAAAAAAAAAAAAAATCTATTTATTGATTTCATTAATACAGGCAAAACAGCAACAACAGATGAAACAAGGGACAATTGGACAAAAAGAAAAATAAGTAAATAAGTATAATAATGAGACAAAATAAAAATGAATAGGATCCCTTCTATACTTTAAATAATTAAATTAAAAAGAGATATTGACTTTGCAATGTTTTTTTTAAAAGTATATTTCAATTAGTTCTTGATTGAGCTTTAAATATATATAGTTTTATATTGACCGTACAGACATGAGAGCAGTATCTTTGGCTCTAATTTTTTGGCTAAAAAGCAATTAACTGTATTTCCCAAAATATCAAAGTATTGCCTCTGTGATTGAAGAAAACTAATACAAAACAAGCAAAAGTTTGTGATTTTTAAGTGAGTTTTGTCAGCTATAATGGGGGAAAAAACTAGAAGAAGACTTTACTGAACCACAGGTTAACAATAACTGATTTCAACCATCAAGCTCATCTTTTGTTTAAAAATATTAAAACATGAATCTGTGTTTGTGTTTGAAGAACAATTTGAGGCCAAGTACCTGCAGCTTCTCAAGCTCGGAGAAGGTGGCCAAGGAACGGTTTATGCTGGAGAAAGAAAAACTGACAACTTACCAGTAAGTAATAAATATATGGTATTCTCACATCACACATGCACACACAGCCGTCTCTCCCTGCACCAACTAGAGGTGTGGTGATTGTGTCCTGTAGGTGGCGATCAAACACATCCCTAAAGCTGATGAGAAGACTCGACCAGTGGTGAGTGATTTGATCTGATGTCTCAGCACCAAAATCAATGTTGAACTTTGCTAGAAAAACATCCACAAACACCCACATCTATACTGAAACATTGTGTTGTTTGTAGGTTATAAATGGAAAGACGCACATGGTGCCATTGGAGGTGCTTCTCATGCTGAGAGTGGCAGGTGGAGCGGGGTCACTGGGGAAACATGCTGCCGTGTCATTATTAGACTGGTATGATCTGGGCCCAGAGGTCCTGCTTGTCATGGAGAGACCAGTCCCCTGTGAGGACCTGCTGACCTACCTCAATAAGAATTTGTTCCTGAGGGAAGACCCGGCAAAGGTACTGGAGCTGGCTGGAGCTTGTTTTTGTGTCTATGTGTGCAAGAGGTGACCTTAAAGCTGCACTGAGATCATTTTGAATTTTGTCAGTGTCAGAGGAGAGTTTTAAGACCCGAGTCCGTTTGGTTCGTCCCAATCAAGGTTATTATAGTTAACGAGCACAAACGAAATAATGAAAACTAGAATTGAAAAAACATTTTCGTTAACTGAAATAAAAATAAAAACGAGATTTTTTAAAAAAACGATAACTTACTGAAACTGTATTGTGTGGTTACAAAACTAACTAAAACTAACTAAAGTTCGTTTTTCGTCTTTGTCAACTTTTTTTTCATATGTAAACCTTTTTGGTTGATATGAAATCCATTTCATCTATCTGGTTTTATGACTTAATAAACATATTGGGGCTGAGATGGATCAGACAAAGGAAATAAAAGGTTTATTGTGACTTTTTTGGATCTGGCACCCAACAAATACCCCATTACGAAAAAACTAAAACTAATAAAAACTAAACTAAAACTAAGCATTTTCCCAAAAAATAAAAACTAATTAAAACTAGCAAACTCACTCTAAAAACGTATTAAAACGAACTGAATTTGAAAACAAAAATTCACAACGAAATTTAAACTAAAACTAATGAAAATTCCAAAACTATTATAACCTTGGTCCCAATCCGTTAAATTTGCTACATTTGCTTCGTTTTGTATTTAGTCTGGTTTGCTTTCAAAGAGCAGTAATATAAGCGGACCAAATAACAAAAAAAGATTTGAAGAGGGGCGTGTATGAAGGTGGAGAGCTGGAAATCTACTCACACTGTTATTTTTTATTGGTTGAAAAGTTGGCGGTGAAAAATTTAAACAAAGCAACGTGGAACCTAGCGCAAACTGAGTGTGTTTAATTTTACTGGCCTTAATCTGCTCTGGTGTTCCGACCAAACTAATTTGGAGAGAAACGCTCAGAAGGAGCTCCTGTTGAGGCTCGGGGTCGTCAATAATGTGTTGATCCATTATTTACAACGAGCTGCGATCAGACAGCTGTATAATCAGAGAAGGCGAGCCTTGATGCTCCTACAACGATCTGCTTCTACCACAAAGGTACACTACCGGTCAAAAGTTTTAGAACACCCCAATTTTTCCAGTTTTTTATTGAAATTCAAGCAGTTCAAGTCAAATGAACAGCTTGAAAGGGTACAAAGGTAAGTGGTGAACTGCAAGAGGTAAATAAAAAAAGGTAAGGTTAACCAAAACTGAAAAATAATGTACATTTCAGAATTATACTATATAATATATATTATATTATTATAAGTAGGCCTTTTTCAGGGAACAAGAAATGGGTTAACAACTTAACTCTATGGAGTCTTGGGCTATTTTGTCCATTTTTGAATTCTTTTCATGTCTTTGTAAGTCATTTTGTGTCTTTTTTTAGTCCTTTAGTCCAACATAATATGTGATTTTGAATCTTTTTTTTTACTTTCAAAACACTATCATGCTCAATAAAGAATTTTAAATGTTGCAAATGTGCATTAATTTCAGAGTACACTGAGACATTAAACTGCATAATTTTCAATTAAATTCTGGAAAAGTTGGTGTGTTCTAAAACTTTTGACCGGTAGTGTACATATTAAGTTATTTTGAGCAATTATGATAATTCTGCAATGACAAATTAGCTTTAGCTCAGTGGTAGCCAGAGTGAAACTGAATGACACAAATTTCATCTTTATAATATTATCTGAGTAAATTCCGCGACACAGGTGGCCCACAATCCACTGCGTCTTGGTTCATTTCCTTTTACTGGGTCGGATTCTGATCGGCTTATGTTCACAGTGGAATAGAACCGCAGTAGGGTCTGTTTGGAAACGGACCGCGACCCTCTCTGCAAGAGGTCTCGGACCGGTTGTTTTGGTGCACACCAGAGTATTGATTTTATTTCTCAACATCCATATTTTGTACGACAAACACCATAACAACAACCTCAACCTTTAAATAAAAGACAATATGTCTCGAATGCTCTGAAGATGATAATGTAGATGACATTAACTACCCAATGCAGAAATTAATAAGACCCGAAATTCGCTAGTTGTTGACACTAGCTCCAATCTAGCGGATCATTCGCACCAGACTACATGTGTGTATTTGTTATGTGGAAAAGTTGAATGCAGATTTTTCTGTATTTGCACAGTGTACTCATTAGAAATGGCGTCAATGCAGTGCATACCAAACTTAGCCTATTTGGTTACCACTTAATAGTAATCCACCTTCATAAAGGGTTCCTAAAATGAAAAATGTACGTCGGCCCTGAGAGCTCAGCACGCAGCAAATAGAGAAAAAATTAGCAAATTAAGAAACATCTTTATGTGTAGCATTTAGAAAAAAATAACCGACTTTACAACCCACTAAACATTAACGCCAGGTTAGAAAAAGCACTGCAAGAAGCTCATACACAATGGAAAGTGTTTCCAGAGGACACTAATCGATGATGCACACAGCCGTGACGTGCAAAATAATGATAATGGTTTTTTTTCCCCCAAATCGTGCAGCCCTAAACCAAACTCAATCACTAACGTTTTTGTGTGAAAGCTGCAAAACTGTCCCATAATGGTTTAAGTGTCTCCTTACACTTCCTTCTCCGCTCTGCTCCAACTCATCTGTTTCTCTTTATCTCATGAAGAAGAACATCATGAAGCAGCTGGTGGAAGCAGCAAATAAGATGCACTCTCTTGGAGTCTTCCATCGGGACATTAAAGCAGAAAATGTCCTCGTTGATTTGAGCTCGGAGGTCCCTCGTGTGAGAATCATAGACTTTGGAAGTGCCTGCTTGGTGACGGAAATACCGAAAGGCTCCTTCTCTGGTACGCTGCTGGCATCTGCTCTTCATCCATCAGTTGATCTCTGGACTGATCAGTCAGTCTTACTCATGATATGTTTCTCTCTGTGTATTGTAGGAACCCCTGCCTACGTCCCTCCAGAGTTTTACCGGCTTGGCACATACGAGGCGGGCCCCAGCACAGTCTGGCAGCTGGGCGCTCTGCTCTATGAACTGGTGGACAGCTGTTTCGCCACAAAAAAATTCCTTCGCAAGAAAATTACCGTAAACACTATGCTGTCCAAAGGTAAGAAGCCTCAATACCGTCCTGAGTTGTGGTACTTATAGTGTGAAAAGTTATTTCCTTCCTTCCATTTTCCAAAGAACTGCAGCTTAAACTCTGCTTTCTTCTCAGACTGCCAGGACTTGTTGAAGGTGTGTTTGGCTGTGAACCCTCAGGAGCGCGGCACTCTGGAGCAGATTCTGCTGCACCCCTGGTTCTCCTAATCCTGCACAACCGACCACCCATTGGGCTGAGCCAACTGACTCCAATGAACTCCATCCTTTGGTCTTATAGTCTAGACCAGGGGTTCCCAAACTTTTCCATGCCAAGGCCCCCCAAATAGCATTAGCTTCTGGCCGGGGACCCCCAAACCCACCGACAATGCTACAAAATATCTAAATAAACATCAACTTTTAGAATGTATTTTCTTACTTTTATTTACCATTCAATAATTATTACATTTGTTTTGCATAAGAAAATTATTAACAAACATCTTTTCAACACTGTATATTCCCAATGAATGATAAACTTTTCAACAAACTGTTGACAGATAAGAACAGAACAAAAGAAATCAAACCTCTCGTGTGTGTGTGTGTGTGTTTATTGTTTATTGTTAAAAAGAGCCCCATTAGCTGTCACCAAAAGTGGGAGGAGCTAGTCTTCCTGGGGTCCACAAGACAAAACAAAAATCACTTAACAATTAAACATTGTAGACATTATTATATACGTCATCAGAAATCATTCAGAATAAGTTATTACATTCATATCTATTACATTAATTCTCACTTTCATACAGTAAATATGTTAATTCACTACTCACAAATTTAAATAGTGCATTCTCAAGTAATAATTAAAAGATACTTTACTATTCAGTTCACGTATATTCAGTGGGCAATTATTCCAATAACTGATAGCACGATAAATAACTGTTCTCTTTAAGGCATTTGATTTTGGACATGGTGACATCATCTGACCACCATTAGCTGACCTTGTCACATAAGAATGAACCTGATCACATCTGACAATTGTGTGTGTGTGTCTGGGAGTGACAGACAGAGATTACACTAGTGGGAGGGATGGGCTTGGTGGCTCCTACACAGTTTGTCCAGCCTGGGCTTAATGTCTGTCAGTGCCATACGCATGTCATTGTCCATGTGTAGACGTGCTCTATTAAGCACTTTTAAAGTGGAAAAGCCAGACTCACACAAGTAGGTTGTTGCAAAAGGGAGAAGGCATTTCAGTGCCCTGTCAGCCAAGGTGGGATGCTCCTTTCTTACATGTAGCCAGTAGTTAGACAGGGGAAGAGCCTCAAAGGTCAGTTTGTCATCTCAATCAGCTCCTCCTGTGACTTTAAATCCAAACTAGAACCAACACCGGGGGCAAAGGGGTTCCTAACCCAGTTTAAATGTGTGTTTTCAAGGTCAGGGAAATAGTCTTTGAAATATCCTTGGAGGTGCTCCAGGTGGGACTGGATCAATGGAGAGATGGAGCCCAAGTCATCACATGACAGCAGCTCCTGGTGAAGTAGTGGGAACATTTCTGTAACTCCCTCCTGGAGCTTGTTTGACCACAGCATCATCTTTTTGGAAAAGGCACGCACTTTGTCTTGCACCTGCAGTATGTACGTGTCACGCCCTTGCATGCTTTGATTCAGTACATTTAGATGCTGGAAAATGTCTGACATGTATGCAAGTTTGCGGATCCAGGTTGCATAGGTGAACCGATCTGCCAGCTGATGCTTTTCAGATGAGAGGAACTCTGCAATCTCCCTCCGCAGCTCATAGACACGGTTTAAAACTGCGCCCCGCAAAGCAGCAGCCCCTCAAAACGGGCGCCCATCTCATTACATAGCACTGTAAACAGTCTGTGTTTCATGGGACGAGCTTTAATAAAATTCACTACTTGTATGACCTCCTGTAGTACCTGATTCAACTCGTTATCCATCCTTTCTGCAACAAGTGCCTCGCGATGGAGCACTACATGCGGGGCTTTCTGCTGGATGAGAGCGGTCACTCCACTGATCTTCCCGCTCATTGCCGCGGCTCCGTCCGAACCAGGCGGCAATCTCCGTGTCTGAGCATGGAAGCCACCAGGAAGTGCATAAAGCCTGCAATCCACCGAAAATTCCAGCAGGGGGTGCTAAGTTTGGCTGCAAAAGAAATCTGCCCATTCATTTCAGTACTAAATTTGAAAACTTCTCACTTGATTTATTACCTCAGAAAAAAATTTCAGGGACAGCATTATGGTCTCAATCGCTAGTAAAAAATCTTCTTCAAGACAATTTGATGTCAATAGTTCTAATAATGGCCCCATTTAGAAGAAGATAGAAGATAAAGAATCGTATGATTTGGGGCGGGGCTACCTTTGATTGACAGGTCACTGACAAGGCGAGCCGTCATCAGGAGAGAAGCAGAGCAATGCGTATCCACGGCAACGTGTCAATAAAGTTATATATAACGTTGTATAGATAAAAAAGAGGACATTTAGCGGTTTGGTCTCATAACTTTGACCCTTTCACTGTATTTTCACTTAATGACTTAATGAGTTTATTTGAACGTTTTGTTCAGTAAAAATGTCTTGTTCAGTGTTTGGTTGGACTAACAGACACTCCAAGGAGTCGCTGCTCAGTTTTCTGAGGTCAGTAACAAACATTTTGTTTTTGTTTTTTTGCTAGCCAAAACTAACATCCCAGTTAATGCTCCAGTTAATGCTAACATGAATTAGCAGCAGCTTCTCTCAGTCAGGTTGAGGTGTAGAGAGGCTGTAGTCAGTGATCAGATCCCTCTCCTCCTCCACAGTCCAGATATGGTCATGCTTCCTGTATCGGAAACAAGATGGCGACGCAAGATGGCGACGAGTATAACGCTGAACTCGATGCTTCCAACGGGCCACAAACCAATGGGTGACGTCACGGTCACTACGTCCATTATTTATATACAGTCTATGGTCCGAACACACCCCCACACAACGGGTCCAGTCTAATCCGTTAGACTCCATGTAATTGTCCAAAACTTGAAAAATGTCTTTCCCAGTGGTTCTTCTTTCAAGTGCTTTACAAAATAGTATTTCCTCCACAAATCTTTCCTGGGAAATAAATCTAATGTACACAAGCAGTTGGGCCTCATTGGATAAATCTGTGCTCTGGTTTTCAAAGTGGGGGGCCGCGGCTGTCGCTGCTCCCAACCTTTGGAACAATTTACCTTTGCACATCAGGCAGGCCTCCTCACTGTCCGCTTTTAAAAGGAATCTTAAAACCCATTTTTATTCACTGGCTTTTAACTCAACATGAGTCTTTGCTCTGTTTTATTTTTTGTTTTTATTTGTTCTTTGTGGCTTTTTAAAATTAAGATTAATTTTAAAAATTGAGATTAATTTTAAAACCCACTTTTATTTACTGTTTTTTGTTTTACCCAGCATGAGACTTGCTTTGTTTTAGTTGTTTTTGCTTGTTCTTTGTTTTTATTTTTGGTCTGTCCTGCCATGTACAGCACTTTGTATCAGCTAACGCTGTCTTAAAGGGCTATAGAAATAAAGTTGATTTGATTTTGATTTGAACTGGGACTATCCGCTCAACACCACTCCCCTGGCTTCCTGTCCTATCAAACACCCCCGCCCCCACACATATCCAGTGAGAAGTAGTCACTCACAAGATGCTTCAAAATGTCAAAGTCTCTCCCCATTTACCAATCCATGCAGACATCTACAACCCACCCACTGCTCGACTTCCATCTAGATGACCAATTTGGAAGAACATCCCACCAGTTGATTTCACCATCCAATTGGCCTGGAAAATGGAATGGGAGTCCAAGGAAGTCCCAAGCAAACATCTGGTGCCAGACCCCAACCAACGGGTCCCTGGCACCAACCTCCCAAGGAGACAGTGGTCAGTCGCTTCAGGACTGGACATGGCCCCTGCTTGGCCAGCCTTCACAATGGGGCAGTCGCCCTACCCCACTGTGTGCTTTTGGAGAGGAGCAAACCATGGAACACATCATAGAAGTTTGTCCTCTCCAAAGACTGAAAGGAGGATTAGTTACCCTCCATACAGCAGACCAGGAGGCAACTGCTTGGCTTAAGTTCTTTGCATTCGCTAAATAAATAAATATGATGTCGTATCACAACAAGTTATAGGGCAATGGTTTGGAGAAATGCTCACTATGCCAAACCTGAGCTTCATTCACCCTTGGAAATGGGATGGAAACATGGCAATTCAGGACTACAGCCCATTCTTATGTCACAGAATCCAATACCTAAAAAGTTGCCTGGAAATGATCCTGTGTGCCTGTAAAAAACAATGCACAACACGCCAGTGCAAATGCCGAAAATCGGGGCTGTTATGCACTGCAATGTGTGCATGTCAGGGTGATGACCAATGTCCTGTCAGATGTGATCTGTGGAACTGTTCAAGGGAATATTATGGAATATGGAATACATCACATATCATATATACACTGGGAACATTTAAAAGTGATATTGATTGAATATTTATGTCAGCCTTAAAAAATGACCTTCACCTTAAAAGTTGGTATTTTGCATGTCATCTTGATTGCCTACTTACAAAAAAACTAGGGGAAAATGGTCCAATGACTGTGCTAGATGGGCAGTTTGGCGGCCATTTTGATATGCAAATTAGAAGGTCAAAAACTCAAAATTTCGCTTTGGAACAATTTTTTTTTGACTCCCGACTACTTCCCGAGTTGTACCCAGAAATGCTCCTCACTTCTTATAGAAAGCCTTTTTTTTCTGAAATCCGTCTAGACTATTAGTTAGTGCTTGTAATATGTAAATAAATAAAACCTTTCTTCACTTCAGAATCTCATCTTGAAACCTGATGATTTAGTAAATGGTTGACAAACCATCTGAAGGTTCAGACAAAAGGTATTATGCTGAAGTGAACCATCCATCCATCCATTTTCCTCCGCTTATCCAGGGCCGGGTCGCGGGGGTAGCACTGGACAAAAATTGTGACTGTCTGCAAAGTTTTAATTCCAATCAAATATTTATATTTATACATTCAATATCAAGCTGAAGTAGCTTGTTACGTTAGTTTAGCACAAAGACCCGTACAGAGAACCAGTGAGCCTGGCTGTGTCCATATTTAACTATTGAACTAATGAACGCAACACTATTCAATAAATGAAGCCACAGGTTGTTGTTGGTTTTATGGATATTTAGCTGTGCCAAGGTGCTTTCATCTACTGACACACTGTCACACTGAACTCCAATTAAAACTGTCTGTTTAAATAAAAGCAAAGGGAAAAGAGATAAAAGAAAAAGTAATAATAATAGCAGTAGAATAAAATACATTTAATAGACTTGGATATAAAAAATATGCAGTTAACTGTTGCTAAGTAACAACTTAGGTAACAGTAACATATAGGAAGATTAAAAGAAAGGTTTTAATAAAAGCAAAGGAAAAAGGGAGAACAAATAAAAAGTGCCACAGAAACTCACTTTTAAAAAAAAGAAATATTGCAGATATATTTATGCTGTTTGTGTTTGCTTCGGGGCCTTTGACCACAGGTTGTAGAATAGGAACTGAATGAAAGATTTTAAGATATTCACTTTAAGACTATGGTTAATTCAAGTTTGTGTACATCCCACTGTATCCAGCTAAGATTCCACTGGGGGGCGCTGCATACCAATAAGATCTGCTGTACTGTTTGTTGAAACACTAAATTAAACCCGTTTTAATTCAGCGATGTGTGGCTTTTCCTCCCATTACATTTTAAATGATTTGTTTGTGTTTGTGATACAGATGGAAGCAGAGAGGCCTAATGAACCAATACACTTTGAAGTGGGAGTTCATCATACATGATGATGTCCAACATTGTATTTTATAGCTATACAGTTTTTAATGCATATTTTTTCTCTTTCTAAAAATGTGCTCAATACATAACTGCTATAATTATCACTATATTTTTCTATATAACAAAGAGCAGTAAGGTCACATTGATGTTTAATGCTAAATTTATTGTCTGCAAAATCATCCACTTTCCAACTGTTTGTCATAGTCACAGCTGCCCTGATGTTCTTTCTTTTCCAGGTCATCTTTTGGGGAAACTGGTCAAAATCCACATGAAATCTAGATAGTTGCATCTCGTAAATGTGATTGAGGTCCTTTAAATTCCCATGTGGCATACACACACCTGTGTCTTACAAAGTTATATACATTTAAGTGGCCAATATAAAAATTTAAGTATTAATAGTTCATAGACATCATCAATCAACATCAAGTCTGTCCACTGTCTGGAGCTCAATCTTTAAAACACTGCCAGATATTTTCAAAATGGAAATTAATTTTGATCTCTTTATGGCTATCAATTGATAACATTTTTTTTTACATAGTAGGAGAAAACAACAACAACAACCTCTCTGGAACTAAACTCAAAATAGTAAAATTTGTCACCGTTAACCCGGAGATTGATTCTTCATCACTGGAAAACACCTCATCCACAGAGTTGCACTCAATGGCTGAGGGATATGAAGCATCATCTTAAACTTTAGAAATCAAGAGTCACAATATGTGGCTCTGCTGATAACTTTGAAAGAATGTGAAAACCATGTATGGATTATATCAGAGCTAAACTTTAAGCCCCTTTCACCTTTCTGAATGTAAATTGTACAATCGTACCCAAATCAGTATTTTCATTTCATTTATAAAATCTTGATTGGCGACATGCCACTATACCTCAGCACTTTATTAAACTGGTCAAATAGTAATTATCCAACATGCTCTATTGCTTAATGCTCAATGTTACCCGGACAAATACTGAATTTGGAAAAGCTGCTTTCAGTTTTTCTGCTGCATCTACCTGGAACATCTTACAACATTCACTCAAACTCAACACAATTATAACTATGGGCCAGTTTAAAACTATGATAACCAATAACTCTGCCTTTCACTGCAACTGTTTTTAATGTTTTTGCATGTGTTTTGTCCGTGCTGTTTTGTGTTTTCTCTGTACTCAACATCATTGTAAATGAGGGGGTGCCCTCTGTTAGAAAAATTGCATGAGGAAACCTTGAAAATTGATAATCTGTCACCAACAGAAAAAACCTCACCTCTTACAAAGATATTATGTCTTACAGAGCCAAAGGATTTTTACTGTCTCACATAGATTCTAAAAGTCTAAAAAATATGAAACAGACAATGAAATATATGTTATAACATTAACACACAAACATAATCATTGTATCAAAATCACAGGGACACAGGGACAGACACCAGGAAGTCAAACAACAGAGAAGCAGAAATCAAGCATAAAATAATTTACCAATATAGAAAATAATCAATTATTTTAACAGGTTGTATGATAATATCCTGTAAAAAATCAGGCACCTTGTTTTTATTTTTTTGTCCATCAGTTAATGTAGTTGACTTTTCACTGTTCATAGTTGTTAATTCTTTGAAGAAAAAAAGAAAAGGAAAAGCATGACATGATTAAAGATGAATTTGACTGATAGCACTTCAGATACAGCAATAATATCATTATTGTGAATTATTTTGCTCATTAAAAAGCATTCATAAGTTATTGAAATGGCATTAAATTCAGTCAAGAGAGCATTCAACTTGTTTAAGACTTAAAACACAAAACTCAGGACCCGTTTGTCTTAATTTGTCTTGACTTGGGACTTGAGTGTAAAGACTTGGGACCTACTTGTAACATGCAATACAAGGACAGTTGGTCCCTGCCTCTGGTGGAAACTATTTGTGACTTTGAGGTCAAATGTGCAAGTGTCTTGATAGCGAGTGTAAATAGTTTATTTGACAAAGTAGAGATTGGAATAATTAATCGATGATGATTAATGGTCGTTAAGAATTTGATCGATCACGTGGAATTTTTTATCGATCTATGTATTTTTTTATTTTAATTTTTTATCTCTGACTACGTATCAGTATAACTGAACTGAGACACAAAACGGAAAGTTGCAAAAACAATTATAAAACACACAGAAATAGAAATAGTATTAATTGGAGCAAAACTAGCTTACTGTATCAAACCTTGCTAGCATGAATTACTAGCTTTAATTTGATCCAAAACTTATTTAAAGAGTTTTTTTTTGCAAATTATTGTAAAAAAAAAAAAAAAAAAAAGAGGCAAATTATATTAACCATGATTAATCATGATGGTTTGTGTAAAAGCAATAAAAGGTTGAAACATCCAAGGGGGTGAATACTTTCTTTTTAAGGCAGTGTAGTTAGATGTAAAATATTTGATTGATTTACCTTGCAGCTTGATGCTTACACAGGCATAAAGACAACTGGTAATAAGCATTTTGTTTTTTTCAACTCTATTTCAACATAATTTACATCGTTACGTAGCCAGAGGGCGCCGTCACTCCATTTTTGTACAGTGGAAGACATGCCACTTTTCTCCCATCATTCACACATCTTTCATCTTAATCCTCTCTCTAACATGATTATAAGGTCAACATAGAGATAACATTGACAATTCTGCATCTGTGGTTTAGGTCTCTAAAACATATAAAATAGCTGTAAATGATCAGCATTTTTCGTTAATATGTAAAAACAACTACCCAACAACATATCTGAAAAGATTTATGGACATTGGGAAGTTATTATTTTCATGTTTATGAATATCTTGAGGGCCCTACTTGTGTGCAAGTAGAAAGTCTGAAAGGATGATATGAGATTCATAGAACTCTATGCCTCATAAAATAACAATGATCAACACCCTGCAAACCTCTCAAGCATAGGAATCTAATTATAGCATTTCCATAACAGGCCACTCCAAAATGATCCGAGTTGAATACTTTATGGAGTATCGGAGAAAATGGAAAGTTGTGTCGGATGTGCTCCTGGCTCAACACTAATATAAGTTTTAAATTGAGCATTAAAGAATATCGTAGTTACTGCAGCCAGAAATTAAAAGCATTTTTCAAATCTTGTCACAGTTTTGTAAATGAAAACAATGTGTCACTGTCATGAGGCTGACTACACAACAAGGAAGCAGAGATGTCCATTTGTGGATGCAGTGAAGGGACATGGCATGCTGCTGTAAAAATACACACATCAGTTGGGTCTTGTCCAGGGCTGGCTATACGCTAGGGCAATAGGGGGCAATGCCCCTTCAAACAAATGCCTTGCCCCCTCAAATCAACTCCGCCGAAAAGGCACAAGATTTCTTACCAAAGTACCAAGGTTACCACTCACTCACTCACTCACTCACTCACTCACTCACTCACTCACTCACTCACTCACTCACTCACTCACTCACTCGCATACTAAATGGGGATTAGGTGTTCACTGGGGGTAACCCTGACTGCAGACAGTAGATCACATACAGCCAGCAACCAGCAAGGAGCCAAGGCTTTGGGATGTCCAAAAAATGAAAATAAGTCATACTATAGTATGTCGATTTTTGTCAAAAATGGTCAAATTTTAAAATGCCTAAAAATGCTAATGATAGTCTTTGGTACTTAATTACTATGGTACTTAGTTACTGACTGAAAAATACAGACAATTTAATATATGAATATCTGTATTTATGAAAGTATATGTATGTTTATACACATATTTTTTGACAGCAACTGTTGGACAACTTGCCAACCTGCCAGACCTTTACCATTTTTATATAAAATTTTAAGTTTTACTGTAAAATGTAATTCATTCAAGACCATTCAGCAACTGAATGATTCTATTTTCCACAATATTTAGTTACACATTACAACCTTTATTTTATGGTTTACATTTGTTATTTACTCTATTTTTATGGCTTTTAAACTTAAAAATACAGTTAATTTCTGTAAAATTATTGCTGTGGAAAATAACTGAAGAAACAATATTCAATGAGAAGTCACCGAAATAAACACTGGAGAGGAAGAAGTTGTCTTTTGTATTTTTTTTTAAATCTTGCAAGATGAGAGCAAATTGTACAGAGTGTCAGATATAGCCTGCAAAATCGTTCTGAGGTTCTGTGTTCAAGCACTGTCATTTATACATACAAAGTGTGTGCGTGAGAAAAGGGAGAGGAGAAAAGAGACTTGAGTCATTGTTTGACGAAGAACACCTGCAGACCTACTGTAGCTGCACCTTTGAAGTAACAACTTGCAAGACAAATAAGAACAAGAACATTATTCGTTATTAAAAACAATTCAATAACATGAGAACAATTGTTGCCTGTAACTGAGGCAGAAAAGGTTATATTGAAGACAGTTTGTGTGCTATTGTTATTTCTATTACATATTCTCCCTTTTGATCATTCATAGATCAATCAAGGCAGTGAACAGCAGAAAAATAGCCAGCAATGTGATCTTTGAGCTCCACTGGGCCAACGGGGACACTGCAAAAGACAAATACAGAGATGACAACAACACCAGAGAGAAAAACAGTAGGGGTCATGGGTCACATGCAACACAGGAGCCAAAAATCCTTCTGCTAGTGACTTGGAAGGACAAAAAGACCACCTGTGTTCTGGCTACACTAGGGCAGGAACAGGGTTAAAAACCTCACGTCAAACAGAGGAAAACCCCCCGGGCCTCCTGAAGTGAAGTAAACAAGATAAACACATAGAACAGTATAATACAAACAGAGTATGTCAATATCAGATACATAAGGTCACACAATGGTTTGAAACACATCCTCATTGAGACAAACTGTGAAGTCAGATGCTGGTTTTGTTGTGGGATAGAATCTAAAATAACATGAGCAAGCATGAAAACAAAAAAAACAAAAAAATTATAAGGAACAAAAGGTCAAACATGGAAATTTTCCATGAAAATATTAAGAATACCCTGTTCTACGTCATACTCTAGTGTGTAGGGAGAGCACGCTATTGGATGTAAGGGAATAAGCAGTAACATTTACAGGAGACACGTCAGTGGCAGGTGATGTATGTCAGTGCAACCATAATATTGGTATTACAATAATCATACTCACAAAAAACAGAAACAGTAATGTTCCTCTAAAGCCACAGAAGCCTGGATGTCTGAAGGGATGTCATGGTTGAGATTTGCTTTCCATCCTTGCCCAACAGAACGAACTGCAGGTCAGAGTGGTGAAGATGTGTTGGAGTGAGAACAGGCGGCGCTAGGCTCACACCTAGATCCTGTGTAGATTAATGCTTACTGGTCTGTAGAGGTCATTGTTTGCTTCTGCGGGAAGAGGATGGGTACTTTCTTGCAGTGACTCGCATGTATCCAAGTTGCTCTCTGGGTTTTCTTTATTGCTGTGTGAGTGGTAGCAGGATTTGGAAGGGCCCCTGCCAACGCCTGGCCTTACAATTTTTTTTGTCCTGAAGTCTTTTACCACTACAAAGGCTCCATGCTGAAGACAGTGGAGAGGTGTGGTGACTTCTCTCGGGAGAGCTACTGAGAGCTGCTTGTGTTCCATTTTGTAGGCCTGTCACAGCAATTACTATATCGACTTTTCGTTCGATAAATAAAATGGACACAATATCATAAAACAAAAACAAAAAACACTGTGGGACATGGAGGGCCCTCCACTTCCTGACAGCTTGCAATTAAGGATGCCTTTGCCCAACAATGCAAATATGATCGGGGGAGCGCAAAATGGTGCACGCTCATTGATAGCGCAACTCGCTTTCTAGCGAGAGAGATGCAGCCATTCAACACTGTTGAGAAACCAGCGCTTATAAAAATGCTTTTGATAGGCAGCATGAATTGCCTTAAAGAACTTACATTTCCCAAACAGCCCGTCCAGCCTTGTACATCCAGGTAAAAGAGTACATTCTGAAGGAGACAGAACACATGTCATTTTGCTCTGCCACTACAGATATGTGGTCAAGCTCAAATATAACCCTATACATGAGATTGACAGGACATTTCATTACTGCTGACTGGACTCTGCAGTCGAAGTGTTTAGAGACCAGATGCATACCTGAGGACCATACTGCTGACACACTTGCAGAAAATCTCCAGTCTGCTTTATCAGACTGGACACAGCAGGAGAGCAAAATGGCGTGTATAACCACAGACAATGGTGCTAACATTGTGGCTGCAATACACAATCTTGGCTGCCATGGCTCAATTGCCTTGGCCACAACCTCCACTTGGCTGTGTGCCATGGTTTGGACAATGATAAGGACCGCACAGCACGTGCCATGGGACTCTAGGAATCTTGTAAACACCTTCAACCTCAGCTGGATAAAGAAGAGAGACCTGAGGAAGGCACAGACTGAAGCCAATCTCCCACAACAGTCTAGTACTGGTGAGTGGAAGAAAAATCATGAGGTGTGTACATGTGCAACACAAAATATTAACAGTAATTTCAATTAAAAGTGAATTTTAAAGTATATTTTTTTTACTGTATGACTCATTCAGGGCCTATAGCATACTTTCATTAGCATGTTTGTATTAGATCACTATTTACATTCTAATATAAGATGCACAATTATTTGTGAGAAACAATGTTAATGTAAAAACTAGCATTTGTTTAATAATGTTGATTTAGACTAAACAATGAAAATGTTTAGGATGTGGCCACAGGGTGGGGCACCAAGCAAAAGATGATAGAGACTGCGTTGGAACAACTCCAAGCCATAAGACATGTCCTGGTGGAAGATCGGAAACACGAGCACCTCAACTCAACCTGGCAGGATGTTTCTGTGTTGGAACCCATTAATGCAGCAATGAAGCCAGTGGCTGACCTCACATATGTTCTTTCAGGTGAAAAATATGTCACAGTGTCCTCAGTAAAGCCTGTGTTGGAACTACTTAAAGGTGAACTTTTATCACCCCAATGACACTGAACTGACAGAAAAAATAAAGGACAACGTGTGCAGGGTAATGACAGAGAAATACAGCCCTCCTAAAATCCAACTCCTGTTGAGAAAGGCCACCATCCTGGATCCGAGGTATGGTGGAAGCATGGAGGATGCAGAGGTCTTGGATGATGTCAAACATCAGCTGTGCAAGAGCTGCTTGACATGAAAGAGCAAGAAGGAAGCAGAGAAGGTGCCAGCAGTGATAAGAGCTGCAGTAAAGCTGCAGGAGGAGATGCTGAACTCCCACCAGCACCTGCCAAGAAGAAGAGGCTGAGTGGACTCCTGCAGAACAGAAGAGCCCATCTCACCAGTCAGACCCAGGCTGTGGTGCCATTAAGAGTGCAGGCTGATGCAGAGCTGACAAAGTTCCTCCAGGAAGAAGCACTTGATGCATCATCTGATCCCTTAATGTGGTGGCGTGACAACCTGAGAAGACTTCCTGTCATTGCCAAGTTGGCAAAAAAATACATATGCATTTGTGCAACAAGCACTAGCTCAGAGAGAATGTTCAGCACAGCGTGTCAGATTGCTACCTCAGAGAGATGCTGCCTTTAGCCTCACAAGGTAAACATGTTAGTGTTCCTTGCTCAGAACTGTTAAAATACAGATTTGCATATGGCCTTTTGAGGTGTCTGTCTTTGCTCATATGGGACATTACACCTGACTTGTTTTGAGGACATTTTCTTTTGTTTGTGAGCAATTATGTGCTTATTCACAGAACCATTATTTTCTCATATATGTTACAAATTTTCAAAAAGCACAATGCCTCATTGTCTTGGCCACTTTATGTAGTTTGTGGGAAAAGGGTTCAGTGATCTCTTGTGAGCACTTTTAAACGGAGGAGTTTTAAACTTTCTTTATACAAAACAGGTTACTTTGATCTGCTCGTTGTGATGTTACTTGTTGTTACTGTTACTTGTTGTTACTGTTACCAAATTAATATGTTGTTACTTTGCACTTTTTCTTAACCAACTGGAAACTTGATTGGCAGGATATTCCCAGGTAAGGTAAATGTTTAATATTTGTTAAAGTGCAATTTTATTTACATAAAGATATTTTATTTATTGTTCTACATTTCAATGCCAATGTTCAACATTCTTGAGAATTAAAAGTAAATTGCTCTTAAAAGGCGTCCCCTATGTGTCTGTGGAAGGCGAATACATCAACCAGTGTGTGTCTGTTTCCTGCCAGTCAATTCCTCACATCGCTGGACAAACGGTCCCACGTCTCTCCGCTGGTCACCAGGAAATTCTGACAGGGAGATGTGTGGGCTTGTCCCGTTCATGTTGAAAAGGGCTGCTGGGATGGAGACAAGGAGACAGAAATGGCAGATTTGGATTGAGACCAAAACAAAGTGGTACATCGTTTATGTCTTTAAAGAAAAAGTCATGATAATCAAAGTCAGGTCCTATAGATAGGTGTGTTATGCAATCAATGCAAATGATCAGGTTTCATAAACAGAGCATCTGGAGAGGCACAAAAGTGAGCCGTGGACGGCATTTCCAATTGTATTTAGCTACTTTGGTACTTTGTTACTTTTTATTTTTTACTGAGTTAGTTACTTAGTTAGTTAGTTAGACAATTGGTCTGTCTCTACATTTTTAAGAGGTAACAGTTAACTCTGACTGACTGAAAACACACTAGGAAAGGGTGAAAACTCTAAGATGAAAACACACAATGCACTGTCTAGTGACCTGTCAATCATAAGGTTGGCCATCTGTTTTACTCTGAATGGGGCCATTATTTAAAAACTGAACATTATGCTGTATTGAAGAAAACTAGCAATTGAGCAATTACTATGACTTTTTTTCATGAAATTTGGATGACATACCATACAATTACTTCTTTGTGTGAAATTTGGACGACCTGATGTTTTTTGTACAATTTGGACGACATACTATACTATGACTTTGTTCATGATATTTGGACAACATACTATACTCATTTCATGAAATTGTCATTGCTTGTGAACATACATTTATGTACTGTATCTGTGAAACTATGAAATAAGACACCCCAGTGTGCTGCGTAGATCAGAAAATGTTATTCAACAGACAGAGGGTGAATACAAACCTATACAGTCAGTATGAGAAAAATATTATGTTACTTTTTAAACATTAAAACATGTTAAACAGAACATAAAATACAAGTATGAACCTTAAAATGAGGATTATGTGTCTCCTTTAAAAAATTAAACACTGAGGTCTTTTTTTTTTGTAAATTTTATTTATGCAAAGTTTTGGCACATATATATTTATCATTTATATTTATTTATGCAAAGTTTGGCACATATATATATGTGTAGTGCATTCAGGTCCCAGTTCGAGGTCTATCTGTTCTAATGTATTCAATAAAAGGGCCCCAGATCTTTTTAAACCTATCATGAGAATTGGACATAGAAAATCGAGGTATAAACAGGAAACCATATCATTCAGCCACCTTTTGAAGCAGGGAGGGGAAGCGGACTTCCACTCCCTTAGGATGACCCGTTTTGGCCATTGGCCAATGGCCATACCGAACATGAGGGCTTGTTGTAAAGCAGAGGGAAGAGCCAATGATCTGTTGGAGCAGCCCAGTATAACCAAGAGACAGTCAGGGACTGTCATATACAGCACTATACAAATACAAGAATATCAACAAAAAAACTTGTGAGCTTAGAGCAGGACCAGAAAAGATGCCCAAGAGTTCCATCAGCTGATTTGCATTTATCAAAGCAAGTGGGAGAGACCGCAGGAAATATTCTATTCAACTTAGTCTTGGAGTAGTGCAACCTATGTACTACTTTAAACTGAATGAGCTGAAGTCGAGCATTAATAGAGCATGCCTTTATCCTATTTAACCCTTTTGTCCATATCATCAGAAATTACTTCAGCGGTGTCCTTAATCCACGCCTCTTTAATATGGGGAGAGGGGGTTGCCATAGAGAAGAGATTAAGTAATCGAGAGATCAAATGTTGGAGGTGGGAGGTTTGGTCATAATATCATAGAAGACATGTTGTATCGGGATCACATCTAGGCTAGAAAATGATTGCTTGGCAAAAATTCCTAATTTGCAAATAACGAAAAAATTGACTAGTAGGGAGTTTGAACTTTGCCTGAAGTCGAGCAAAAGAAGCAAAATGATTGTCAATGCACAGATCCCTGATAGTGGTAAGACCACCATCTGACCAGTGCATCCATCAACCCTGGCTTAAAACAGGGGTTAAGCCTTAAGTAAATCAGTCATCTAATTTATTTAAGGTCAATGGGTTGCAATCTGCAGAGAAAAGTGTAGTTTTGCACACATTTCTTGCATTTATGCATAAGGTCTTTTGACGTGAACAATTAAAGTGGAAATGAATACTAAAATTAACAATTAATTGAGAAAAACTGAGACAGGGATCATCACTGCTGGCTTCCTCTTAAATCAGAATCTGCATCTTAATCAAGGCTTCCTAATTAGGGGCAATTAGCTTTTGTAATTCAGTGAGAGATAGCAGACTGTGTCTTTGCTGAAGCAAGGTGTTTGCGTGGCAGTCATCTCTAAATGGAACAGTGTTGTGGATAAATTACTTTGTTTTTCTGATTCTTTTTTGCTTTTTACATCAATAATTGAGTCACCATTTTCTGTATGATCCGTTCAAACGAAACTAGGAGCTGGATTTATAGAGCGTCTCCATTTTTACATCAGTACATTATCACTCACCGGAACAAAAAACGCTTTGCACGTTCGTGCTCATTTGTTACCCGTCTCAAATCACTGTGCAAGATACTCAATTTTGGAAAAAGGAGCTGACATTTATGAGGTGACTGCAGGTAAAAAAGGAAAGAAATGGAAAAAGATAAGTGGATTTATTTTGTCTTCTTTTACAGCCATCACTGGCACCTCACTGATGCTGTGACATTTGAAGAGAGCTGAAGATTTCTGCAGGTTCACAGGATTGACAACAATGACGGGGAAGAATAAGGTAAAGGAGTGAGTAACAAATGGGTTCTTTTTAGACAATCCTGCTACATATTATGGGTGTAACAATACATCGATATATGGATTAATCTGGGAATGATCAAACTACAAAAACATCCACAAACACCGACGCATATTGCCATCTTTAATATAAGCTTTATTCTGACAATCTCCCTGAGAAGTAAACTGAGCAAACAGACAGAACTTTTCTTGGGAATGTTCATAATTGAAAGATCATCACAGGCTCTTTAACCCATAGAAACATTTTCACTTAAATGCAATGTGGCACTTTATAGTGAACATAAGGTCTATTTTTTATTCTTTGTAGTAAGAAAGAAAGGATTTTTTTTCGAGTGCAGAAATAAATTGTGTTTGTGAGTTGATATAAATTTAGCAGTTTGGCAAATATCGCATCGTTGTCAATCCAATATTGTGTCTTGATTAAACTTTTGTGTGTACTGTCAATTATTGTGCACAAAATAATTTAATACTACAGTGGTTATGGTCTGTCGTTGCATTTCTAATCCTGCAGCTGAACACAGACTGTGGCCTGCTCTGCAACAAGTGTGACAGACAGCCCAACACTTGACCTAAAAAAAACTTAAATCTTTCGCTTTTGTTCAGCCCAGCAAGAGGCCAGCAAAGAGCAGTGAATTTTATCCTGCCACTTTCACTCCGTCACCAAGTAATTTGAAACCAGCTGCAGCAGCACAAGGTGCAGTGGTTCTGCCCATTACAACGACAAGGGGGCAACAGAGAGCAACAATCACAAATCTGTGCTCTCTGACTTCAACCTTCACTCAGGAGTGGGCTGTTGATACAGAGTGCACTCCAAAGCAGCAGGGTGCTGGTGGAAATCTGTCTGATGTTGAAGTGCAGATCACACAGAAGAAGCTGAAGCCAAGATTCTGATGCAGTGAGGAAAACACTTTGATTTCCCGAATGGATCGAATCAAGCTCAAGTCTATGAATCACCTATTCTTTACATGAATACAACACTATATTTATTGTTGATGAATGTACTGTGTTTTCCCCTTGTTTTCAAACAACCTGTTGTAGTCATGTGAGAGATTTAGACACTTGAGCCATAAATAATGTGCATTTTACAATATATATGTCTTGTCATGCAGTTAAAGAATGGACTCATTTGAAAAAAAGAATTTGACAACTACACCTGGATATATTTCCAAAAATAGTAGAATTTTGCCAATTTTGTCATACAAACTGAAATGTTACATGAACTTAACATACATTTGTCAAAACCTGGGAAAGCTTTAGAGTGATGTATATATGGTACAATTTTGGCAGTGTTGAAATAGTACTGGTCTGCAATGAAATCACTGCCACTTAGTATATTTGGCCTTAGTGAAAATAAACTGCCATACATCTTAAAATCTAGTAGCTGCACTAACTTGCTTTTAACAAAAGTAAAAAGACTTTGGAGTCAAATATAACGCAACCTATATTGCATTTCTGAGGATGATACCAATGGATATTTAAGAGTTTTTTAAACAACTGATGTATTTGCCCATAGTTAGATAAAACTAAATAAACACACACACACACGCACACACACACACACACACACACACACACACACACACACACACACACACACACACACACATTTGGATCTGTTCAATTTGTGAAAAATAAACTTGGCAGTGCTCTCTGGTATGTAACAGTGACACTGTTTTTAAATGACTTCAAACACATCTGTGGCATTTTCATAGTGGGATTTCTTCTTCATTACTGGCTGAGATAAATAAACTATGCACTGATATATTGGTGGTATGGCGAGATAGTTTTGCATAATATAGAAAACACGCTTTTAACGTTGAAAGTGATCAAATAAAAACAGTGCTCAAGAACAAAACACAAATTCTGTTTAAACAGGCAAATACTATACAAGCAATTATGATTGTACTCAAAGGCAGCATATTTCCTTTCTCCTTTGTCTCTTCCTTTCTCTAACTATATTCTATAACCTGTCACACTACTGCTCGTCTTTTGTCTCTTTATACTGCCCACATCTCCGCCTGCCTATTGCTCTCTCCCTTGTGTTTCGGAGACCTAATTGGATGGTGTGTGAACACTGTGAAAGGAGGAAAATCATTCCATTTTCTTGGTCCACAGGTTTCAGGCAACGAAGAACCGAATTGAATAAAGCCCCGCTGATAGAATTTGCACTTTGCTCTGACAGCTGAACAACAAAACAGCCAAAATGACAGAAATCTCAGTAGAGTCAAACAATGGAAAACAGGAGCACAATCGCTGCGTGGCATACTAATCCATGCTAATGCTTATACTGTAGCTGCTGTCCTGGATTACACAGTTGCTCATGTAGACGAGCTCAGCTCAGTCTGGACGAGTCCCTTTCCAGACGACTGCTTTTTTAGTCCAACAGAGCAGGTTGTGTGACATAACTTTTTAATACCATATGAACTAGTGCTAAACGGATTCATCAATTAATCCATCATGTCATCAAAATGTATCGGTAGCAATTCACACCTTTATCATTATGATTTACATTTTGATTGCACAATGTAGAATAATGGCTAAAGAATAATGTCACCATCTGCATTTAGATTGGTTCCTTATAAGCTTTCTTTCAATATTCAATTCTGTTTGCAACCGGGTATGATCTCCTGGAAAATGAAGACTTGATTTACACCACCAAAAGAAATGTGTCAACCAAACAGGAAGAGGGTGGTGCTTTATTATTTCCCCGGTAGCTCTTGGTTGCTATCCCCCAGGTAGCGGAAAGGGTTGAAACTCTACCCAGCAAAAGAAAAACAGCCCTGTTGACGGAAGAGGCAAAGATGGCAGAGAGGGAGGGTAATAAAAACTGAGCTAAAAACAAAGTGGACCTTGGAGACACATTCGCTTGATGGGGACAACTCTGGGACTTAAGAGGGCTCCAAACCTACAGCCATATAGCATTCTCTCTCCGAGATCAGTAAGTAACAAAAGCTTAGTACTGATCAATACTACCGGTGCCTTTATCAAAGCACTGAGAGTAGGATTTCTAATTCAAATTGTGTTTCTTACGTTTTTGCACGTGTTTTCGTCTTTGCAGTTAAATAGTTGTCTATTTCCCCTTTTATAATAATAAATATAATAATAAAGTTATGTGAAATTACAGTGTTATTTTACTGTGCATGTGTACACTTTGAGTTTGAGTATTTGGAGTTTAGGAAAAGAAAGAGTTGGATCGGTGCATCTGTGGGAAATGTGATGGGCATACCTTTAACAACTAATCAAAAAAATAATTGCCATATTTAACAAGACAATTGTTGATCGCAGCCTGAATATAATTGAAATAAAAGAGGGAAGGTTAGAAAAGAAAAGCTACCCCTCCTGTGAAAATGAATTAAATGAGATGCAATCAGCTTTTATTCCTGCCTGTACACTAATCGATTAATATTTTCCAAGAAATTCTATTGAGGGTTCAGACAGAGGCTCAAGCCAGCACATGACTGAAAACGGTCAACATAATAAGCCTCAGATCCTCATTTCCTGTGTTTACTATATCGAAAGATACAACTCAAGCTTTGATAACGTAATTAACGTCTCGCTGGGATCAATAACCCCAGAGCACACCGCTAATGAGACATCAAGACATGACAGAGATGGACAGAAAGAGAGACAGACAGATGGAGACCAACACCGTACTGTACATTATGCTCCGGTGTTATGCTGAGAGTCAACAGGGGCTAAATAGATTTATTTTCACCTATAGGGCCCCATAAAATGCTAGTTAGTGAGATCTCAACAGGAAATTATACATATTGATTGTTGACATATTTTAGGGTGAATTAAAAGATAATTAGATTGTTGTCATTGACTCACCATTGCAACTCCTCTAATCTAACCCAGGAGGCCTCAGTCTTGGCTGTAGTGCTATCAGGAGACCAATAAAGATATTTGAACTCATGCAGCCGGCTAATTTATCAAAACAGAGAAGCCATCGGTTGTAACATGACATTCGCTGCAGCAGAACAGCTGTCGGGGGTATGACATGCTGTTATGATCATTACCTAGCGTGGGCGTACTTGAATTTCAGAGTTACGCACAACTACCGAGATGATAATGGGTCATGGGCTGGTTCACAAGCTACTGACTGACTGTATCTCCATAGAGAAGCAGCGAGAGTTTGTAATTAAGCTGTGACTGTGCAGTGGGAAATCATTTTAGAAGAAGGGCAGACATTAATCATAACAATAACTCAAATTAATATTTACATTTAAATAAAAAAAGAGAATATCAGTGGTTAGGACTGTGAGTGCTCTGTGGTGGCTGCTGGATGCTTGTGCAGACTGTTAACTAAAAAGGGTACAGGTCATAATGTTTTAAACGTGTTTTAATTCCCCATGCACAAGGTGCATGTCTTGTACAATGTGTTTTGTATTGTTTAGTTAATATTGTATAACACAAAATAAATTAACCTGTTGTTTAGAATGCATAGAGAAATAAAAATTCAAACTGTTATGCCTATATAGAACATCAGGTAGTGGTGCACTTTAATCTGTTGTGGCTAATGCAGCAAATGCGACAAAAAAATAAATATCAGCCCCAAAAATGTATTTTTGTACTCGTTTCTCTGATGAACTTTTTTTAAAAGTGAATTTCAGTGACTGAAAGATTATCCTGACAGTAATACCTTTTTTTGCTTGTTCTTCAGCCACAAACACAGGAAAGAAAACAGTTTATATCAGACTAACAAAAATGAATCACCAGAATTATTTTTCTCACTTGCCTCTCAGGGCTTCTGCATAAACCAAACCAATGTAATTTGGTCTTGATAATATTAAAGAAAAACGTTAGATAGTTTTTACAATTCATCCTGAGGTGGGCATGAATGTCTCAGCCAATCCATCTACTAGATGTTGATAAATTTGCTTATTGTGCCAGTAGAAAGAATAAGTGATCATCAAAGGCATAACAATTCAACAATTCTCTGTGGACCCTGTGAATTTGTTACAAGTTCCATGGCAATCCATCACATAGCTCTTGAGATATTCTAGTCTGAACTAAAGCTGATAGCTACACTGCTAGCTGGGCATATCAAATATAGTCATAACACAGTTTTTTTCATTGACTTGTAACACTACCCATAAATATCTAATACACTAATACATTAGCAAGATAGGATCCGCAGTATAAACAATGAGGTCATGATCTCTGATGACAAATTTAAATATATTGTCCTATATCGCCTAACTGTAGTTCAAAGTTCCTCCTCAATAATTCCAAAGTAAAAGACACATTCTGTAACCTAGCAGTCAACTTGTGCTTCACATTAGAAATATGTCACCATGAGTGAGAATTAGCGCGTGTCAAGGACACAGAAGAAGGTAAGAGAGCAATGCTTTGGATATGGGTGCCTTATCTTTTATTGAATCTTTGGAGACATCAGTAAAAACCTAATAGGCTGCTGCTCTGGGCCTGCATGTGGTATGAGCCAAACCCTGATATCTGGACGGCCAATCACATGTGAACATTACATCCAACACTAGTCGTCCAAAACACTTTACAGCTTTTTTTTAGACTGGTCTTTCAGGAGACTAGCTGTGTATTTTGGGAGCTAAATTCAATGAAGTTATCCAATCTATCTAAATCAACTTTTTGTTTAGAAATTAGAAACTAAGGCTGAAACTGACAATTGTTTTCCATTAGCAATTTAGCTGCAGGATAAGTCTCTCAATTTAGTGTTTTAATAACAGATAATGTTTAAAGTTTCAACAAGCCTAAGGCAGGGTTTATCACAAGTACAGACAATGTCCAGTTGGGTGGGGCTGCTGAGGACAGGATGGGGCTGATGCTTATTATCAATTAATAACATACAAAGTGATTCATGTCATCAAATAATCAAAAGACCTAAAAAAAAACTTGACTTTAAATTTAAATTTCTGAAAACTGCATAGTGAAAACCCATTAAATTAGATATGGGCATGGTCAGGGTCACCCTAAATCGAGGTCAATTGGACATTTTAGATTAAATTTATAATATGAGGAAACTATGAAAGTGCTGTAATGCATTTTGAGGTGACTTTACCTCTAAATTTTCCAAAGATTGTACATTAAAGTCATATAAATCTTTGTATAGTCATAGTAAGGGTCATCAAGAGGAGACGTGACTGATTAAATGAGATTAGGTTACAATTCTATCTAATGTTATATTTATTTAACGAGGTACAACTCAATATAACAAAAGGAAACGTTTTAATGTCCAGCCAACCAGCTGAAAGCCGACACTTATGGAAAACTCTTGCCTGAGGTGACGTATTGTAAACACATAGTACAGTATTATCAATAGTAGCAACACATTACAGCACCACTGGCAGCACATTTTCCTCTTTGAAGGTGCAGAATTGAGATTCAGCATGATGTCAGGTTAGGGGCTTATTGTGTAGTTCTTGAGGTGCTGTGTGCAAAATTCAATAAGACATCCATGATGGCAAAGTTGATCACCTCAGAGACATCCAAGCCCTCACAACCTCGCAACATTTAGATTGGCTATCGGTGTAATGGTCCTGTAGATTTATTACACTGCAGGCTGATGCCACCATTTTTAAGATGTTTTATCATTCTTCTGTCATCTAAGCCGGCCTTGTGCGGGATTACTCTCCATTTTAGCACTGTATATATATATATATATATATATATATATATATATATATATATATTATAGTCATTAATTACCTGTAATCCTGTCTAAGCAACTACTTGAAGATTGCATGGTAGAAACAATCAGATATGGTAAGGTGTTTCAGATCTTGATAGATAACACGTGATTGAGCCTAGCAGCCAATGAATAAAATGGGTCTGAAAAGGGGAGACGCATGACTGATTTACAGTAGCATGTGAATGTTGGCATGTCTGGACTACATCTCCTCTGTTCTCTATCTTCACTGCAATAACAGACACAGAAGAGCTTTCACAGACCTCAGATATCATCACTCAAACGTCACCTCCCCCTCAAACTAATGCTCACCTTTTGATGATATCTCACTGCTACTTTCAAACATTAATATTTGCTCTCCTGGTTATTAAATATTTCAGAACGGACAGCGATTTCATTTTATTACTGCATTTGTCAGAGAATAGTGGCAGTGGACTAGGGCGGGGAATCATCATTTTAATGTGACAGGTTGTACTCGATACATACAGGGGATGGACGCATCATAATGTAAGGCAATCTAATACAATAGCACTGAAATAAAATACTACTTATGTAAAGACTATTGGGTTTTTTTCAATGCGTCAGACAGGTATTGTGCAGGATAATTTCTGAGGCTGTAATTTGTGTTATTGTAGTGCCTGATTGCATCTTATTGTAAGGTCAGCCCACAGCCTATTATAATAATAGGTACGCATTACAACGCAACAAAACTGAAATATATACTGAATAAATACTTCTGAAATATGAGTTTAATTACTGTCCTTCATACAATCTCAATAAAGAGTAAAAAGTAGTATTTAAAGTTGAGCTACTCTTTCCTGTAAATTCTATAAATTGAATTATAATAGTGTTTACCACATTTATATAGACTGAATAAGTCTTCGTGTAACTGGTTTGGTTGTTTTTTTTGCTTATATAAATCGAATGCTAGTATTATGAATAAGAATGTGTTTTATTATCAATGAATCCGCTGATTATTCTATCAGTTATAGAATAAATATAAAAGTTTAGTCTATGATAAGAGAAATGTGATAAATGTCCAAAATGTATCTTTACAGTCCAAAAATCCCCAAAAAATCAGTTTAAAATGATATAAAACAGAGAAATACACCAAATATACTGAAGAGCATGGAAACAGACAATGTTTGACATTTTGATTGACATCACTTGAAAGTATTAATCAATTATATTAATAGTTGATTGACAGAAAAATAGTCAGCAGCTCAAAGATTAATTCACAAATCCCGTTAACTATTTTATATGAAACATACAGGACTGTAAATGTTTTCATTTTTATTCAGAAGAAACAACAACAGTCGTATAGGTTACCTGTGCATGCAGCTTAGTGCTACCCATATTAATGTTTATTGTTAGGCGGCAACCTGTAGAGGCCGTTATAATTGTGGCAGGAGCAAAGGAGGAAGTCAGGTGACACACTATAAAGAGCAACAAAGTCCACGTAGAGAGGTCGATGCACAAATGGGTCAACAAACACAGAACTTTGATCCAGGACACCGCAGTTCATGTTCAGTGTAAAACTAAAAGTCAACAGGATATTTGAGTTATTTCAACTTTTGTCCAAATAATTACCAACCAGCTTCTTTCACAATGTTAACCATGTGTTTAAAACTGGGACTGTGTGACCTTTTCACAATGTTAACTAGAACAGTCATGTCCTCCATTAGGTATGAGGACATGTTAAATAAATCACGGTGTGAAATTTAAAAAAGTGGTGAATACATATTTATCAGAAACGGAACAAAAACATGCTGACTGAAAAGACTGTAAATCATCAGCCACGGATCTCAGTGTCAATCAGGCCACACATTTGCTATAATTTGCAGACTTTGACCATAAAAAGACCGGTTTCAGCCGACTGAAGTAGACAGCGCTCGTCACACCATCGTTGTGTAGATGGATGACAGCGAGACGCTGTGCTGCAGGTGCAGCTACCTGCAGGTCACAGCCCACTGGACAGACGCTGTGACCTGATCTGACCGTGATGGATGGTACTGCCAGCCCGTCAGGACCACCCCAAACTCAGAAACACACAATCACACATGCACCAGGAACATAAGGTGGTAGGATTTTATGTTGACTATATGTTACAACAACACTACATGCGCTAAATATATGACATAAAGACAACAGGAAACGAGAAAATGGAACAGCACAGAGGGAAAATGCAACAGAGAGACACTAGAAGTAGGTGACAGTTATCGAGAAAATAAAGGTGAGAAGAAAGAGAGAGCACATAGAGAGCTGTCATGGCAACGTTCTAAAAATGACAAAGCAACAGTTAATTACCACCTCCACCCACAGGTATGATGCATACATAATGGCGAAGGTGACAGGACACCTGCTACAAAACCTCAGCTAGTTATCACCTGCAGGTATTTCTGGAGCGCCGTGTGCCGGGAGACTAGCCCAGTTTTCCTTTTCTTTTCACTACATAAGGAAAATGTGAAGGTGTGAGGGAAATACCAAGAGATCTGCTGCTCTAGCTGTCTGAGATACGGCTTGACAAGCGGTCTCTGCAGAGTTTGCCAGAGACAGTTTAAAGGTTGCTAGTTGTACTATCATCACTATCTGGGTGGTTACATTCTACATGCAGCATAGAAGCAGTATTCCCCCAAAGACCTTTACAACATTAATATGAAATTCCAGTTGATTTAATAACAACAACTACAATCACACAACTATTTACTACTACATGAATGTCATTATCAGTCCACTGTATTGTTACAATATTGTTCCAAACCAGATATGCCGTGATTCACTTACTGAGGCAATTAGCTATTCAGTCTAATCTATCTATCTCTGTCAATCTCTGTCATATCTGTCAATACCATGTCTTCAGACTCAAATTAGTCACTATTCAGACAAACTGCAAGTTCATCAAAGATGGGTGACAGCTCTGGTTTCATTATTGCAACCAGGATAAAAGGGGAATTGACCTGACTCCTTGAAGTGACCTAAAAGCTGGCGAAATGCAGACAAAGCAACTGCCAGCTGCAGCGGAGGAAAATAAAGTAGGATCAGGTTTTGTACTGCAAAATGGGCTCAAAGAGAAAGATTTCCCCATATCTGATCAAATCACTGCCAGATGCTGCACAAAGCAATCAGCCTGAATAGCTGTGAAAGTATAGGTGCAACTAAATTATGCACTTTTTTTTGCTTTTGGGAAGCAACATTTACTACTTCTGCCACCTGCTAACCATAAAGTCATTACCTTATTCACCTTCTTTGTTTTTAAGAGTCTCTGTGCAGCCATATGCTGATGCTTTATGTTTCAAAATGTCCTGTCAAAACCTTGCCAGACAAATGTGAGGAATTGTGATTGCACAGTACCCAGAAACACAACTGATATGCAGTGAAACAGTTTTAAGAAGAGATGTAAAAGAGAAAGACAGGTCTTACACACTTGTCACGTTTGTAAGTGGCTCACTCACTTCAATTTCTGAGGTCAGAGATGGAGCGTGATGAACTGTGTGACACACACTTCTGAAGAAAATTGATACTGAGATTTATATATTTATTTCACTCTCAGGCTTGTTCACAGTAAACCTGTGGGCTACACAACTCTTCCTTCATTGTACAAGGCCAGTGCAAGACAATGGCTACAGTGCATTATTTTTATGATATAATGCTACCCTGGAAGTAATGTCTCGGTGCTAAGCACATGGAAATTCATCCATCAGTGCTGACTCAGAACACCCTACTTTATCTTTTTATTTGCTCCCAGGGTTGAGGATGACCAGAGGCTACACGCTGCATTTTAAATAAACAGGGCCTTCCACACTTCCATCAATGTGCAGCTGAATGAGATGCTTCTTGTATCAAACTCCAGAGAGTAGAGTGGACAGGAGCACATTGCAGGCCCGTTTGCACCATAAAAGGTTGTGATTGAATCAATGTACTCCACTTCTTACTCTTCTTTTCTGCTTTAACATATTATGTAAATACAGGAGAGTGTTATGCCCGCCCTCCAAAAAAAACCCAAAAACACATCACATGCTGATTAAAAAAACTGGACAGCTTTTGTTCTATGCAAAGATCTCTGAGCTAAACAGAACCAATCTGGTAGATGATAATACTGAGACATGGATACAGCATTGGAGGTGGGGCCCTGTTCATTCCTATGTATGGTACTTGATGGTGCATGAGGCCAAACAGTGTGTAAAAATACCAGGAACTTATTTGTCTCTTCAGCATCTATTGGGCCTATAGAACTTTACTTAGCTACTTCCAGGTTAGCACTCCACTAACTTGGATGGAAATACAATTATTTAATTGTGCGGCTTTTCTTGAACTCCAACTGTTGTTGATGAATCGAATTCTGAAGGTTGTGATTTTCGTCTCTTTCCCAATGTTAGTCTATTGGAAAATCATTTTAGGGCCCCAATGAAATATGTCTTTCATATTTCATTTTTATGATCAAATTAAAGGCAAAAAATCATCATAAAAAGTTGAGAGCTTTTGATTAACTACAGCGTCATTGGCTTGTTTCCCACTGTACATTACAAAAGTAATTAGTGTCTATTCTTACACTCATCTGTGCTCACTATGACTGAACATGTTTATTTAAACAAGGTAAACAATAAAATACAAGGTTAGTGTTATTCCTGGCTGTCCTTTGAGAAAACTACACACATTTGTGCCCATTAACATAAAGGCAGAGGTCACATCTGACTACCTCTCCCCTGCCACCATTTCTCTCAAAGGTTGTCCAGTTCAGAGCTGCGCAGAGGGAGGATGAAAGATGAAACACCAGCATTGTCTGCACTTGGGGAAACAAGATCTTCCAAGCTAAGATACCGAGCTTGGGCCACAGACGACGGTTAGACTCTGGGGATGAGAAAGACGGGAATGAGGAGACTGTATCGGCGCCCTTGCTTGTTATCTGATTCTTACCGCTGCTATTATCACTACCAAACAAACAGGGCCACTGTTATTTCTATAGCAACTGGGTTTGGTCTAAAGAAAATGGATTTCAAGTGGTCAGTGGTCGCTATTTTTGGATGATGGTATCACTGTTGTTTTTGAAAGGCACATACAATAGTCTGACCTCTTCTCACCTCATACAGGCATATTAATCCTTTCTACTTCATGGTTCATCTTTGATCACATGGCTTTATGGCCAACTAAAGCAGCGATAACACCCTTTACACAACCTAATAATCACTGTCTTTTCAACAGATGGATCAACGTGTCTGGACTTTCACACTTACAATAGGTGATGATCTAACCATCAGCTATAAGTGGTGTCACTTCAGAAACTCTCCAGTTTAAGACCGTTATGCATTTGCTGTGTGCGAGTCAAAAGCAAACAGCTCTCATAAGAACTGCTGAGGAAATCTCCCCAGATGTCTGTACTTCAGAAGCTAATCTTTATAGACAACTGATGCGGTATGATCACAGAGTTTAATATTTAAGAGCTAGAGCTAAAAGGAGGGCAAAAAAGCATATTTCCATCTCTTCAGTCCTAAGTTTAAATCCACACTCTTTAAATCTCCACAACAAAAAACCCCACACAATTCGTCACTCCCTGTTTTCAGCAGCTTCAATGTCGAGCTGCAACTTCCTCCTAAGGGACTAAAGATCCTCTCAAGCTGTAACACTCTATCCAGTAGTCCACGACAAAAAAAATCCAGGACATTCTCTGAATACCACCATGATCAGCTGAAAAGAAGGATATTTCAGTCTACTTTTTTCTGTATTTAGACCTAACAGGCAATCAACTAACTGACATTGGTATTTTAAGTAAATGTTACTCAACAGACTTTAGCGACCTTGGCACAATCAGGAACTTTATTGGGGATTCATTGGCATAGAAATAATTGCAATTAAAGATTTAATTGTCCTTTAATTTAATGCCACACAGCCGGGCATTTAAGCCTAAATCCATTCTGTTCATTTAACGGGGTGATTCTAAGCTTTTTTTGGTCAAATTCACCGCATACATCCGTAACACATACTGTCTGTGTGTGCTGAAAAAATCTGTTGTTCATACACAGTGTTGGCTCATTAAAGCAACAAGTGAAAACAGAGTAGACAATGTCGCTCTCACTGGGCCACACAATATTCTGGGTACACTCCGTCTTCCATGAAGAGGCATGTCCATCTACTAATATGTCCAGAGGGCTGTTATTATGCCAATTAATAGCCTGCTAAAATAACATTTATTGTTAGGTTCCAACCTCTAGTGGCCATAGTGTTTATGACAGTATAAAATAAACAGGAATGTCCACATAGGTGGGAAGGCTGGAATTCACTTCCTGTGTGAAACTAAAATAATGATGAAGAAAACCTAGCCATGTAGTTTATTTTAAATTTTTATTTTAAACAAGCAACCTTTACTAACAATAAAGCCCTTGTTGAAAAAATATGTAATGAAGCCGCAAATCTTATTTTGAGCCTGACAATGATGATACAATAGCCTACTAAGTCAAAATTGGCCTACCAACATTACTAATGGACATTTTATTTTTAATTTTTAATATATATTATATATTTTAATGCCATATATAAGCTACACATTTTTAGAGTTAAAGAATATAAATTGCTTTGGGCCTACACAAATGATGAATTAAATTAAAATTAAAATGTAAAGACAAAATCTTTGTCAAAGCTACAAGGAGCCACTGCAGACTGCCTGAAGAGCCACATGTGGCTCCAGAGCCGTAGGTTGCCTACCCCTGCCCTAAACCTATCCACATAGTTTTGGTGCCTGAACTAATAAAACTGGAAGTGAAACCAAACCGGCCGTTCAATGGACTGATAACGACCTTATGGACCTAGTAGCTGCAGCAGGCCCCTTCTGACCCATATCTATGAGACTACTAACAACTAATATCGACAATTTAACGTGCAAATAACATTCGAAACAGATGGATAAATGTGGCGATCAAGTAACCTAGTTAATAGTCTTATCATAACTAACTAATTTGATGACAATCTGTCGGATATCAGTTGCTCTACTGTTGAGAGTCAAATAGCTGGCTGGCCCTGCCACAATAATTTGAATTAATGAGGAAGCCTCTGTGTTTCCCACCAAGTGACAGCGTGATGAAGCCACCGAGGAGTCCTGGCAGCGCCACTCAACACACTGTTAATTCTGGAGGCTGTGGCGTGCCAAATTGCCTTGCCATGTAGGCTCCCAGTCACCTGGTGGCAAGTGACACATGCTTGTGATTAGCACAAAGAATAACCCTCAGCTTCACTTACAATGTCTGACAGGACTGCATTTGAACAAATACAGAATAAGCTGAAACAGGTAAGCCTTCCCAAGTGATCCAGGCAGCGATAAAGATAATGGGAAAAGAAAATGGAACACAATATGGTGGCGAGATTACGATCCAAAACAACTGGGATGTGAAAGAAAGTTGAATGCTGTTTTTTCATATAAGCAGCTGTACATACTCTTTTTGTGATCATCATGAGACTATGCTTTTTCTCTGGGCATGGCCTCACAAAATAAAGAAACAGAGCACAGACAAAACTAATCACAGACCTCCTTCTGTCCACAACAAAATTCTTATCTCTTCAAAATATAATTTCATTGCTGATATGTGTGAGTTTAACTGATTATGGCATGTGCGGGGTGCAGTATTTATTCACTGCAAATTTAAACAGCATTGAAAATCATTGCCAAGGACAAAATTCATAACTTGGGCTGAATATTTTGCTGCATAGAGGTTTTTGGACTGCAGGAATTGATTTAGCTTTTTAAGTTTGTATGGTAGATGAAACATATCACTATCCTAATACTCTGTGACTGAACTGGATGTTGCCGTGAGTAGAATATGCCATGTGTGAGTAAAGCAAAACAACTCCAGCTGTATGCCTGAGCCGGATTTAGGTATTATAACACAAGAGAATATGTACAGTTGATATTTGGTGTCTAGGCTCTGCATCTTGGCAATGACCCAGCTCAGCTGTTGAGATCTAATTATGATAGGAAGAATATCTTAATTATATCAACAGCATAAAGCATCGTTGTGTATGTGCCAGAAAGGATCAAAAGAAAAATCATTGCAGCCATTACGTGAAATTAATCACAATACAAATGCTAATAACTGCACATACAGTTTTGTAGATGCAGCAGCCTAAAAATAGCAGCCAGCAGACACAATGACATGACCTGTGACCGAGCCTGCTGCTGCTAAAAAAAAAACAGCAAAGCACACGCACACAAAAGGAAAATAATTAAAATTCTGTCTTCACATAAAACATATAAAATAAAACATTTTAATGATATGCAGTAAAAATCTTCCGCTCAGCAACTGTCCACAGAGGACTTTTTTGGTAAAGTGTAACACTTCCTCTTGAAAAACACCAGACACATTTCAACAGCTTGTTAAAAACATTCAAGTGACATGTTACAGAAGCCTGTAATATCCAACTGGAACATTTCAAAGCTCTGGGATCTGACACAGTGAATGATTCATGAACACATCATCACTTTCCCCTTTTCTAACACAATGTAAATGTTAAGAGCAGCGATACTGGCGGCTGTTGAATTCTTGAAGAGCTGCTCCTGTGTGAGAGGCTTTATAAAAAGGCCTTTAAAAAGATTTTGAAGGGAAATGTCACCCAATATCAAGGCCAAAATGTTTACTGCAGGTATTGGAGAACAGAGGCTTCCAATCATTTATGCAATGAATGCTCTTTTTTCCTCTAATGTGTGTTTGAATTAACTATTATGGACTGTTAAAAGATTGTAGTATTATGGTGCTATAGCAAGAAATGGGTCCATCACTCAGAAATGACCAACTTTATTATCAACCTTATAATTAAAAGTAATTCAACAGTTTCAGAACTGATTCTTTGGGTTTAGCTCACCTAACACCAAGATCTACTTCAATCTAGCCTCGGGGAGCAACAAACAATATTTCTGGGGTGCCTTTGTAGCCAGCCGATATCTGAATAATTGAAGTCCAGGCCAAGACTCTCTCTTTCCTCCACCGGTCGTTGATTACAATCTGACTATCAGCTTTGTCAATACTTTTCGTAGAAGTTTTAGATCTTAACGACACTTTTGCCATCTCTCTTCAACTGGATATCTGCATATAGATGCAGATAAATTGAAATAAAGTGAATAAAGAGCTAAATTGTGATAGCCAAGATTGCATTTCAGCCAATGTGTTCTGCCTCATTTGCCCCCCACACAGACTGTTTACCTGCATCCAACCAACGGCTGCTCAAACATCATTGGTCAATACTACACAGACTACAAACAGAAACCAGAATGATGCTTCTGATACCAAAGTCTTATCCTGTTGCCTAAGGATTTTTGCATTAATAAGCATCATTTTATAGAAATTAGATCTACTTAGATGTCTGTTTCTTGGTAAATTAATGCTTTTTCAATAATTAAAAAACAGGAGAATAATACTGGATTCTTACTGGATTCTTACTGAAAAACAATAGGAATCCACACAGTAACCCCCAACAACAGTTACATGCTAGTCATTTCTGCTCCTGCAAAGCCCTGGGGAGGGACACATGGATCATATATTATATTTATTACTGCCTTTCAACCCATTTCGCACCAGTTTTATTCCCTAAAAGGTTAATGTGGAGCCATACCTCAGAACCTCTTTACACCCAACATCCAGTCGTTAATCCATTTCTCAGCATCAGTAGAAGTAGCTACTGCAAGATGGATGTTGGTTAAGCCCAACTATTGGATTATCACAATGATTAGCCTATGAAGGTGGTCTAACTCGCCCTCCTATGTTGTACCATCAATTGCTTTTGCTTCCCTGTGCCCATAAGGACCAGCAACTGCAGGCTTCATCGTCTGTTGTGGCCCACTTTCAGCGTCTCTTCCCCCACCAAGCTGTATGCAGCGGGGGTTATTAATGAGAAGTGTGAAGCAATGCATCACCACAGAGCCAAGACGGAGGTGTGGGATTGTAATGGGTTGCAGCAACACTACGCTGAGCTCTGAATTAATGACGACAACAGCCTCAAACCTGGGGCAGAGTAGGAGGACCATAATACACTGTTTGACCCATGAAAAATAAGGCATGGAGAGGCTGCCTCCGAGTAGATCTGGGTCCTACAGGACTAACACACTGTGCATCCTGGAGAAATGAAATCTCATTGGGAAGATTGGGGACTCTAATGTATTTACATTAGTATAAATGGCAGTTTTATAGCCCTGAGCCCAAAGAAATACAGATATCATTAAGTACAGCCATAGCCCTGATTAGGTGAGCAGAGTTCAGACAGCGTTCACAGAGATGCAGAAATGACTGGGGTTAATCAGATAACAAGGAAGTGTAGTGTAACACCCTGGAGTGGGGACACCAATTGCCAACACAAGAAAAAGTGCATTACTGAGCTCAGCATAAACAGCTCTGCAGACAACTTAAACACAGCTTATAATGTATTTATATCCATACTTGAGGCTGCAGTTGATCACAAGAACTCACATCTGCACGTGTTAAGATGGATGCAGTGCTATCAGCATTTTTTGTGTGCTCTGTCCTTACCCATGGTGATAATGAATCATTTGGAACATACAATCATTTTTGACTTTGACAGGAGAGAAAATCATTTAGAGTCTAAGATGCAGGAGCAAAGAATAATAACCCAACTATGACTTTGACTATGGCTAACATCAACTATGGGTTCTGACAGTGCATTTTTTTTAAAACACACACACACACACACACACACACACACACACACACACACACACACACACACATATATATATAATACCCAGGCAGAATACAAAAAAAAGGTTTCTGAAATGTGCCAAGATGAAAGGCATCAATGTAAAAGATATGGAGAGGTGTACAGACTGCAGAGTTTTAAGCTAAAACCCTGTACAGTATATTGAAACTAAAAAAAAAGACCAACGAGGTTATGTTTTCAGATTGGTTTGTTTGTTTGTGTGTTTCTCAGCAGGATTATGGAGACTAGATGCCTGTATTTCATGAAAGTTGATGGAGGGGTGTAACATGGGCCAAGAAACCACTGAATGTTGGAGTGGATCAGAATTATGGGGCAGACAAAGTAATTATTTTTCACTGTTGATTACATTGCAAGGTAGAGCATTTGTGCTGCTTTAATGTGGTGTTGGAATAATCTGGAAAATTAGTTCCTGACTTGGCAAATTCATGTAAACACCCCATTCAAGTCTATACGTTAACACTGTGAGAGAGGACATTGACCTCGCAGAGTGCCCTTTTAGTTAATGTTATAAACATAAATAAATAAATCTGCCCACATATTATTATCAGATTATTTAACTCCCAAAGCTCGTTATCAGCCTTAAATATAAGTATCCGTCTGGCTCTAGCTGTTACTAAACATGATGAGATCAAGACTCTCTGTGGAACTGAAATCATTGCTCTTTTGATTAATGCATGTACCTTTTTATAGATATATCTTGTTACAGCTTTTGCACAGGATTAATTACGCCAAATTTCCCAATTCAGGCCAAAATACACTGCAGAGAATTATGCCCATCAGTGCAACAAAATACAGCTGATAAATAAAGGAGTACAGGTGTGTAGAGGAAGTAATAGTCTCGTGTCTGAATGTGACAGGGAGGAAGTCACTGAAAACAAACCTTCGCTATAAGCCTAGGAGGAAGGGAATCAAATGGAAACTTTATCTAAAGAGTAACATGTCATGCACCAAAGACAGGTAGAGGACTTGACTTCCACACCACGGGTAACGCAATTAAAACTGCATCAAACACGAAAGCATCAAATCCCTGAACCAAACACAAACCCCACTTTGGGGTCCAGTTGCTGGGAAATGCAGAGAGACACGGAAGTCACAGCAAGGACCAATAACAGGTCCTGCTCCCAGAGAATCTCATTCACTAATGGCTGACCCTTGTGACTCCACCAACACTTTAAGACTTAAAGATGTCCTTACGTTAAGACATGCTCTCACTTATGTTATATATATATATATATATATATATATATATATATATATATATATGGGATGTGATGAACCAGAATAGGTCTTCTTGTCCCACAATTGTAAACCAAACAGCTTCTTTTGAGATATAGATGATAAAAGCAGAATTTATTATGACAATTTCAAAATAAATGAAATGTCTGTTATATGTGAGAGCCTCATTGGTAAAGATCCTGCAAAAAGTTATTTTAAGACAAAGTAGTGCAAAAAAGTTTTTCTAGAGTCTGTGGTGCATAACTCCACAGTGTTGTTTATATAGGCGCTGTCATCCTTTTCCACAGTGCACTGAAGCAGAGGGCAACAAAAATACTTGGTCTGTGTGTAAAAGAGGCGATACTCTTTGCTCAGACAGGCAGAAACGGAAGACCTAGTTTTTCATGAAAACAATTTTTGAAGACACTTCCAAAAGAGATACATTTTACTTACATATTAAAACGTGTATATTCAGAGTCTATTAAATCATATTATTGCAAGGCTTCAATTAAAAACATGATAATTTATGTTAACTTATGAAAATAACCTAGCTTAACATATGGTTATGTCTCAAGGAAGCTGATGCATTGTTTTGGCTAACAATGTTGATAAATCCCACAATGCAGACACAAATCACCCACAGTATTATGCAGATATTAAATATGCTAGATAAATATGGATGATGGTGTCAAAGGTAGAAGATGTAAACAGATGAATGTGGGTTGATAACTGAATGCAGAAACTGATTTACATGTTGCTGAACACAAGATTCCTGCATAACTAACTAACTGTACTGAATCACAACTCAAGGAGGTCAGCAACAGAGAGGGTACACTGGTTATATTTTCAGATCATTCAAATTTTAACTATCCATCTAACTATCCATCCATCCATCCATCTGTCTGTACATCTATTCATCTGTCTTATATCTATCATCTCTCCTTATATTCATCCATCTATCATCTGTATATCATCCATCATCCATCCATCCATCCATCCATCCATCCATTATCTGTATATCCATCCATCCATCCATCCATCCATCCATCCATCCATCCATCTATCCATCCATCCATCCGACTGTATATCCATCTGTATATCTATCCATCCATCCATCCATCTATCTGTACATCTATCATCCATTCATCTGTCCATATATGTATCCATCCATCTGTCTGTCTGTATATCTATCATCTATCCATCCATCTATCATCTGTATATCCATCTGTATATTCATCCATCCATCCATCCATCCATCTGTACATCTATCATCCATTCATCTGTTCATATATCTATTCATACATCCATACATCTATATAACTGTCATCCATCCGTCTATATATCTATTTATCCGTCAATTCATCCATCCATCAATACATCTCAGGTTTTACATAACACATTAATTCAAACTCTATAAGTGTATTTGAAATAACTTCATTATATTGATTAATTATCATTTATGAATGATTGCTGTTTTAAAAGTGCCAAAAACAGCCGGCAGCATAAAAAGTTAAACAGGGACAATCAGCATACCTGTCTGAGACGCAGCAGAAAAAGTGACTACTGCCAGGTTCAGCTCAATATGTGACCTGAGGCGGGAGCAGAAATAACTACCAAAACAAGCTGTGTGTGCAAACATTTCCTTAGCCCAGTGGAGGAGGAACAGGAGGAGGACAACAAGTACTGGAGGACAAATGCAGGAATCGATTGGTACAATAGCAGCAGTGATCATCTCAGCTCTATGGATCAAAAAGACATGCTTAAACAGCTCCACCAGTGCCGACACACAAAACAATCCCTTTCTTTGACATAAATGTGACTTCTGGGAGATGCCCTCACTCTGTGAGCAAGCACTGAGTCATTTTAACATAAGACATGAAATCAATGATCATACCTACACCTATCTTTCTGGATAGCCTCCTATAGGTCAATGTAAATCACACACTCTCAACACATAAGATTAACTCAGTTGTCAAAATATTTTTTAAAAGCATGAATTAGCTTCCTGTGTCATTTATTTTTAATGTTTGATTTATTTAGAGATATTGGCCCTCATTTATCAAACGAGCGTACGACAGAAAGTGAGCATAAAGTGGACGTAAGATCATTTCTACGCAAGCCTCGGCATTTATCAATTTGGACG
This sequence comes from Centropristis striata, assembly GCF_030273125.1. NCBI lineage: Eukaryota > Metazoa > Chordata > Actinopteri > Perciformes > Serranidae > Centropristis > Centropristis striata. Next base: position 8,934,716 of record NC_081522.1, read on the forward strand.
TGAGCGGAGGGTACGATCAGATCTCACGTCTGCTCTCAGCTCGTGTACGCAAATTTGAATCAGCGTGAAGTGTCGGAGAATTGACCTTAGACTATAGTATCGATGCCTGGAGCTGATAAAAATCTGTGGTGTTTTGTTTTTAATGGTGACAAAGCAAAGCATGTTTAGGCTACATCATTTATCATTAAAACATAATTTAAAATAAATACACCTTGCAACCGTGAAATTCTTTAAACAGAATACTAGCCGAGGCTATTAAATGTTGTTGACTTCTGCTATTCGGACAGCGGATCGTCAGCGTCTCCTTCACCAGCGTTTCTATAGAATAGAAACATTTCCAATCAGCGCTGCCACACGCTCCTCTAACTGGGACATCATTTTTAGTAAATGTAAAGAAGTGAATTATATCTCTCCATCATAATAATAACAATATTTGGATATTATATATATTATTAGGCTTTATATATCATAATGTATAAATAAAATAATCCAACCTCACCGGGAGTTGAATGGTCCACTGCTACTCTGCTGACAGCACCACTGATTTCCTTCCTTTTCACTTTTCATGCTGCCAAACAAAAGCAGTTTGTTGTGTTGCAGCTGTTGGACATCAGCGTTTCACTTTCTGCCTCTGAGAAATTCCTTTTCTTTTTTTAATTTAAACTTACTTTAAAACATTGTTTACCTCCTTCAACCAAAAGCTGTGAAAACTTTTAAGTCTGTGCTCCAAATATAAAATATTCACCGAACTTGTTTGAGTTTATAACTACAAGTACTTTTATTTCATAAACCTCCGTCGCTGCGTATTTCTGTAATGTGTCTATTTCACTACTGTTGTTATTTGTAATGGTGCACTTTGCCAAAAAAGCTGGCTTTAGGGGGAAAAAATCCTCTTTTTGGCCATATTGCGCCGTTCGGTGTCGTAAACTCTCAAGGCGAGCCATCTGAATCGGGTATATATTATATATTAGGACGTGGTATTCAAATGATGCTTGTTTCGAGCAGATCATTTTCACGCTGTGATTGGCGAGATACGATCGTTTGGTAAATCACACGTGAACCCTGTTGTAAGACGAAATATACGCTTAGATCTACGCTCGTTTGATAAATGAGGGCCACTGACTATACATGATTAATTTTCCATTCCAATGTAATGCTACGAGCTGTCAAATTGTTTTTTTCGTAGTGTCCATATCTGCCTATTGTGTGTCTTCTGGGTGGATTCAATCATGAACCTACGAATGTGATGCTGATCGGCAGCCCACTCTCTTTGATAGTTGACTTGATATGTAGCCTCTCAACAGCACATGTATTTATGTTGTTAGTAGTAATCCGCAGTCAGTTGTAAGGTATCATTACTCGAAATAGCAGTGTGTATTGGGGTTTTAGGGGGATCTATTGGCAGAAATGGAATGTAATATTCATAGTTATGTTGTCATTAATGTATAACTGCCTAAAAGTAAGTCTTAGAATGAATCCTTCATATTGCCATTGGGAGCAGGTTCTCTTTCATCCAGCCGCCATGTTTCTTAAGTAGCCCAGAATGGACAAACCAAACAGTGGCTTGAAGGAGGGCCTATCACATTTTTAGATTACCTGAAGGAATAGGAGAGGTGAATATTCATTTGGTTGTAATCTACAACTTCACCATGAGATATGCCACTAAATCCCACACACTGAGACAGCTAGCACTTAGAATAACCTGCACCTTTATGTTTTTGCTCCGGTTTTTCAGCAGGAATATAGAAAAAAACACTAGAATGACTTTCATGAAACTTGATGGAAGGACCATATCGTCCAAGGAAGAACCCATTACATTTTGGAGCAGATCTGTATCACAGGGCGGATACATACATTATTTTTCACTTTCACTGACATTATGAGATAGGGCATTTGTTCTGCATTGATGTGCTATTGGACTAATCGGATCAAGGTGTTAAAACAAAAAACAACAAAAATACAACACATCTTTAGGGCATTTTTAGCATCCATATTGTTTTCATACTATTAAGAGGTCATGATAACACTGAAGCAGGAGGAGCAACTTCCCTACTCGGGAAATGGGACCATCCAAGGAGCAAGTTAATGCACCATTGACCTTCATGGATGTCTGCGCTCTCCTTGTGCCATTCTAGTTTTCATACTACATAAGATGTTAATTAATTTTTTGCTTAAAAGGTAAGACAACATACATACACCATTACTGTATTCTGTGGAAAATGTACAGTTGTCTTGTTAAGAATATGTTAATTAGATGGTAGTTTTTAAAAAATAAATAAAGCAATACAATGACAGAAAGGAGACACATTTGCTTTAAATATCCGTAACAATAATAATGCTGAATAGTAGTTTCAGGTGAGGGTACGTCCTAAATGAAAATAGTTTAAGTAGATTAATTGTCTGTATTAAGGTTATAATAAAACCTGTCCTAATTTAAAGAGAAAAAATGCTGCTCTCAGGTTTTGGTTGCTCACATTCAGATCTGTGTCCCAGGTGAGGGCAAAATAATGTAAAATGGGACACTTCTGTTTGTAGTGTGAGCATGGAGTTGCTGCTGCTCAGAGATGCACAGCACAAAAGTTTAGTTTGTGATGGAGTTTTCTGTTAGGCTCATATTTTAAATTATAATGCAGCACAGTGCTAGAAATGTCAAAAGTTGCACCGTCAGGGCCAGCAGCTCTTCTATGTGCAGGAGCGCCTTCCTCTGCATACCAGTTACCCTACTGTCACTACTCCAAGTTACATCCCAAAGGGTTTTGGCAGCAGAGCATAGCAAGGATTTAAATACGTGATGAGTTTTGATGTCGGCTCAAAATCAGGTCCTTGTACTGCGTTGCCACTTGAAGGCAATACTGTTTCACTTCTCCTGTAACTTTAAATTAGTATTGTGAATGAAAAATTAGCTAGAAAACAGAAAACAGAATGGCTATGCTTGCCATGAGATCAGCTGAATGGACATACCATTACTAACTATATAAATCCATACAGTGGATTCACATGTATGCAGTAGTAAACAGTTGTGGAAACAGCTGGTTTGTGTGCATCCAGACTGAAGTGTCTGTAAAGTGTCTATTCAGTAATCTGAAAGGCAGTTGAGCATCTGTACAGGGCCATAGCAGACTCCTCCAGGAGCACAGGCAGAATGCTAATGCTGTGAGGCTCACCTCTGTCCTCTCTCCTCTCTGAAACATACAAGGGCAATGCTGCATTAATCATAGATTCACATCCCTCCTCCTTCACTCTCACCTCCCTCCAAACACACACACTCAGCCTCCTGCCTGTTTCTCTCTATCACGATCTCACACACACACGCCCTCACTTCCATCATGTGCAACATCATTAAAGTGTCCTGTTAAAAACAAGCCTGTATAATTTAAATATCACTTAATGTGAGAATCAAGCCACTTGCAAATCAATGTAATCAGATGGTCCAGCAAATAAAGTAATGTCCCTAAACTACAACAGTAAAATGCTTGCTGCATAATTCACATGCACGTTATCTCACATATCTCTTAAACACCCACTCCAAACATGCACGAGTACGTACGCCCACACACACACACACACACACACACACACACACACACACAATACAATGCAATGCAATACAGTGCACTCCCAATTTTTGCTCTACTTCTCTGAGCAAAATGAGTGGGAACGAGATACAGAAGCACACAGTTGTATCTGTGAATTCCATTTCAAAAACCACTTCAAGAGAGACAAAATTATCAGATGCACATAATGGTCAAAGACCTGTGCAGAAAATGCGGCGAAATTCAAAGCATTTTCTTCATAGAGGGGTGCATGTTGTGCATATTGGTTTCACACAATGGAACAAAATGGTGCCAGAAGCCCAAAGGATAGAGTGGTGTGAATAGGAGGTGAAATATGAGCAATGACATTATGAGATCTCATTTTATTCATAATTAATAGATGTTACAGAGGGAGACAAATAGGCCTGTGCCAGACAGGAGAGTGGGCAATTAGCAGTGTTAACCCTGAGATAAAGTGACAACGTGAGGACATTGTGTACTACACTGACGCAAAAACTCAGGACAGGAATGTAATTGAACCTGAATAATTCTTTTTCCTTTCCCTAGAAATTTGTACAGAATAATTTGTAACTGGAAGGGCACTCAGAGTGTGCAGACCTCCACTGAGGCCAAAAGACCCAACTTGCAATGTTAAAGAAAGTGAAAAATAATCTGTCTATTTGCCCCGTGATTTGGATCCGCTCCAAAATGTAATGGGGTTCTTCCTTGGCCTATGCTACACCCTTCGACCAAAGTTTCAAGAAAATCAAGCCAATAGTTTTACCATAATCCTGCTTCTTATTGCAGCACTGCTGTCCTTTAACAAAGTGCAAGCATAGGCCAGTCAACATTAGACTGTGAATATGAACATTATTTGGAAAGGAGGTGAGTTACTGTATATTGATGTCCAGTTTGGTAAAATAGAGAATTTTTTTTAGCGTTTATTAAGATGTATTAAGTTACAATCTTGAAGATCTCTGTCATTCTCTTTGGCGGCACCTATGGTGACAAGTGGTAACTGCAGTGTGTTTGTTGGCAGGCTAGGCTTGAAACCAGGCCAGTGAATTTATTTATATCAGCTCATTTTATGAGCCCTACAGCTGGCGAGAGGAAAGGGTTACCCTCTCAGACAGTGTGTGTGTGTGTGTGTGTGTGTGTGTGTGCTTGTATGTATGTTTTTGGAGTGTGTGATTACAGATACCAAGTTTGTAATACCCCAAATACAAAGGGCTTTCTTCATTGGGACATGGGCTCAATCATCATTGTGTCACTTCATTACTTAAAACTCTGCAACTCTTCAACATTAACTCTGCTGTTCAATCACAAGTAGAATGATGTTTCTGTAGTTTCCAACAGAGTAATACACCTTCTCTCTAGCTGATCGTATCATGTCAGTTTCAGGAGATGTAACCTCCAAGATGACCTTTCAGTTAGATCATTGCTTTAGATACCTCAACTTAATAGTATTAAAACAGCACTTTCAGTATTTGGGTCAAGTACAGTAACAACTGTAAAATAACCATAAAAAACACAAGCATTCTCATAATCATCACTTTAGTTGGTGGCACACATTGCATTACTCTGACACCGATGATAAATCATTGTTGATCAGGCGGCAATCTCCGGGTCTGAGCAGTGAGCCAAACCAGGAAGTTTCATTTTGGTCCATTCATTTCAATACAAAATGAGAAAACTTCTCACTTGATTTATTACCTTAGAAATTGTTTTTCTATTGTCTCAATCGCTAGTAAAAAATCTTCTTCAAGACAATTTGATGTTAATTGTGTAAATAATGGCTCCATTTAGAAGAAAATACAAGATAAAGAATTGTATGATTTTGGGCGTGGCTACCTTTGATTGCTGACAAGAGCAAAGAAAATCAAAGCTAGCACTGTGTCAATAAAGTTTACCGGTGTGGTCTCATAACTTTGACCCTTTCACTGTATTTTCACATAATGACAGTTTATTTGAACATTTTGTTAATTGAAAATGTCTTGCTCAGCATTTGGTTGGACTTACAGACACTCCAAGGAGTTGCTGTTCATTTTTTCAGGTCAGTAACATACATTTTGTTTTTGTTTTTTGCTAGCCAAAATGAACATCCCAGTTAATGCTACAGTTAATGCTGACATGAATTAGCAGCGACTTCACTTAGTCAGGTTGCCAGTGTAGAGAGGTGTGTAGTCAATGACATCAGATCGCTTAGATTGCTCCTCCACAGTCCAAATATGGTCTGCTCCCCATTTCCAAAACAAGATGGCAACATACTTAAAGAAAGATTTCGACGAGTGTAACGCTGAACTCAATGCCTCAAACAGGCAGTCCACAAACCACTGGGTGACGTCACAGTCACTATGTCCATTATTTATATACAGTCTATGTTATTGATAACAGCATAAACAATTACAGAGGGTGGTTTAGGGAAGTAGACGTTTGTCCTGTGGCTGAGACTCTTCAGCAGAGCTATGTTTTCTATAGTAAAGGCTTATACCAGAGCTTGGTTGAAGAATGGACTCCACCTCTGCTATACCACTCTGCAACTTAACAGAATGAATTTGTAAAGAAACCATTATTAATTCATTCATAATCAAATTTCAGCACGGTAAGTAATATAGTGAACCAGCTGCTGAAGACATCAGCAACACGTCAGCTCACACCAGGCAACTACGAGCTATACATACATATACAAAATAGGCAGCTGTCAGATGAGCAGCATGATCAATAGCTCCTTTATTGCTTTAGCAGCCTGAGAGCGAGAGTCCATGTTTAGGCACTAATGCACTCCCCACTCTGATCAATACAGAGAGCTGCTGATTTGAATAAAGGGGAGAGACGAGATGCAATACTTTTATTTTAGGTCTTTTGCAGCAATGTGACTTTGCCTTAAGTGAACACTGGCAGGACATTGACATGACCACACAAATGTTTTGGCTAAGATTACATAACAAAAATATGGGAATCATTAGGAAAACATAGCAGGTGATATTGGTGATGTTGCTTTCAGTCTGGTCAGAAAAAAAGAAAGGCTTTTAAAAGAGGCACACAGAGATGGACTTGGTGATGACAAGTGGGCTCCAAAAAGAGAGCACTGCAAGGGAATAATAATGGAAAGTGTAAAATGGACCTTAGGAGAGGGATATTGGAAAGAAGATTGAAGCTGGAAAGAGGCTAGACAAAATGCAGGGTGTAGAGAAATGTGTGGTGTGGAGGAATGAGAGGCTTTAAGAAAAATGAAAGAAGGATGTGTGGTGGTGCAACAGCAAAGGGAGTTTAATGTACTGATGCAGTTGTGTAACAAAAAATGTACCCATATACCCAGAAATGAAATCTTTTCGTTCTATGCCAATTAGCAGTTAAGAAAAGTCCACATCAGTTTTTAATTACTATTACTATTGTTAGTGAAAAGGATGTAGCAGCAAACCTGGAAGCCAAAAATGTGGTCACATGTTCTTAAATGCTGTATTTTGTCACTTAAAATCTAAAAATTGTACAAAATAGGTGTGTATTTGGTGTGCTTTCTTTTTTTTTGCGGACACATAGAGTCAAATAGATGTCAGAGATGAACAGCATGCCAAGACAGCATGCTGGATGTGAAGCAGTGGGGCGAAAACCAGATCAAGACAAAGGATGACACTTATAGACAGAAGACAATGCTTCCTGCTGGTCACTGTGAAATGACAAAAAGAAAAAAACAACAACATGATGGAGATCTGCCCACATTGTTTCCATTTAACCCCCACAACAGGTACACTACCTGTGGAGACTCAATTAGAAAGCCATTAGCCGCTGACAGACTGCGGGCTAATTGCCTCCTCAGGGGAATTCAGAAATGGGAGGATTCAATGTACAAGGACAAGAACACGCCATGAACCAGCAACATATTTTAGAAGGACAGGATGCTGTCTTATATTCAACTGAGCAGAGTACCATTACTGTTGTTGACAAGTTTGATTCATTTTCTGGCAGACATAATAGCAGAGAGGCAAACAAACAAATCTAACCTGTATAAATATATATTTTAATGTAATTAGCTATTATAATTAGTGTTGAACATCCACCAAGATGCTTTAGCAGGACAACCACAATGTGTGACATGTGTATGTAAAATGATTTTTTATGAGCAGCGGAAAGTTAGAATCAATTCAATCATTACATATGTGCACCATGCTACAGGCCAGGCAACTCTGAAAAGCATGGCTATTTAACAGATGCAATTGATGCATTTAAATGAGTACTCCACCAATTTAGCTTTGATGCTAGTGGAGGCTAATGTAGGCTTGAGCCGCTAGCAGAGATGAGGAGCAGACTACAGCAGTCTGTTACATCCACGTAGCAACCTCCAGGTCTGAAAAGTGAAGCCAATGTGGAAATACTAATGCTTGAGAACTCAGCACCAAATGCAGCCATCACATTTAAATGCTCAACCAATACTGTTTTACCGGAGGAGGATTTTAAACAGCTGTTCTATTGCATTTGCATTTTTTTTTTGTCTTTTCAATTAATTTCTTTTTGCAAAGGTTGTCTTTACTCTCTAAAATAATTAAGCATCTACATAACTTTTCAAAACTGTTTTTATTTTCCTTATTATTTCAAGTAAACCTTTTAGATGTAAGAAAATAGAAATTAAAAAATACATCAGCAAACAGCCCCAGGATTAAATAACAATGGGTGCAAATCTCTATAGTGCTTTGTCTTATTAAAAACATTAACAACAAACAGAACAAGCATCAAACAAACAACACCAACTTAGCGATATCTGTTTGTTTACAACAAGCACCTGACACTCTGAGCACAGTTAGCCGGTTAATTCACAATCACGATGCTTATGATCAGTGGAGACGCTGTGCATAATTAGCCATGCTGCTTTTGTTTTGCAACAGTTGCATCTCCATGTTTAATCCGTCGCGTATGTGATCACTGTCGAAACTGTCACTAAGCGATTACGATACGATCGAAAACCATACGTCCCCTCTGGAGTCTAGTAAATCCCTCTCGGGGCCTTTTTCGTAATGGAGACACGCAGAGTGAGTGGACATTTGAGAAGGCGTGGCCTGAAACTTTCCGAGTGGCCACTCTTTCCCCTAAAGGAAACACGGCTATTGATCTCATAAGTGGCCTCTGTTAACTCCAAATGACAGAAATCCATCGTAGCGACGGAGAACTTTAATCGATGTGTATTTACTGCAGAAAATTAAAGCACCTCATAAGGTCAATATCTGCGCTGATGGTGTTGGCATGCTAAAAGAATACTTGCTAATTTTACCAATCAAAAATATTCAGCATAAAAATTATTCAATTTACATCCAATTGGAAAAAGCCAAAGTCAAATATAAGTCAAGCCTCCGTTTCTACAATCCAACTTCTTTTTACCACAGTGGGGAAGACTTTCTCTCTGTCAAACTAGTCTTCTAAGGCAGCATTTGCCCCAATGGCTGTACATCATACCAACAAGCTCTGTGGCTTGTTTTGGGAAGCAAGTTGCACTTCATCCATCGCGGGTCACAATAATTACAACAAAACTTTGCAAGATCCCCAAGAGACTGAATAGTCTGTGTTCTCATTAAATAGTCTATAAAAGGGAGGTTATTAGATTAGGGGTGTAAACAAAGATGATTTCCACGTTGTAATAAAACAAAACGACCTGGTTAATGGCTGAGCACTGATTGGAAAATTAGGTTTATTACAGTACGTTACTAGGCTGCTGTTGGTAGATCAGTTGATATTTCATTGACCTATTTAGAATGTTTACAGACCAATCATGATGAGTGACTGCCTGGTTGTTGCATCCTTGTTACAGACTGTATAAAACAGCTGGTAGCAGTGAGGGACACTGTAAACATCTTGTCATGACCTCCTGTCAAAACTGCAGGATGTAGAATCAGATAATATATGATGTAGCAACCTAACTACTCTCTGTGGCTGATCCTTTAACATAGGACACTCAAGATTTCGGGACTGAAGGTTTTTGAAAACATTACTGGAGTGCAGAGTCCATTGAAATCAGTAATGTTAAATATATTATGCTGTTGAGGTCGAAGAGGCTTTAGACTTCAAACAGCATGTTCCCACAACTCTGCATTTTGCAAGGTTCCTGAAATTTCAACAGACGTCTTCCCTTCATGCTGAAGTTGTCAGGCCTCCAGCGTTTTAGACAGTGACGTCAGCAAAACGCAAGTAAATCTCCTAAAACTGGGTCATATTCAAATCTTTCCCTGCAATTGGCAACAACTGCTGGATTAGTAACCATTGTCTGGGCTTTTCAAGGAGAGGTCAGTCCAATTCAGCTAAATATCAGATTCATACTTTATCTATTTAGGCACTATAAAAGATTTCAGTATTTAGGAACTACAGGATTCATTTTCATGTAGTCTTTGTAAGCACAAGAGGAAAATATCCACTGCATTATACAAGTCTTTCTGAAGGCTTACTGACAAGATAAACACTTCAGAAGCAAATGAGCTCAAATCAAACAACTTTGAGTATTTATTTCAAAAGCAGCAGTTCCCACTTGCCAACAAAACTGATTTAAAACACTTTTACTTAACACTTAAATGTAGTACTCATCTTTATCCTTCATTTTGTATATTTGTTGAATGTGCTTTAGTGAAACTGGATGTTCTGATTTGTCTTACTTTTAAAAAACAAAGCTTTTTAAAGAATTTAATTTCAAATCTGATAAAAAAAAGTGTTGCAAAATCAACAAGCCACAACTTAAAATTCCGTTGCTGAAAAATCAAGCTTAATTTTCTTTAGGCAATTAAGAAAAGAGTAATATGTATGGCTGTCAAAAACGAATGAAAGTAAACACAGTGATGCAAGTCAAGTCCATCGTTTTTCTTGTCATCTTCGTGCTTTTCCTCTCTTAATCTAAGGCACAATATGGAAATTAACTCCGTTGTTGGCTTGCAAACAGTGTAGAGCCACATGAGACACTTCATGACGCCATGTGTGAGTGGGTGGGCTATCTGTGTAGGACACTTGAGGGTATTTATATGCATTTTGTATTTTTGCTTACATGCTCATCATGGATACTGATGTCTCCTGATGATTCCTTTCTCGAAAAAGGACGACAAAGAAGTAGATACATAACTTTAAATTATTCTCATTAGTAATTATTCCCCTCTACTCCTGGATATGGAAATACATTTTACTGCTTCATCTACAGCCTGTGAAGTAGTAGAAATACACATTAAAGGGTGATGATTCAAGGGTTGATCAAGATTTTATCAAGTCTCCTTACCCTCTGGCCACTCTGTGCACCCTCCTTATCTTACACCCAGCACAAAGGTGCAGCACATTTTTGCTAGTTTCAGACTGACGCAATTAGCATTTTCACACCTGCATTGTGCAATTAGCACATATGTTTTATATTGTTGAACTGTGTCCATCTGTGTGTCCGAAAATAAGGTGTGGGTCCTAAAATAAGGTGTGGTTTGGGGCAGCGTAAAGAGACTGCAACATTGACCAAGACCAAAGCTGGTCTAAAGTCAATGGTGCAGTATTCACAACGCACGTACACTCTGCTTGTTCCACACACAAGGACGTGCAGCAGCACCCCTCCTCCACAGTTAAATCTGCACACATGCACATATCCAATCATACTGTTGATGGGAGAGAGGATTGGGAGACAACGTTGGCAGAAAACCGCTAGCTTCTTCAATTTGCAGAATCTGCTATTTAAACAACAATGTTCCAGGTGTAGGCACCTGGTGTTTAAAGTGAGGGGAAGACGATGACATGCTGATTGACTTAATTCCTGTTCCAAACACACATAGTTAATTAAGAGACTAAGTACAACCCCTTTGCCCCTTGCTCCTTCCTTTGAGCAAGAGTGGAGTTCGAAATGCCCTCATTGCATTTGCACCAAACTTTATACCATGCACTAAAGATTGTTTAAATAGGCCAGTATCTCTCTTTCTCTCACACAGAAACACATTCCCCTCTGACGACAAGGAACCTGAAACAGAATAGAATTAAAAACTAAGCAGTTAAGTTATTATGGATTAAGTATTCTCCTCACATGCCCCTCCCTCTAGAGCGCCTGTAGCTACTGAAAAAAGAATGAAGTTCTACTGCATCTGTATTGATAGTGTAGTTGTGGATCTGCTAAAATATTTGTGAAGAACCTTCGTTTACTTTAGGATAATAAAAGAACATTTTAAATCAGAAGCTGAAGTCACCTCCCGTAAAAAAGAAATAAAGGTCATCTAATTCTTACAGCAGAAAATGTATTTAAAATTTATTTAAAAAGTGGGACCTGTGTCAGGTGGAACAGGAAACTGAATGCACTTATTCTTGAGAGCTTCTCCTTTATCTACTGTGGCCTGGACTGTAGCTCATTTGCATGCTTCTTTAGACAAAAGCATCTGCCAGATATAGGAATGTTAATGTGTTAGTTATTTGTATGCAACATATGTTTCACTTGCCACATTGTGAATCACGAGTCAGCTTGGGAACGTACATTTCTTATTTGACATTCAATTTATGAGAGTCATGCATCTTAATTTATCTTAATTGCTATGAACACTCACACAAGACATGTCACATGATTAAGTGTCACCCCACTTATTATTTTCTGTTTCCCTCTCATGCAATTCACACAAAACCACTTCTGAGAGAATCACTTTGATGGTATTGGAGAACAATAATGGTCAAAAATAACAGTATTGCCTAATGGTGTGTAACAGAAGGAAGCAGGCTGATATGTCCTAGTGTTTCTAGTCTGTATGAGGGTAATACAATTTTGCTGCAGAGTGATTAAGCACCTTCCAAAAAAAGAGCCACTGAGCAACTGATACAAATTCAATATGTTGGCCTTAGACCTAAGCCATGGATGGCTCCTCACCAAAGTTAATAAATAAGATATATTTCTGCTGTAACTATGATACCGTTTCTACAGTATAACTCACTCCAGGGCAGTGTTGAGTTCTATTCCAAGAATTAATACTTTATTGTAGCGGGTGTTGAGTGCTTCATTTTCCTTTCTGGAGGAGCGAATGGCACAAGATGGCAATTTGTAAATTCTAAGAGCAAAAGGAAGACCTTCAAAGAATAAAATAGACCTTTAATTAGATTAGCTAGTGAGGGGACATCACCCTCTGAAAGCTTTTTTAATATTAAAGTCTTGCGGTAAATTTTAAAACAAGAGCAGTCATCTGATATTAGTGCAGCAAACTTAATGAAAGTCATTGGTTTGCTATGATTTTATTGCACATGTTGCGCTGGACACTTTATGTGCGATTGTGTCACTATGATTTGTTATTTCATGTACAGTGCCCATCTTGATCAGCTCTATAATATATCTCTCACTTCCTCTGTCCATCTGTTCCTCTCTCTATATATTTATCTATCCATCTCTTTCTTTGCCTCCATTCTGCTTGCAAGATGGGTTGATACCGACATGCATTATTCATCTGTGTGTCCTTTCTGTCATTGCAGAGCTGAGCTCTGAACAGAGGGGTGCAAAGCGGGACTACAATCAATCAACCAAGGTCTGACACTCAACACAATGGGATCTGTTGATTGGATGTCACAAGATATCCCATGCAAATACAAAAGTTGTTGTTGTGGGCCATTCTGCACACACTGAGATTGTCTGGTCCCTTTGCACACCAGCAACAGTTGAAGTTCATTGGTATTCTCCGCCTTATCCAGTGAAATACCCAAACCACCTGTTTCAGTAATGCTCCAGTAATGATTTTGTAAAATACTCTCACTTTGTTTGGCCTTCGAGAAGTTAATCATGCTGATATAAATGCATATCACGAACATCGGCTGTCATGGAGAACATCATCATCCTAAACATCCCCGCGTGATCTGCTCATGGGTGTATTAGTATTAGTATCATATATTTTCCAACGTGAATGCGCGCACATGTCTCGGGGGAGGCCGCCACAGTCTAGGTAATAAATAAAAGGACAAGATATATAGGAAAGTTAACCTTAAATGACTTATGTTGTGATCTGGCGATATATAGAAAATAAAATTAACTTGATCGGGGGCGGGGGGTGCCGTTGGGGGCCTAACATAATGGTAGGGGAAAACACTGAGTATGTATTAATACAGTTACAGCTGTCTACACTGTGACAGTATGACAAGGAAAATTATTTGAAGTTAAATGTTATAAAGTCTTTCAATAGAAATGAAACCCTGGACTTAAAATGCGAGATGGTCAACAACGATAAGTCTGGACCACTTGAGCTTTTCGTTTGCAGAAATGTATAAATCAATTAAATCAATTAAAGAATGCAACAAGGTCTTTTAAATCATTTGTACAAGTGGATCTTGCATGAGGCCCATTGTAGCTTTTTAAGTACGAGTCAATTATCAGTCGGAAGACAAATCATGTTCATCTTCATGCAGCAATTAAAGGCAGACAGAAGATATTTGCGCTATGAGGTCCTAAAGTTTGCAGTGACATCACATCAGTTGATTAAAATGCTATTTCAGGAAGCAGGGATGTTTGCATTTACTGAGTGAGTCATTTGCTGATCCACTGACTTGAATATGAGCATTCCATTATTTACACAGTTTGGACACTTTGTAAACATGGGCTATGGCGCCGGGTTAATGCTTTTAACCCAGGAAATTGGTCCAATTAATATTCTGCAGCATACTTAAAAGTAGAGGCTAAGTAGAAAACTTGATGACGAAGAACTCATGGGCACATGTGCAAATCCAGTTGTTGGAAAAAAAAAGGACTAATGCTCAAACGTAATTATGAACTGCAAACAAAAGGGCTGAAATGCGGAAATGGTCCCCTAAATTCTCATCTGTTCTTTATTTATCAGAAAAGTCAATTTCATGGCTAATAGGTTCATTACTGTGGTCATGCTTGAAGGGCCTTCTGTGATAAAACTCACTCAGGAGTTGAGAGCTAAGCCGCTGGAGCACAGGTCTTAATAAGGTCCGCTCTCTGTCTCTCTGCTTCTCTTCTTTCTCATGGCAATATTACAGTGGAGTTAAACTTTGACCCTTTTGTTCATACAACTCCTGTATTTTAGACTATTGTGACGGCTGTGTGTGGAGCAAATCCAACGACACAAGAGAAATCATCTTGTGCAGAAAAGGGCACAGATTTGCCTCAGCTGCTCTATTCACTACAGACAATTTATCTGCTGTTCTGGGGGAGAGAGTTTCAGCAAAGGTCCAGCTAGACAAGACGGGTCTGTGCTGCATACTAATGACAGCCGACTGTTTCTACCACACAGCCTCGTCACATCTTGCATTCCAGCCATGTTCTCATGCTGTCATGCTGCGGTGGAGATGGAGCGCTTTATGAGGCGATGCTTTGCTACAGCACGTGCGAAGCTCCGACTTGTGTTTGAAATTGAATTCTTTATTGTCATGCAGATAGGCTCAGACCTAACCTGCGTAATGCTGGCTTTTTTAATTATTTTTTTACAGCAAGTTCACACCCTAACATCCTGACTCAGCAGGAACAGTAACCTGACAGTGGGTGATGATTGTGAAAGCGTGTTGCCAGCACTTCCGCCTGCTTAATCCCACATGCATGTGTAAAGGCGTTAACAAAAGGTGCTTTCTAAAGAAAAAAACTAATTTCACCTTCTGCTCTCTTCTCAACTTTACAGTCCAATTTAAAAAGCATCAGTCAAACAAAGTGCAATTAAATCTTCAATATGTTTATGCACAACTTGGCTGGGCTGCTCTCCCTTTCATCTGTTCTAATCTAACACTCTCATGTAATATTCACCAGAAGGCTCTGGGCTTATCATAATGAACCATGAGAGCTAAATAATCCACTCTTTTGTTCCCAATCTGATTACTTTCTCATTTTTTTCTCTCCGCTCAGAGTTTCTGATCCTTTATTTCACACTTTTCAACCTTCAAGGACACTGTTCAAGAGTTAACAGTGTGCTAAGAACTACAGGTACCTCCAGAGACCCACACGTGCATGAATATAACTAATGGTGCTTGTAATGTTGTGGTCAGGAGGAACAAAAGAACAGTGGTTCATGGGTTTGCAAGCTATTTGTCTGAGCAGGATGAGTGCTCCTGTCTAATCCAGTATAACTGACCAGCCTCACCGGTCCGTATTGATTTTCAACTTAACTGGAAGATAGATCCTCAGAAGAGAGATGGAGTTAATATCTCTGGCTGCCAGAGAAAGAGAATTACACATATTTAAATGCCGGCTCTAAACTGCTGGAGAGACTTCAGCAGGGAGAGGTGAGATGACAGAGTGTGAATCAATACCTTACACATCTATCTGTATTTGCCACACAAGCAAACTGCACCATTTGAGCAGTGTTTCAAGGCAAACAAACTCAACCAGAGGTCAAGCGTTTCATGAGGAGCTTCATGAAAAGTAAACCTTCTGTTAGGTTTTCAGTTGGGAAAACCTGAAAGCGGAAAAAATAAAGCTTTCAGAGTTTTTGCTCCTTGGCAAAACAGCAATCAGCTCTATAAATAGCTCCCACAGACGGTTCTGGCCAATTATTTATGAATAATAATGGAATGACTTGCATGGAGACATGTCACAGTTCAAAACAACATCATCCATCTCTCTCCCTCCATCTTAGCTCTCATAGCCCAAGGGGAGGTGGTGGGAGTGGGGGGGGGGGTGAAAGGAAAGGGGGGTGGGGTGTTAGAGGTAAAAAAAGAGATGCAAAACAGGAAAAATCTGTCATTTTTAGCAACGTGCGATGTGAAAGCCTGCCTGGGTAAACTACGCTGACACTTAACACGTCAACATGAACGGGAAGGAGAGGTTCCAGAAATAGCAGGAAATCAAATGTCTTCATCAAGCGGTGTTTCAGGGTCAACAGAAAGTGTTAGGTGAAATTATTTCTGGATCAAAGCTGTATCTCTGTTTCCTGCCTTGCACTTTAAAATAACAGAGATGACACTATCCAACTGCTCCTGGGAATAAAGAGGTTTGAGCTCAAATATTGCCATGTTCATCCCTCATCTGTCACGTCACACTTTCAAATGGAGATGTATTCAAATTATGTCCGTGACAGCAGGAGTGTGCCTTCAGCTTTAATCAACAAAACCATACAATGGTGATACTAAAAACTCCACGTGTTTGTAATGCAATTTTGAGCGGTTTATTACAGACTCCTATCATTAAAAGTGCTTTCTAAAGCATGCTGCCTCTGAGTATAATGACCCGAGTCACTGGAGCGTATCACATTTTGGGAATTGGACAAGCTTGGCCCATCATCAAACATTACTCAGCATCAGTGTTCAGTTTAGTGTAAATATCAACCACCGGGGCACACAGAAAAGCTGGTGCCATTCTTCTTGCGTTGTCTCATTTGCATTTATACAATGTAACACTGAAATGTTAATATGACACTTGTGATGATTGTGAGGTTGGTTGAATACTGGATTTGGAAGTTTCTATGCAACTGTAACCCTACATTAAAAGGAAAACCATTTGTAACCTGTAAGTCACAAACTGGCAGAACCATGCAGTCCTCAGTTCTTGTGCACATGGATGGTATTCAGTATTTTGACAGCATGCCACTCATGTGATAGAACATATGCATACTTCTGGCAGATTACGTGTTTTCTCATATTGGACTTGCACAGGAATAGAAGACTCACAATTGTCACCTATAGGCATAATCCCACGCAACACAGCACTCATCTCTGCCTTGCATTGCCAGGCTAGATGGGGTTCTTCATAACAGCATGGCTCAGAGCATTGATAATACCACTGAATAATGTGCAAAATCAACCGAGGTTTTAACTTTGAATTCCTTTAAATAACTGTTCAACCAATCAGGAACCCACGAGAGCAGACCTCAGAGACTATGAATCCCAAGCAGCCCCACCTTAATCCTCATTGCGGAAACCAATGGTTAGTATAATAATCTCCATTATTTGCATAATATCTCCAATTCTGCAGTTGATGTATGCATGTAGGGATCATCTCTATGCATTTTTTTTCTTTCCTCATTTTTACTCGTTTTCAGCCTTCCATTGGTCCTGCACAGGAAATACATCTAAACCAGGGCAATGCCCCCCTGAGTTCTTCTTGACTTTTCTGGGTCAGGATGATAAGAGACAACACTGAGCCTGTGTTTCTTATCTGGATTCTTGCATGACATTTTGGCTTCCATTGACTGTCACTTGTAAAAAGAAAGGAAAAAAGGTGCACATGTACATGGATTAAAGGTCTCAGTCAATTCTCAATCAATAGAAATTCTAAAGTACAAAGACTGATCTTACGTTGGCCTGAAAACATTCAAATGTAACAATGATCCACACGTCTCCATGTGGAATACAGCTGCACAGACAGACGCTGCTATTCAGCAATTGATAAAACTACCTTTGTAATGACGACAAAGAATGGGTCTATTTGCTCCTCAGCCAAGTTTATTATCCTGTGACAACATCATTAACAAAAATGGGTCTGCCATTGACAACAAGAAAAAAGGTATTCAGAGAAACTGGATGAGCTCAGACAATCAATTCTTGAAGAAAACTCCTTCTGGACACTGATGCATAATCTTGATTTAAAGGGTATTGGGAATTTTTGTTAATCTCATGATTAGGTTCTGATTTTTGGCGTCCCAATTTTGATTCAGAATCAGGTGTGGGATGTGCCAAAGCTTTCACTTTGGCAGTGCTACTAACGTTATGTCTTCAACATTGGAGACCAAAACGAAACAGAATAAAAGATTTTCTTTGTCTGATCAGAGTTGGCTGAACTTCTGTTGCCATGTGTTTTGGTTTGTTGAGCTCATTTGCTAGAGCTTGAATTTGGTGCTCCTCTTTGTTGAGTTTAGTCGCCGGGTTATTCACAAAATTGTGTGACAAGCTAATTTTAGTCCACATGTTCCACTGGATTCTACCTGTTGATTAGTAATTTTATAATAACATTTTAGAAAATTGTGAATTGACTCAGAATCCTAGAAGATATTATCTGTGATTCAATGTGAATCAGTGTTCCATACTTTATATTGTGTAATTTTGGAAACACTGCATTGTGCCAGAATAAATATCTATACAACGTGACCATGCATGCTGCCACAGAGTGGTTCAGATTGGCTGTGTTCGATGCAGGAATAGATGACAGCACCTCCTCTTTGCTGCCCACACTTAGTGTTTTCTTGTAAATGAAAAATGCACACCACCTGCTACAGTAGAGCAAGCCAGCAGCCTCTAAGCCAGGCCCAGACACACATCTCCTGGTCTTCTGAGTGTGTAGGCGGACAAACTCCTTTCCACTTGGTAACAGCCAGAATGTCTCTCTACATGTGTGTGTGAACTTCAGTGCTTCCTTCAGCAGGCAGCCTCCTTTCTATGTATGTCACAATCATCTCTTGACATTAAAGGGGGAATTTAACAGCACCGCTCCTCGTGTTCTCCACCCATGAACAACAATGGTAATGGATACAGTGCACAATCACAGGTGGAGAAGGAGACAGACAGACAGAAGGGGGATAAAGAGAGACCGAGATCTGAAGGAAGGGCAGAGTAAAGACAACAAGGAGATTGTGAGAGAACATCAGAGCCGCTACGCTGTATCCTTAAACACATTGTGAAATGCTAAAACAAACATCATTATGCAACTGCCACTGTGGGATTTGGTTGCATAAAAAGTCAAAGACAGAGGAGGCAAAGGCACAGTTGTTATGTGCTATGTGCTGCAAAGATCAGATCTGGAGAAAGAGCGAGAGCGAGTCTTCCACGCTCTTAAAAATGACACCTTGTTTTAATGCAGACAGATGGCCTGATATCATCCATCCTGGCCATTTTTTCCCTATATTTTCTTCCAAACGCACAACCCTACACTGGCCTGACAGGGCCCTGTTGCTTGCCATCTGCTTGCCATGTTTGGCACTAGAGCATGCTTTTCCTGTTTGAGATCTCTCCTGTTGGGGACACCATTGATTACTCATTCCGACACTCCTGTCATAAAGAGAGTTTATCACTCTATTGCTCTAAATCTTATTCAAAACTCGTTCAGGTGTATATTCTTATCTCTAGAGAAAAAATAAGTCTTGACATTTCAAACAGCAAAACGACTGTGTTGCTGTTTCATTTGGGAGTTTCCTGAAAACTGTTTTTATTTAAAGCAGAAGTAATTCTTAGACTCCGACTAATGCAAAACGAGCGTTTAAATCAAGGCTGAGCAGTTGTTAGATGTTTGTTTTGCTAATGCCTCCCTGTGAATTTCTTACAGAGCCCAGCAGAAATCCAATCTCTACCGATCATCCAGCCAGCAAAAGAAATTACAGTCAATTTGTCAAGTGGAACCAAAATCTAATCTGTTTGTTTAATGATACGAGGCTCCTTTCTACAGGGCCCACTAAACTGCCTGTTTATAAGTCCCTGTCCCTTCATTGCTTATCACAACCAACATTTAAATGCCCCCACGAACATATCTATCAGTTTCAGAGCTGTCTTTAACATTAACATGGCCATAGTAGATCACAGTTATAGCTTTAGTGAATAATATTTATATATTACAACCAGAGAAAGTGCAGTGTATTTATTAAAGGCATCCCATTTCACATAAGGAGAGGGTGATTTGCCCATATGAATATGTCACCTATCAAAGATTTCTCCATATCTTTTATATACCACATTTTTGGTTGTGTATGGCCACTATGCTATGTTGCAAAATAATTATTAGGACTGTTTTATGCATTGAATTCACATGATTTTATTTTTTTTTATTAGTTGTTTCGTTTTTTTCAAATAGTGCTGAAAAGTTTGGTTGAATTACACCAAAAAAACTGACATGCCCATTTTCAAAGGGGTCCATAGACATCTCACCTCAAGATATCTGAATGAAAATGGGTTCTATGTGTGTAGTCTTAGAAATGCATAAATGGGGTGTGACTGGAAAGCTTAAATTTGATTAATGTGTGATGATGTTAGACCCGATAGTAGCCATTTAATTGTAACGAGATCATTATTTTTTTAAACCCGACTTCACTGTATAAAATGACCCATTGAGTCCACCATTCAGAAGATGCATAGCTTTCCCCTGATATTGGAAACAACACGGTTTCTCCGCAGTTTCAAGAACAGAAGTACTGCCATCCAATCGCTGAAAACATGCAACTGTTGCAAAAAAAGTTTTTTTTTTTAACCAAATCACAGCATGATTTTTTTTCTATGGCGTTCTGTAAGGGCTCAATGTCTTAATGTGACATCTAGTGATGATGTGCAATCAATTAGAGTGACATGTAAGATCAGCCTTGGAGTACAAGAAACAACCTGTAGTCATTATATACTGTAAATTAGGAATTTACAAAAAAAACAAAAAACAGATAAAACAGAATAAGTATTAAATAATTTCCCTGTTGAAATAGTAGATTGAATATCAGCCCGTTCACCCACCACTACTTTCCATCGTCCCCATTTCAATACAATTTCCAAGTCACCCTGCCTGGATTCCTGCCTGCATGAAGTACGATCAATTCATATTCTGCAGGGATGAGTAAGAGCCTGAGAGCATCAGCATCCTCCATGCTGATAGAGAGACTAATTCACAGTAGAGGCAAACATTTCTTAATGGAGAATGATCACTAAATAACTGAACGCGATAAAGAGAGCTGAATAAAACGACTGACTCTTCCTACTTTAGAATGAACTAATGCTTGATTTTTTGTACCGGATAGAAGCGTCTGATCATAGGATACGACTAAGCCCACGTCACAGGATATACATGCTAGAGTGCAGTGTATGAGTCAGCCGCTGAGGCATCAGCAAGGACGCATTGATTATATAGAAATAGTTTGGCAATCTACTTTAACATGACTCATAGTGACACACAGAAAAGCACCAGCATTGGCTTTCAAATAGCATCTTTAGTTGTACATGCACCTACCTATTAGCACACACTTTCAGGCACCCAGGGGTGTTACAGTGTGTGCCTTGATGGAGAGAAGTGCTGACGGTAGTGACCAGCCCTGTGTTACCTTGACCCTGTGCCAGACAATCAAGGGCAACAGCCTGGTAAGCCTATAGGAAGGGCCAACACCCTACTGCTGCCACCCACACAGGCTGTCACACTTCTGAGCAACAGTCATCCCGCTGATGCATGAAAGACTGGACTAAACTGCACCTGGTGCCTCGGATGCTCTGAAAGGCTAAATATTCTGCAGTGATTCGAGGGTATCAGTCTAATTCTGAAACTGGCAAGATAAAATATCTTTCATTCCACACCTGCCAAAAGTTGAGTTATGTAGGTGTAATAAAGAGCTCAATTCACTGCTGCACATCCTCACTACAGTATACAGAACAAGAATGAACCGCTTAGTGCTGCATTTAACTCTTAATTACATATAATTGACATATATTTCCTTCCATTCAAACAGTGAGGAAGTAACAGGAAAAGATACTGGCTTCACGTTTCATGGCACACACCCAGACTCTCTTGCTGTGTGGATTAAAAGTCTGATATCATGGTCTTTGCTTTCATATGATTGAGAACAATCAGCACCAGTACATTCAGTTCACACTTCGAGAAGAGACAAGCATCCACGGTCCCACTATCCAACCAGGTACATAACAGAAACCAAATTCCCTTGGCACTATTTTGTTTCTTGAAAAAGCCATTAAATACAATGACAGCATACAGGAACTACCGGAACAATTTATTCTATGATCGGGACCGGCCAGAACTCCGACACTGAAGCTTGGCAAGTAAGCTAATAGCTTTGCATCCACTACACTACTGGCAGGTATTTCATGCTATTTAATGTTTAAAATACTGAACAATTCCTTTAAGGTGTTGTGTGGTTGGGATGTGGATATTGACCTGGGTGGGAGCAGGATCTGAGGTCCTGTGAAGATCCCCAGCTGGTGTGACAGACACAGGGACAAAGGTGCTGATCCTCGTGACACAGTAGCTTGAGGCAGGCCTTAATGAAGAGGTAGCAGCTGAGAAATAAAGGGTCATCCTGGCTGTCAAAGCCAAGGCAGTGGCCCATTAGTGGTGGACCGCAGACAGGAGAGGTCTCGCTGACAAGGTGTGACTAGGGACAGGCACAAGTCGACAGCTAGCACTGGCTAATTATTGTAAGGTGCTAGCAAAAGGAAGTGAGAAGGAAGAGGACCAGACGTAGACAGAGGGTGGAAAAAAATTGGCAATTTAAGGTAGGGAACAACAGCAAATGGCTCGTGTCATGTCGTCTATATCTACAAGGTGTAATATTGGAACTCTTCCCTGGAGGCATAAAATTTCATTTAAAATACGATGGTTGTCAAGAGCCGAAGAAATCACAGCATAGGGGAGCTGCTTTGGTGTGAAAATACAAATCCCCTCGTTGGCTCTCGTCATTTTTTAGTTGACCTTCTTTAAAAGTAACGCATACTGGATGTCTGGATGAGGATAACCGGCGATTAATGTAAACTCTTTTGTGTGTTTGTTTGTGTGTGAACATGCGTACGTGTACAAGGAAGAGTAACTCTGCTTATTAGCGGGCCTCCTGTTGGTGTTCACTGGCCCATCTTTTTGAGGTTGATCCCTCCATCCCCCCAAAGACTACAACTCAAAGACGACACAGAAGAGAAAAACAAGCATTGTTTGGAGCAGGCAACCACAAGACCAAAGTGTTCCAACTACAAAGCCTTCCTTACATAGTGATTTTTAGTAATTTAGTGTGATGGTGGGTTGAGTACTATACATAATGTACATGCTGTTATTTCACCATCCATTAAGGTATGTATGATGCCTACCTTAATGTTACAAAAACAGAGGACAGGTTGAAACCAATACCAGAATAAAATATTAAAATGTGTGCCTTAACTACATAGAGGAGAGTTAGCTCCATTTCCCATTTTTTCACAGTGGAGTAACCCAACATGGACAAATTACTTGAAGGAAATGCCATCCATGACTCCATAATGGTGCTCTACTCTGTGACAATACCATAAAATGGCAGTAAATGTCATTGTGCTCCATTAAGAAGCCTTTTGTCTGTTGCTGTGGCCTTCAGAGCCTAATGGTCTCTGTGGTCCTTGGCAAGTAATTTCTTTAAAGAAGGGAATTCCCTCTGCTGTTGGTTCCCCTGTGAGTACAGAATTCAAGGATATGGCATTGTATAAGTAGACAGTCATGAAAGCCAAGGGACCGACAGGCTTAGACCAGACAGCATGGTGGTCTCAGCTCTTAATAACACTAACACACTCCACAGACATAAACACACGTGCACAAACACGCACACACACAAGGATATACAGCCTCAGGGGTGGAAATGTCCTTTGCACAAAGCATGCATAATCAATTTTTTCTGATATGTATTTAAAACACAGGCAATTCCAAATCCACTGACCCAGTTACCCTCAAATTAGTCAATGAAAACAAACTAATTACTGAAGTCCTTAAACTAGTTGTTGAAGGAGAGCTGCTGTTTTTACAGAAATCTGCCTTTTCTAGTAACATGAACTCCCAGGGGTAGCAACATGGCCAGATGAAATGAGATGACAAACACTGAAGGCTCCGCTGGCTGAGAGCCTGTAGGGAGGAGCATGAATGTGTGTTTATCTGCAGAGTGTCAGTGGTTGTCCTCTACGTGCTTTCCCGAAGTTGCAGACCTCCTTTGCACTCGCACCTCCCTGTGGGTGAGTGTGGGGTCCCCCATGCACTGCCTTGCGTTCCCACGCTTTGGTTGCTGCTCTTTGACATGACTAACGTAAACAGATGTTGCGCCGCGACAGGAAGTGGCCGACTTCTGAGGAGCTGATGGAAAAGAAGCTGTTCGGCTCCGTGACAGAGAACAGCAAGGAGGTCACTGTACAGCAGGAAACAGCAAAGAGTCTGTCCCAGGCGAGAGTGTGTGTAGGCTGGTGTTGGGGATTGAAGAGGCTTCATTTACAATCTCTAACCCCATGGTCAGGGTTAAACAGCTGACTGCACCTAGTCCGACTTTATGGCTCTAACCTTACTGACCCACAATACCACTAGGACTGTAAATCAATGGCACAAGGCAAAGTTCATATCAAAGTAAAGCAGAGGGAAGGGTGAGTGATTAAATAAGAGAGAGAGGGAGACAAAAGTGACAGAGAGAGAGAGAGAGAGACTACACAACTTTAGCATCTACTATTATTAACATTTGAGTAGCTGTAGGACTATGACAATATAAATCCCTTGACAGAACCAAAGAATATTGCAGCAAATTATGAGCTATGTGTATAATTTTTTAAGAGTCCACTCTACTACTCTAGGAGAAACACAACAGCACCCTAGAAACCCAATCAGACCACAATACAAGCTGTCAATCATCAAGTTACACCCTCCATTTAATTGTATCAAATAACAAATTTAAACTAAACTTATCAGTAAATGAATACGTATTCATACATCAGCATGATAAGCACTACCGACAGAACTAGGGATGGGCGTTTGGAAGAAACCTGCCAACTATAACTATATATCTATCTATCTATCTATCTATCTATAACGTTAACGATCAATTAATAGATTAATCGCTGCATGCATACATGGGCAAAATAAGATATACAGTGCTATGCAAAAGCCTGTTTTGAAAATGGACGCTTTTATTTTGAAAGGATGAAAAGAGACTTGATCCTGTCAAACGTAAAAATAACTCAACAGAGATTTTACTGTAAAGATAACGTCAAGGAGTTCAGTGTTTTATGTTTTAGCACCCAATGAGGCTTGAGGTCAGTTTTCACAGTAATCTTACATATTTATATGTGTTTTGTGTTTAAATAAGTTTTAGATAAAATTAAACCATGCTAGCAAGGTTTGATACAGTAAGCTAGTTTTGCTCAAATTAATACTATTGTATTTCTCTGTGTTTTATCATTTTTATTGCAACTTTCAGTTTGTAAACTGTAGCCTCATCCAACTTAATTCTCAGCTCAATGGCTTCACTGAAGGACGCAGAACTGAACGATCGGCCGTGTTTCAGTTCAGTGAGTACTGATACGCAGTCAGAGATACACTTAAAATTAAAAATACACAGAACGATTGAAAATTCCATGTGATTGACCAAATTCTTAACGAACATTAATCGATCATCAATTAATTATTCCCATCCCTAGATAGAACCATGTAAATGTATTAGACACGTGCTTGTTTGTTTGTTTGTTGTTTGTTTGTCATGTCCTATCCACTAACATGGATAGGGCAAGATTTATGAGCTGTCCACTTTTATATACAGTCCATGCCCTATGCTATGCTCTATGTGCTCTGTTATACTTATAACCACACCCGACTGTGTATGTAGCTTGTTATTATAGTGCTATAGTACATCACCTTACCATATTAGTTTATAGTCTCCATCGCTATTTCCAATTTTCGAAAATGTTCTCTTGAATGTGCAACACAATGTATTCTTCCTTTCTTGTGAATATTTCCAAAATTGAATTTATAGATTTATAGATTACTAACAAATTAATTACAACCCCAGACACACAAATCAGTCTGTATAGCACCATTTGTACAAATCTTTACACCTTTATTCCTAGATTTGCCCTGTTTTATTTCCCTTTTTAATTATTTTGGGCCACGTAATTATTCTGCAAGTGCACAATAATTAAAATAATAATTGAAAAATGATTACACAATAGGTTGAGAGCTGTAATCTAATGTGTAACCAAATTAACTTTGGTCTCTTTTATACTTTATTTATCAATGGTACCAAAAACCCTTGCACATAAAACTGCACTTAATGTCACGGCCAAATGAAGCCACTTCAGCATTAATGAACTAGTATGGGGATGAAAGGGGATACCTAATATTTTCCTTTCGGACTGAGGTTGCATTTTATCTTCAATAGCTGCTCATCAATCTCAAGTGTAGGATATAGGAAGAAGTGCTTCTTTTTTTTGTCCTATTCTTCTTACTTGATCCAGGTACTTTCATCTCTTACGAACTGAGCATGAACCAAAGAGACCCTGGGACTGAGGCCAAAGCAGACTGCCCTTTGGTGAAACCCCGGGCACAAACCGGACCTTGGAATGTGGTACTCCAATTTCTCTCTATCTTCTACACAGCCCCCTTCTTGTTCAGCATCCTTTAAGGTCAAAAATCCACTGTGGTGCTCTATGACACTGGAAGAAGAAAGAAATATATTTCCTGCAAAAAGAAAAACTGCTGAACAAAAAAAGGAGACCTTATTTGTCTTTCTCCATTTCTGTATGACCCCTCAAGTCCAAATGAGTTTTGAACAGGAGGTCTTCAGGGCTTGCGAAAAAGACAATTTCAATAGATCCGATGACAGCAGACCACCACAACATATGAAACCAGCCACTCCATTAGCGCTGGGCTAGCTCTGTTCTGAAGCAATCTGGAGCAAATCACAGTGGCACCAAATGGAAGTGCAGGATGCCTGCTGCAGGGAGGAGATAAAAGTCTGTGCATCGGGTCCTGTGGGCCCGCCGGCTTCCATCCCACCATTGCACGATTGCCTGCTGATGTTTGGCATGCAAAGCGCTGGCTTGAAATAAGACAACCACTGACGGCACATCTGCATCGTCTTTATCTGAAGAGCTGGGGCCAGAGAGGGTCTTCTTGACAGACACACCACACACAGTGCGGAGGAGGCTATGCACGTGCAAAGTGTGGTGTGAGAAAAGAAATGAACACATTTGAGTATCGACAGGCACATGCATACAATTTATCCATGGACGTCTAAACACACTCAGAGTGAAAGGGGAGAAAAACTGTAGTGAATATCAGACAGTGGAGTCTGGGGACAGAGAGAAAAAGCTGGATGAAATATTAATGGGAATGAAATATTTACGTCATTCTTCTATTGAACTTGAATTTTTTGGGAATGCAGTGTTTTTGCACCAGCATGTTTACCCCTCTTTTAACTGGGAGGATTCCTGAAAAGTCGTGAGTAGGCAGTCAAGTGGTCAGCCCCGTCTTTTCATATACATGTCCAATTTCCACTCTCTTCGGGAGGCTTCTTATGAATCGCACAGTGCCTTGAGTTGCAGGCAGTAATGGAGAAGCGGTTTTGCACTGATGTGCTGTGTAATTATAGTCTGACAGCCAGAGGCGCACAGATGGATGCTGTGTAGGAAGCAGGTACATGATGTCGAGGACATACATGGAGGTACGCAAACATAGGTGTATATATATATATATATATATATATATATATATACGTCAACCACAACAGATAAAAGCTCCTTCTTTCCCCTCCATCTGTCAAACTTTGCATCTTCCCTCCATACACACACACACACACACACACACACACACACAATTTCCCTTGACACATGTGCCAAGTGAGAATTAGTGTTGATGACAGGCTTAACAACACACACATGTATTTGCTCTTCTTTAATCTTCCAATAAGTGGTGGTCTTGGTGTGTTGAGTGAAACGCTCTATGATTAGGGGCATCTGATGCCCTCAATAATGCCAGATTGTAATTGAGGTTTTCCCCTTGACCTCCAATTTGTTCTATATTGGTACAGTATCTGGGACATAAGCTGCAAAGCTTATCATGTCACTTTCACCATGCATGGTCCCAGGCAACACTGCATGTGGGTAATGTTGCTGCATCAAATTTTCAGCATTCATGTTCAGGGCTGCATTGACTATTGTCATTATCAGTTAATGTGATCTTTTTTTTTTTTAAATGAATCAGTGGATTCAGTCCATCACAATTCCCCAGAGCCCAAAACCACTGGCTGGAAGGAGATAATGTTACTTAAATGCTCAATTATCAATCTTGTCGATCCATTTTCTGTCAAACTAATTTATTAATTGACAAACTGTTTCCTCGCTATCAAGGTAAGAGCTCACTACCCATCACCATTCAAGTGCAGAAAGTAAACTTTAAATTGCTTGAAAACCAGCTTAAACATCTGCCGGGCAAGGTGTGATTATTAAACTGTCACCATCAGAATAACACCACCTGATATATTTTCGGTGCGCTTTAATCGTTAGTTTATCAGTTAGCCGTGCCAGTGCGACAGATGCCCCCCTTCTTCTTTACTGGAGGCTGTCAGGTACCAGGATGCCCTCTGGCAATAATTGCACCTGACAAATGAGCCTTGACAAAGGAATAGAGGGTGGTCAACCTCTTACTGATCTGACAGAGCAACTTAATTGAAACTATCAATCAGAGAGCTACTATTCTCTATCTCTTCCTTTCTGACTTTTATTCTTTTCTGCATAATCCATTTCTCCCACTCACAGCTGCAAGAATTTATCTCCTCTCTGTCAGTCTCGCTGCCTCTCATGCTCACTTGCACACGCATATTAAGACCTATGTATGTGCGCAAAATCAATACAAAAATATTGCTTCTCTCTGCTGGCTCTCCATCCTCATCACTCCCCCCACAGTGCACCAACACATTACTTGTTCATTACATCATGACAGGGCTAATTAATACATCATTCCCCTTATTTTCTGCTGTTTTTCCTTCAACAGTCTGCCTATCCGGATCTGCAGCAGGTTGTGTGTTTAGCGCAGTGTCATCCAAAGTCCCTGTGCAAAAGCGTAGTAGAAGCTTTTTTTTCCAAAGCACTACAGCCCCACACGGGATGTCACAGTTACTGTCAGGAAAGAGAGGGTAGAGTCAGAACAAAAGGAAATACCTCCCCTCGCTGGAGAGGAAAGGGTTAAGCCTATTACAGAAGACCAATCAGGACTGGGGGAGCACTGCAAACCTCCGCAGTAAGAGAGAGAGAGAGGGAACAGGGGAGTGAGGGAGAGAGAAGAGAGGAGAGCAGAGCGGGAGATAGAGAGATAGCAGGAGTGTGATGGTTTGCACTCCTATCCAGACAGTTAGGCAGGGAGGGAGCGCAACAGAGAGTTGCTGAGATGAGTATTCACAAACCTGTCAATATGGATGAATAAGAGAAAAGGGGGGAGAAGAAGAACAATCCCACCAACATCCCTGTCAGGACTAATCTCTGTGGACTTTTTTTTCTCTCTGTCTGGGACTCGGGAGGAAAAGAACATCTGTCAGTTGTGTGACCCTTGTATGTTCATCAATATTTAATCCAAATTGTTGGATTACTGCTGGAAGGAGCAGAAGATAAACCAGCAGTTTCAATCAGTCGACCTAGATTGTTGCAGAGCCGCGAGGAGAGTGGACAGCGTGGTGTATGGACCAGCTCCGAAGCATCTGTGTTTACCCTGCATGGTGAGCTTTGCTGTGTCTTGATGGGGCAATCTACTTATTGGTTTGATTTACAGCACTAAGCCGAGAGTAACGCATGTGACAGCAAAACAAAACTCAATGCCAAACATTGGCACAACAAAGGCATGGGATTAGAAACCATCTATATCATTTCCTGCATAACTTCAGTTATAATGTATTGTTGTCTTATAAGGAAACATGATTATGGTTAAAGTGAAACCTATCAGTAACTGACTAAAATATGTACAGTCTTCAACTTGTAATTCTAAGCAGCTGCTTCTGTAAACAGCACACTGTCAAAGGCTTTTGATCATTTCTTCATGCATTAGGATGCCTCACATTGAGCACATCTGTTTGTGTCTTGCTGCTGCCACACACACACACACGTCAAATTCCAAACTGTAAGGCTGAATGATGCAAGAAACTTGATATGCAATTGTACACTTTAAAACTGTGCATCTTTATGAATGATCCTCTTTCTGAAGCGTGGTGCTGCTTGATCATTTCTGCTGACATTGTGGCATAGTAAAGTACGGCATCCCTAACTGAAACAACCTTGAAGAATGACCGACATCTTCCTCTGAAGAGATTACATGTACCACATACAGGCGGGGGGGCATCCATATCTTTATGACAAGTTGCCCGAGGAATCAGACTGTGCTAAGGCTCTTAGCAACTCCGGCCTATATGAAAAATGTATGAGCATTTTTGCACCACTGTGGCTTACAAGTGGAAATTATGACAAACCATATTTTCTGCAATAACTTGCACACAAAAAAACAACAGCAAAATATGACTACAGCTAATCTTTAATCTGACAACAGGAGGCAGGGATGTCAAATACCAGTTGCTTTTGTGTAAGCCCTTGATTAGCGCCACTGTTATGTTAATGCAATAACAAAGATGTAAAGTGAATCAGGAGATGCACAGGAACATGATAAGACATCAGAGGCTTGTTGCTATGCTAATGAGAGTTTCCTTGTCGCCTCTCTGCTGAGGATATGTTTATTTTCACTAACGCATCCCCCACACTTCCCTCTCCTACTCCTCCTACTCTCCCTCTCTCCCTCCATTACCCCATCCTTTCTCTCTCTTCAGGTCACTGTGGAAGAAAGATGTGGCATTGAAGGACAGACAGATGATGTTGTAGCAAACCCTGCTACCTAAAGTCCAATACCTGTCCGGATTCCTTTTTGCACAATCCACAAGACAGGCTCTCCGTCTGATGAACTCACCTCCACTACCTCACGAGGATGACCTTCTCCTGAATCACTCACCCCCCCTTCTCCTCCTGTGCACATATAAAAACTGGTGATCACAAATGTCCCAGTGATCATACATGTCATGGTGATTGGACACACATGCACTCCAATAATCTGCTCTACTCACGCCATCTCCAGTGATTGAGGGTTAAGCATGTCGAGGGGCAAACTGGAGACCCGTGCTCGATTTACATGTCAATGGCAGCTGGAGCCAGGCGCACAGAGACTGATGAGAAAGGTGGCGAGTGAAGGCCTGTTCCATTAGTGCTCCCAGGGGGGACATGGGCCTGGATGCTGCTCGGACGCACTGACCTCTCCTGGACAGATTCTGGACATTACTATGGTGTACAGTGGGGAATCTCCATAGCCGACTGACTCTGCCTCTTGGAGTACAAGCTAATGGATGTAACTGTTTTTTTGTATTCACAGATCTGACTACTATCTTTTCACAAAAAGGACAAAAAAAACCCAGAAGGATTTGGATCATCATACTATGAGCAGTACATTCCAGCGCCGCGCAGGGGAAAGAGTCTGTGTTTCTTTGTTTTCTTGGTTGGCCGTGTCTCTCCTGCCTGGGAATATCATGAGATTATAAACAGGAGGTGGCTCGGACATTTTATCCCTGTTCCACTCATCCATCAGAGCTCCCACCATCACCAAAGCAAACGCACCACAGATCTTAGTAAAAGTCTGTAGAGGACATTAGCCTATATTCTCTAAAATCCACTGGCTGGAGGTGGCCGATTCCTCAGCTTTCTTGCCATTGAGGTCAGGAAGAAAAAGCTGGCAGCCCATAGATAGTCTTTGGCGAGACGGACAGGTGCTTTTCTGGCTGTCAGCCTCTCTGGGAGGGACTAACAGTGAAAGGGAAAGCCTCGCTGGGGGGGCTCTGCTGAAGCGGAAACACTTTTCCACAGGCTATGTTTGGATGTGATGCTCGTCTCTGTGGATGCAACATGGACTCTATGGCCTGATTTCACAGCCCTGGTATTCAGATAGTGCTGTAGGGAAAGGTAAATATCACAAAAACACAATTTTATATTCTCCATGTCATTCAAATTTAAATTAATTCTTTATGGGAGGTTTGATGAATTTAATATTGCATGTGCTAATCAGTTATTCTAGCTCATTCTGAAGTGCATGTGTATTAGATTTTTCTCCCTTAACCCAATATTAATTACAGTTTCAAACAGTGCCTCGTCAGTCCTTCAATTATTGAACTCCTTTCTGAACAAACATCTTGTACTTTAAAGTGCATCTCTGAGAGTTGGAGGCCTGCTAGTGACAAAGTTAATACACTCTTCTGACAGAATATTATGTTTCTGTAATTTCAAATGATTAAAATGCTGCCAGAAATGTTGAGTTTAGTTACAAAGATAGCAAGTATTTTTATTAACTCCCCCCCATAATATTAATCACATGCAATTGAGGCTAAAATTTTTCATTGCCTTTATGACCTCTGGTCTATATCCAGTATGTGTACGGTAAATGCTAATACATTAAAACTGTGTCAGCTTGAATTTTCTGTTCAACAGAGACTCAAAAGAATACTAAGCCGCAACTAAGCCACTACAAAGCCTCAACATACTAAGCCATTAAGGCTATGAGGTTATTAGAATTTAATTTGTTTCAAAGTGTTTCTGTTATGGTCCTCCGCTGTGGATGCAACTGACTGATCAAGGATGGTGATAACAAAAGTAGAAGCTGATTGAAGCAAGATAGTTACTAGTTAGTCATGCCATGTGCGTAGTGAGACAATCTAATCTGCAGGGCATGGCAGGAAAAAAAAGTTCCAGCGCTATTTAAGTGCTCTCAGTATTTCTCATTATAACTCAAAAGGCTTCCTTATCATTAGATAACTGGCAGCATTATGTCTAACAAAATTTCTTAGAAGTGTGTTAAATACAACTTTCTAGAGATGCACAGAAGTCTTCCTTTTCATTTTTTTAAATGCCCTTCTTCTCTTCTCTCTTCTCCACACACACAGGATAATGCATATCCTTCCCTACCCGGAACAAGAAGCCACCATGAGCAACGTCACGGTCACCGACAACACTGAGCCCATCAGCCGCACCATGAGTCCGGCAACTCCCAGCCCGTATCCCTATCCTGTTAGTTTCCAGGTCTCCCTCACTGGCTTCCTCATGCTGGAAATCCTCCTGGGCCTGAGCTCTAACCTCACTGTGCTTGCCCTCTACTGTATGAAGTCGAACCTCATTAGTTCTGTCAGTAACATTGTCACCATGAACCTCCATGTGTTGGATGTGCTGATTTGTGTGTGCTGCATCCCCCTCACTATAGTGGTGGTGCTGCTTTCCCTGGAGGGAGACACTGCACTGGTCTGCTGCTTCCATGAAGCCTGCGTCTCCTTTGCGAGTGTCGCCACTGCTGCTAATGTGCTCGCCATAACCCTTGATCGCTATGACATCTCAGTCAAACCGGCCAACCGGGTCCTGACCATGGGCCGTGCCCTGGCTCTGCTGGCTGCCATTTGGGTGCTATCCTTCGTTAGTTTCCTCGTACCCTTTATTGAAGTGGGATTCTTTGCCCAGGGCCACGCTGATCTCAACCAGACAGCGGTGGAGAATGTGGTTCACACTAACCAGTACTACACAGAACTCGGCCTCTATTACCACCTGCTCGCTCAGATTCCCATTTTCTTCTTTACTGCCGTCGTCATGCTCATCACCTACTCAAAGATCCTGCAGGCGCTCAATATTCGCATTGGCACACGTTTTCACGCTTCACAGAAGAAGAAGGCTCGCAGGAAAAAGCGCCCATCCATGACAGCCATGACAACGCAGCAAGAGGCCACAGATGCGTCCCAGAGCAGCGGCAGCCGCAACCCCACGCTGGGAATGCGCACCTCCGTCTCTGTCATCATCGCCTTGCGAAGGGCTGTTAAGCGCCACAGAGAAAGGCGAGAACGCCAAAAGAGGGTTTTTAGAATGTCCCTCTTGATTGTGTCTACCTTCCTGCTGTGTTGGACGCCCATCACGGTGCTCAACACAGTCATCCTGAGCGTAGGCCCCAGTGACCTGATGGTCAAGTTGAGACTGGGCTTCCTGGTCATGGCTTATGGGACCACTATCTTTCACCCTCTACTCTATGCCTTCACGAGGCAGAAGTTCCAGAAAGTCTTGAAAAGCAAGATGAAGAAGCGAGTAGTGTCGATCATTGAGGCAGATCCTACCCCCAATAACGCCATCATTCACAACTCCTGGATCGACCCAAAGAGGAACAAAAAGGTGACATTTGAGGACAAAGATGCCCGACAGAAATGTCTGTCTTCTGAGGACGTGGAGTGAAGGAACTCATTATCTTTAGGGTATACAGTCAATAAACGCAGCTAAAACTGACATCAGGTCATGATGAAAAAGGGAAAATGTTAATCCAAAGCAGTAATGTAAATACTATGTGCAATAGAATGTACAATAACAAGAGGTGGATAATTTATTACTATTTATTGAGAACAAAAGTAGATTTCATAGATACACCATATACTGTACTGTAGATATTGCATGGCTTTTTGTAATGGTAGCAAAATACAGTGCATTGTGTACATAAATAATACATGTACAGCATAGGGTAAACAAGGTATATAAATAGAGAGAGAGAAGTAGGAAATATTATGTATATGTATATTTATAATAAATTTCGTGTTCACTCACCTTACGCAGCAAAAGGCTTCCTATGCTCCCCTCCCCCCACGTAAAGTGTTTGTGATTCTGTAATAACTGTGAGATTACTCCCATTCATCAACATGCCACTTGCTCCGACACCAGACCTGCAATCCCCAGTGACCGCTGACCTTATTGCCTAGGAGCCCTCTAAGGGGAGGCCTTTAAACTGAAATGAGACTACAGGTGTGAGGATGCAACAAAGACAGCCATGTCAAATGTATGGAGTTAGGAATGGGAAGAAGTAGTGTATGTTATGTTGGTATAGCTGAAGAGCTATAAGGGTACTGCTCATAATCACTGCTTTTAGAGTTAAAGACTTGCATTCCACAGACACAACAGAAGACCATGGTTCTCATCACCTCGTCTGACATAAACCAGATGTAATCAAAGCCTAGTCTGTTTCACTTTAACAGTCACGTCTTTGAGCCAAATGGAAAATCTACAGTTGCCTTATTTTGGTTTGATGAATTGAGCATGACTTTATGGTGGGACAGGGAGAGCACACATTGAACACAATGAAAAAAATAATAACAAATACTGTTTTAATCCTCAAAGTGAATAGAATCCGCAGATGTTATGTTTTCATAAAGAAGTTATTTAATTAAACTAAAGGAAAATGTTGAAATTGTTGTATTATCAAATTGTCTGTTTTAAATAACACAAGCCGAACAACAATGCTCTCCAAATAAGCAAATCCATAACTGCAATAAAGAACTACTGCAAAAAACTTAAAGCCTAATAAAAGATTCTGTTTACAATCCACAATAACAGATAATGAAGTTCTTCTTCCCTGCCTGTGTGTGTCTACCAATAGTGCGTGTCCTTCTTTGTTTACCAAGGAATAAGATAGTGAAATTGTATTTCCCAGGTGGCTTCGGCTGCTACATTATAATTCAGCCAGTCTTATATTTTTGGCTCAACTTGTATGAACCAAGTTTGCCCTAAATAAGTAGGAATAATTTATTCATCCAGCTGCAGAAGAATTTCACTCGTAATAATCTACAGGGAGAAAAAAAACTGTCATCTTATTACCCTCAGTCTGTGCTCTAATACCGAATCTAGATGCATAGTAACAATACCCATTATCATATAAACCTATGCTCAGCGAGCCTGGCAGCTCTCTTCATTGCAATCCCTGGGTCAACGATTAGATTCTTTTTAAGATGTGGATATATACTGTACTCTGCATTCACATGCATGCACACACAATGCATATACACACTGTACTCCACAGTACACCTCGGTAATGAGCTTATTATCCCTTTGCTGTCTCAGGTACAGTAGGAAATTGAAGAGCCCTTTAGATCCTGAGAGCACAGGGCTGTTGGCTACCAGAGCGATTACACAACCTCAATCAGACGCTCCTCTGGCTGCCAGTGTGTGGTTTGTAGCACAACATAGAGGGCTGATATGGGAATATTGATGCAGGCGAGGTTCTTTATGACCCTGCTGTAAACAGGCAGCGTGGATGTCACGGTACCTTGAGGGCATGTCTGTGATTGAGAGTGGAGATGGGATAACAGCCAGCAACAGATTAGCTGAAAGGGGAGGGGAAAATGACCTATGAGATGAAACATTGAGCCAGAGGATAAATATAGCAAACATATGTATATGAGTCCAACTTTCAGACGGCAAACTTTAAAGGTCGGGTATCAAAATACCAAAATACAAATGTATACTTATTTCTGTTATCAATAGAACAATGACACTACCAGCTATTCCTGAATACATAATTTAGACCTCTGCTCAAATGTCAGGTACTATTCCAAACTTCATCACTGCTACTGAAAAATCATTTGCATTGATTGCCTTCTAAAATTACCTCTCAAAGACCAATACTATTTACTCGAACTAGACTTTGAGGTCACAATTTGTGTTCCATCCTGAGGTGCACAGTGCCACAGTGGCTGATCTGAAACAGCCTTTCATGCACAGCAAACATAGTTTGATGTACTGACTGAACTGCCATTTTGTTGACATTGCATCATTCAGTCTGACATTCACTTCTTATTTATTGTTATTTTCTGTTTGGAAAGGGGGTAATTTTGCTTTCACTAATCACAGAGACTGATGTATCCATTCTCTTGATTTCATTTCAGCTGAAAGTGAAGCTGTGTGAGTACTGAATAGGAGCAGTTACTTTCAGGTTTATTATGTTGATTGATGTGCCATGATGTATTTCAGGACCATTTAACTATTTTCTAGCTCACTGCCACTGTTAACATCGAGCTACTTGACTGTCAAGCCAAGCATAGCTTCTTTAACTTGATACCCATTAAGGCCATGGAGGAAGAACCCAAATAAGCATTAAATCTTCTGTAGTATTGCACATTTTCTACACAGAATGGCAAAAAAAAATCCTTTCTACCTCAGAAATGTCATCTATGCATGTCGTTGTTCTCCCTAAAAGCTGCTTTTAGTCTGTTTTATTTACAGGCTCGACGCTTGTTGCTATATTTGTTTGGAATTTGGCTGTGGCACAGTAAGGTGACGTTCCCAGCCTTGGTCCAACCTATAAAGCAATCAATTGGCTCTGTAGTTTCTCCAACTTGGGGGGGAAAGCTGTTCATGAGGGCAAAAAAATATTTCTGAAACTTGTATGCCATAAATAGCTTTAGATTTAAGATTCGAGTGGGTTTACTTTTACTACAAATAGCATATTTCTCTCAAATAGTTGCAAAATGTGCATGAGTAGGGTTTCAAAATACTCTGCTTAAATACGTACTACATCTGTACCAAAACATTTCCCAGAGCTTTGGGGTATATTTTAAAATGCATTGGGCAATTATGAGACAACAGGCCCCGGGACATAGGCACAGACATGCCCCACCACCTCTCCTACACAGGAGCAAGGCAAACACACTGTATGGTTGTCTAAGTAGTTTTTTTGTTGTTGTTTTGTGTCTCTTTGCAGTTATTACACATCCCTGTGGTTTTGTGCTACTTTGCATTGTTTTGCTCCTTTTTGTAGCCATTTTGAGTCTATTTGTAGTTGCTTAGTGTCTCTTAGTAGCCATTTTTAGGTCTCTTTGTAGTTGTCTTTAGAGCACGACTAATATATTTGTTGGCTGATATTATCACCTGATAATGCCCTTTCATAGACATATCATTATCTATTGGTTTCAGCGTATATGTTGTTTGATATGAACCAATATGAAAACTTTCTTTTACAGAACATATAATGTAGAAAATGATGCTTGAGGTGACTTGGAAATGGTGTCATCATGTAGTTTGTCTGGGCAATAAAGCGTGGCCCTACTTCTCAAAAGACGGTGACGTATTTGACAATGTATATTAATATTCTGAGTACCTTTGCATTGTCATAATGATGCAAATATTAATGCACAATTCATTTAGAAAAGGTCTATTTTAATTTAAAATCAACAATTAATTATATCGACGGCCATATAGGTAATCTGTGATTTCTTTTCCCCCTCAGTTTCCCCTCTGAAATCGGTATTGTCCTAAAAAAAATCGGAACTGTTTTTTGCCTTTCCATAGTCTTTGTGAGTGTCTTTTGTGATCTATGTGTAGTCTTTTTGTGTCTCTTTGTAGTCTTTTTGTGTCTCTTTGTCCTCATATGCTTCTTTGTGGTCATTTTGCATCTCTTCATAGTTAGTTTGTGCCTTTTAAGTGACATTTTACAGGCAAAGACCAGGGGGGCAGAGGGGCTTGTGCCCGGTGGGCTGTTCAGTAATCCACTCATGGTAAAATGTTGTGGCGGACATTTGGCAATGACCGGTGACCTCAATTTCGTCTCAATCTCATTATCATGATGAAATATAATTTCATTTAAAAGCTGCATTAAGCAATTACTGACCACCCACGGCAAAATAAAAGAAACAGAGCTTGAATATATTATATCAAGTTACTTAGCTTATTAAGGAGGACTTAAAAGGTTATAAAATAAATATCAAATATAGCTTAACAAAGCCTAAAATCAGCATCAGCATTTGTGTTTATTTACACTCTGAACTGTGTATTTTTATTGATATGATTACTACATTAACTGCATGCTGTTTCATGGTTTTCGCCCACATGGGACCACTTTTATTAACATAGACATTTACAAATGGCTGCCATCTCAAGGTCAGCCTCGTTGGTGAGTGTATTGGATATGTTAGCAGACCGCCACTACACCTCTAACCTGAGATGACCTGCAGGGGGAAAAAATAGGTCAATACACTACCATACTCAATATCAGAGGTTCAATGAGGCTTCACTGTGAGCCTCAATTGACCCTGATGTGTCCTTTTCCTTCTCCACTATACGCAACATCAAGGCTGGTACTTGCCGCTCTCCCTATCACATACATTATGTCCCTCCCTCTCTTGCTCAATGGCCACCTCTCTTAGACAGCCACCCCCCAATTCAGATGCCATCTCTTCAGGGCTCCTCTCTATCCAGCCGCAGACACAGAATAAAAGCCTTGGAAATCATATTACTCTGTCCGTATGGAGCCTCTATTGCATTAGGTCAGCGAACACTCAACTGTAATTCTGCTATCGTAGAGAAGGAGAAAGTGAATTGAGCACACCAGCCAGTACAGCTTGACAAATTGTTGCTCGTGGTCATTTTCCAAATGTTACTCTCACCAAGCCACATTTAGAGAGATGGAAGGACACTTTAAAGAACTAGAAGATATACGACTCTGATATACCTATAATCTCTGTACACGAAAAGCTATGGCGCAGAGAGAAACAGGAATCAAAGGCAAGACAATGGAGTATGACCTCTACCCGCTATGACCTTAACGGCATGTTGGAGAAAAATAACACAACAGTCTGTCTTTAAATCAATGCTCTAGATTACTGTTCTCTATCAGTATGAACAGATGTTTAATGACACATGCTCTCCTTTATAACCAGGTCTACATCAGAGAACAAATAAATCCTGGGGGGTAAACAGGGATGAGCAACTTTACACGCATACCAAAGTGGAGGATATAGAATAACATGCTATAATGATATTTTAATAATAATACGATCCTGAACAAATTGGCCACAGCACAATAAATGCCTCTGTTATCAAGCATGCTTAAAGAGTGTACAAGAATTCTACAATTAACAAAAGTGTCATTATATTCTGAAACCATCCTTTAGGAAATGTAGCTAAGACAAAAGGACCCACTAGCATATTCTTATCGCACTCAACCAAAAATGAGAAGGACAAAAAGAAGTCAGAAGTGTCGACATGGCTAGATGCCCAGTCCCTGAGCGTGTGCGTGTGTGCACCTGCCAGTTAGCGCGCAACTGTATGTGTGTGTTTGTGCTCGCATCAATTCAACGTGTGTATACTTCTGCATGTGCAGCTATGCCCATACAGTATGTGCACGCAGCTATGTGTCAGTCCAATTGTTTTATCAGGCAGTGACAGTGTCAACCACTGTGTGTGAGAGGAGAGACAGCAGAGAGGAGATTGCTGCCCTCCAGCTGTCCCCACAGTGATGACTACTGTCTGGTGATTATACCGCCACTCTTCTCTCTACATGGAGGGATATGAATGGGAGCACCACAACAGAGCTCCCTACCACAGCCTGGCAGCTTGAGTCTGACACTACATGGTGGAGATTTGTATTGATTGAAGCCAAAAGAAACCATTACATTTTAAACAGATTCCATTTTCCTCAGTGTGTCCTCACAATAGAGGCACAAAGCAGCAGAAGTTACTTTGAGGGTGCAGGGCTCCTTAAGTAGAAGGTCCCATTCATTTTCAGCTTGTTGGGGTTGGATGGACTTAAAAGTCATTATGGTTGAATCATCAGTACAAAAGGTGAGCACTAGCTGGCTCTTTAATAAAAAGGTACTAGCCTGCATACATAAAGAGTTAAGGAGAGAAGATAACAATTAACCAACCTCCATACTTAGAATTCTGTTGTGCTGCCAATGTTTTTACACTTGGTAGAAATCCAATTGAAAAAAAAAAAATTCAGCAGTGTGAATCACTTTCACTGTCAGTGTGTGGGTCAGTTTTAGAAAAATTCTGTTACTAATATATTGGGCAGTGTTTTGTTCATAATTGCAAGAATTTGTGAAGAATTTATGAATCTCAGAGAATCCACTTTAATTATTTTCATTTTAATTAAATTTTATGGCTGGCTATATTTTGTGGTTTGGATGGTAGAGTGGTCACACATTGATCGGGAGACTGGTGGGTCGATCCCAGACCATGGCAGCCTACATGTCGAAGTTGGGCAAGATACTGAACCAAACAGCCCACTGATGCTGTGTTCATCAGTGTGTGAATGAATTCCAAATGGTGGCAGGAGGCACCAGTGTGCCCTGGTAGCCTCGGCCACCAGTATGAATGTGTGTGTGAATGGGTGAATGAGCGTGGTCTGTAGTGTAAAGCACTTTGGATAAAAGCAATATATAAGTGCAGTCCATTTACCATTTTTTTGTATACTTCTGTTTGACTTAAATGAGTATTTCCCTATGTAACTGTTGTTAAATGACTGATACTGAACATTTCCCACCCATCATTTTTGTGATCTGCACAGTTAACCACACAACAACTCCCCCTCAACTCCTCTCACCACAGCCCTCAGTGAAACTCTGTTTTCTGCACCCTATCAGTACACACATCTTGAAATAGCGTTGCTGGGAAACAGTCTATACAGCGAGGGCATCGCAAATATACTGTGAATTCATCATCTGGCCTTATTTCATTATGCAACAAACACAGCCTATATTATCATAATTCAAATAAGAGACATTGTTTAAACTGCAACACCCACTGCTGGTGGGTTGCTTT
Organism: Centropristis striata; assembly: GCF_030273125.1. Taxonomy (NCBI): domain Eukaryota; kingdom Metazoa; phylum Chordata; class Actinopteri; order Perciformes; family Serranidae; genus Centropristis; species Centropristis striata. The sequence goes on from NC_081522.1 coordinate 8,976,010, forward strand.
TGAGTTTGGCCACAGAAGCAATCTCAGTCTGAAAATCACTCACATCCTACACATCTGAAGAGATTTTCTTCACACAAGCATACAAAAGAAACTAATTGTAACACTTACCTCTACATGGGTTCCAGCAGGCTCCAATACACACCATATGAACAAAATGATTTGGCCACACCTATTAATTACTGAATTCAGTTGTTTCAGTCAGACCGCTTGCCAAAGGTGTATAAAGTCAAGCACCTAGCCATGTAGTCTCCATTTGCAAATTTTTGTGACGCAAAATGGGTCGTTCTGAAGAGCTCAGTGACTTCAAGCGTGGTACTGTGATAGGATGCTACCTCTGAACTGAGACGGAGATTGCGAACCAGGCCTTCTCGTCCAACATCAGTGCCTAACCTCATAAATGCTCTACAGAATGAATGGGCACAAATTCCCACAGAAACACTCCACGGAAAGCCCTCCAAGAAGATTGGAAGCTGTTATAGGTGCAAAAGGGGGACAAACTCCATATCAAAGTTTATGTATTTGAATACAATGACATTGCAGGCATGTTTGGTATAATGGTCAGGCGTCCAAATACCTTTGTCCATATAGTGTATGTAGCATGTAGATACTGGCTCATATTAGCTGATCACATATTGTATGTCTGTCGATAAGTAACAAAAGACAGTTGTATAGAAATGCCTTTACATAGTTTGCCAATAGACTGTATAGAGTTTGCCCAACAGAGAGCTTGCTAGCAATATTTATAATAATAAAAAAACTACAGACAATATATTCCCATTCACTACTTATGACTTATATGCTAACCATAACCACGCTGAATTTACAACTCAGTGCTAGAACGAAATTACAGGGAAAACTGCTTTTTGCCTTTTGCAAGACAAATGTGGTAACTTCATGAAGATGATGCGGTTACAGTATTATGATCAATTCCAGCTCAAAGGCCAATAACATCAATTCGTAACTAAGTGCATGGTAATGACAGTTGTATCGCTTTTAACTACATTAACAATTTTTAAGCTTTTAATAACGGTCAACATCTAAGTTATAACAATAATAAAACACACTGATTACTTATCGAAGTAGCACAATGTTTAACGTTAGTAAATGTTAACTGAAGGTTAGCATAGCGTGTTTGACCAACAGTTGCAACAATATCACATCTTTTGACCGTTCGCTCAAGCTAACTTGTTTTACAATTTCTTTTGTTACCTCAAAAATACTCAGTTATTAATAAATGCCCAAAATATGCGAAAGTACTATGTGTTTCCATGGAAATACATTGTAAACAAATATACGCCGAAACACAAGACGACGTAAACAAGCTACCAAACCACTGTTAGCCAAACACCTAGCTAGCTACACACACCGAACTGTATGGATGTCTTCCTCTTGATGAGCTTCAATCCGACTGGAGTTAATAGTCTTCTAATTTCACAATCCGCATGCGGTTGTCATGTTAATATTTCCTAACTTTTCACTCTAACATATTAGTGAATGTTCCAGACTCCAACGTAATCCTCATGGTGTAAATTAAGCAAAAGTCCAACAAAGTTTGGTGGTTGTGTCTAGATTCATTTCCATCCACCTGTCATCCACCTGCGGCTCCAGCGCAACCGTTAGGCGAGGAAAGGAATTACAACACTAGTTTCAGACTTGGAGGTGTAGAAATACTGCTGTTTGTTTTTATTATTTTATCATTAATGAATTACAATACGTATGTGCCATTTAGCTCTGGTGGGGTCTTGTCAGTGTGTTGCAGACCTTTGAAACTCATTTAAAAAGACCAAATATAAAGTCAGATATCTCGCTTTGTCCAGGGAGAATAGGGTCCCCATCATTACAAACACCTAAGGCCAAGCAAATTCAAACATCTTGGCTGTTGGTTCCCTCATTTCAGATGTTTTGGATGCGGAACTTCTTCTTCCAGGACACTTAATCTCACCTCTTGTCTTTTGCCTTATGTGTGAATGTTGTATTTTGTGTCTCCCTTTGTGTCCTTGTGTCTTCTTTTCAGGTATCACAAGCCCCCAACTCAGTCCTCAGGTACCAACATGCCAGGAAAACTAAAACTTCTGCAGCTGCAGATTCAAAAGCTCTCTTCAAGGTCATGGAGTAGATGTCTCAGGTGGAGAAACTGGGCTAAGGTATTTTCTGTAAAGGTGAGGGAAAACTGTCTTTGAATGGGGAATATGGGCAGGAAAGTGGGCATTAAAGGAACTTTTCTACTTCTGGTAAGTGAACAGAACAAGATGCCTTTGTGGCACCTGGGGGTGTTTGCTCATAGGGGCTCTACAGGTAGCACACTCCTGGCATCATTAGTGATCAATATGGAGCTCAAGATGGTACTAGCCCATGTAAGCCTACATGGAGTTGTTCACAAATAGAGGCCAATACAGGAAAGTTGATGTACCAGATTGCATAACGGTGTTGGATGCCAGTCCATTACAGTGACAAATACACCTGAGCCTGAAGGCAAAGCTCTCAATTTACAAGTTGATTTATGTTCCAGCCTTCAGCTCTGGTCACACGTTTGGATTGTGACTGAAATTATAAGATCCAAGGATGCAGGCAGTTGAAATTAGTTTCCCTTGCAGGGTATCTGTGCTACCCCTCAGGATCAAGGTGAGGAGCTCTTATATATATATGAGAAGAATGTGTGGACACCTCTCTGGGTGCAGGCACCTGGTAGACCCCATGTTACACACAAAATGCTTAATAAGGCCTGTATTTCCTCAGTTAGTATATCCTGGGATCACAAAGCAATTTTAAAAGAAAAAAATGCAGTAAAACTTACAGCACACAACATACATTATAATTACTCCAGACTTAGAGTTTAATTTCTTGTACAAATGGTGCACCTGTACAGTGTATACCAATGTAGGAACTGGGGAACAGGATGTGCAGTTATGGACAATTTAGGATGTTTCAGACAGCATTTATGAAGTCCATATGCATAGTCACATTGGCTACTTTACCTGTCAAATGTGTATAGACAGACAATAAATAAAAGGATGCAGCTCTCAGGTTACAAAACTCCACAGTGCACAATATCATCGTAGCCTGACCATCTGCTTATTGCAGGCATTTCACTGTAATGACTCTTCAGTCTCCTGAGCTGCGACCTCTGAGATGGTGAAGAGAGGAGAGCAATCAAAGCACATTCAGTTCTGCTACAGTCATTTGGCCACTCTCAAAAAGCTATCACAGGGTGCAGCTGTAAACATTTTGCTCCTCAGCACTCCTGAGACGTGCAGTCAAAAGAGGATAGCAGCTATCAGTCTCTTTTGCAGAGGAAGCTCATGTGAATACACTCTGCAAGCTGAATACAGTGGAAAGGGGGAAAAATACACAGAATCGTCCTTGGAGCTGAACTCGATCGAAAAAAACTCATTATTCAAAAGAAAGAGGAACGTACTGAAGGCTGCACTCAAGAATTCCCCCAGTCTCTGTTGTTGATGTGCAACACCCATGCAATTTATGTGTTTATGAGCAAGCCAATAGCTGTTTGTGCTCTTTTTAAAAAGGCACACAGCGACACAAAAAGAGCAATCCTTTTGTAACAAATGAGCTTTTGGAACTATTTATATTCAGCTGGTGCGTAAACTGAGCTCTTTATCCACACTGCCGGCTGTCTGTGTATCTCCTTGACACAGGGGGAATATTTGGATTGAAATCACTGAAATAACTGCAAAACATACCGCACTTCCTGCTTCCTGCCGCTGTGCAAAGGCTTATTAGATAACATCGCCCCCTTGTGGACCTTTGTTTGGTATTCTGTGCAGAAAAGTCAAGTCAAGCATATCCAGAGATATTGAAACTATTAGGTCTGCTTGTTTATTTTAAAGGTTTAGCGATAAATTGCAACCACAGAGGCTTGATTATTATTTAAATAAAGAGAGTGAGTGTCCCTCGCTCACATGACTATTTTTGTACTGTGGCATGAAATGTGAGAAGATGCCAGCACACACACTCACCCACCACACAACCATGAATCAAACTGGTGCATAGGAAAAGAAAGACAAATGTTTCACTCAGTAGACTGAAAATAAATCTATTTGATTTTTTTCCAGTCAGGTTATGATCTTAAACAAATCCCCAAGGGCTGACTGATGATGTCAACTAGCCGGCAGAGTTTTATTTAGGGCTACAGCTCCTCAGATGCTCACCAGCAGCTGTTGTGAATGTGTGTGAGCGCATGCGTGTGTGGACCTTCCTCTACTTCTGATCGTAGAACTTTGTCTGGTAAGCCAACAACTCTATTTATTGCTTGGGATATTGACCACCTCCCGCTACTTAACAAAACAGGTCGATGATATTAATGCTGAGAAGTAAGAATAGATTGAGCCTATTAAGCCTATAAATAGTAAATGGCTTATGAATGTCTGCTGCAGAGTGTCTATTTTATGTTGTAGGCCAACATACATTTGTGTGTATCACTAAGTCACTCTACAATAGAATAATATCTAAATACAGTTTATTAGGCAAAAACTAAATCAAATATATTAGGTATATTTTGCATGTTTATTGACTTCTACTGCTGCTTATTTGATGGGAATGACTGTTATTATACTTGTAGGTAATAGTTTTATATAATGGAGAAATACGTTTGATAATGCAATCATATTGTATGCCTTGAAGTGTAAAGTTTGTTATATTTCAGTTTGGGTTTTGTGTATATTCTATGTGTCATAGTCATATGATACATGCAGCAAATTAAACATGTTTATGTCCACAGGAAATCACAGCCACAATGACTCTGCAGTGGACGGCTGTGGCTTTCTTCCTCTATGCTGAGATAGCAGTCAACCTCATCTTGTGTATACCCTTTATATCAGCACGGAGGTACTGTAATTTAACACAAAAAACTCTAAAACATAATCAAAACTTTACGCAGACACTCAGCTTCCTGTGTAGAAGCCATACTTCTGAATCAATATTAATTAAAAAAAAGTTCTGTGCAGGAGTTTGATTGCAAATAAGGAAAACGAAAGTGACACTTCACACAAATCACCAGCAGAGTGCATGCATGTCCTTTCTGAGCACATCTACTGTATATTATGTTACACTCACAGTGTCCTTTTTAACCTACTTTGCAGGTGGCGTTCGGTGTTCGGCTGGAGATTATGGAACTGGTTATCTCCATACTGGAACAAATGCTTCTTTACTATGATCATGGTTCTTGTTGTTCTTTTCCTTGGTATGTTATCTGCTATGAGTGACAATCATCTGAGTAGACTGACAACATGTTGTCAGTCCAGCCCAGCCAGCATCAGTCATACTTCTGTCCCCCTGTCTACTATCAGATGCTTCCCGTGAGGTGCAAAAGTACTCAGGTCCTGAGCCCATGCACGATGCCAAGATTAACCCAAATCTGTACGACAACGTCCACATGAAGCTGTTCAGAGCCCAGAGGAACCTCTACATATCTGGCTTCTCTCTCTTCCTCTGGCTGTGAGTGTTATTTCCTCTTGCATTGATTCAGAGTAACAGAAAGAGTTAGAGATCTTTGTCAAAGACAGACATCACTTTACCAGTCTATACAACTGTCAACTGCACTTCTCTTTCCCTGCCTTTTTTTTCTCCGGGTCTCATCTTTTCCTGTCCTTCATCACAGTATCATGCGTCGAATTGTTACCTTGCTAAACCAGGTTGCTGTCACCATGGAGGACAGTGCAGGTCTTCAGACACAGATGGACAATGCTGTCAAAGCAGCCAAGCAGCATCAGGAAGACAACTTGATGCTGAAACGAGTGAGAATCAATCAAAGTCTGATGACAGAACTAAAACTTCATTATGTCTTATAGGCTTAAAGCCTGTTCCTTTCCATACCCTTAACAATGTGTATAAATGACTGCAGTTTAGTGTACCTTCAGTATAACATTACCACCTTAAAGTGTGTTTTACGGTTTCTGTCACTTGTATTTTGCACGTGCTCCGTGATCTGCTGTAAGTAATTAAGGAGAATAATTTGTGCCCAGGCTCTCCTGGATGAAGAAAAAGCCATGTCAGCAAAAAACCAGCAACTGAAGCTAGAGGCTGAGAAGCTGACAAATCAAGTGAAGGCTGCTGAGGAGGGTGAGTCATCATTACAGCTGCAGTTATACCCTTCATAACCAAAGAATTGCTCTTATAATAAAATGTTAATGAAAAACTAGAAGCATGAGAAAACACTATGCAGAGTACAGACTGTCACAGGTCAATGCTTGCGTACTTGCATACAAACGCAAGCTGTGGCATTACGAAAGGAACTCATTTTAAAGGGCATTGATGATTCATACAGTAATTTATAGATGTAGTACTGTTTGTGTGTGTAGCTGTGCGCAAGTCTAGTGCTGAAGTGGAGGCCATGAGGAGGCAGGCAAAAGGTCTGGCACAAGAGTATGACAGGTTATTGAGGGAACACCATCAACTCCAGGTAAAAGACGCATTCACACACTTAATTTATACTTTGTGTGCATGCAAATCTGAAATCACAAATACAAAGTTTGTATTCACCTTGCTAATTGTACAGTATATATTTATTTTTATTTTTAATCCTTCACTTGATCCACAGAATCTCCAGAGTCCTGCAGACAAAAAGGATCAGTAACCACAGGAATACAGTAACAATTCAGTTATTCTCTGTACATGGATACCATTTCTTCTCATAACTCTAAAACTGTGTGCTATATAATGTATGCCAGCTTTTGCCAAATTTTCCCTTGAAGTTTAACTGAGGCACGTTTTTTAATTTATATGATAAAAAACAAACAGCGGGCTACTACAGATAAACAGGAGCATGTCAAGTTCTCAGATGCTGAAAACAGCTTCTTACTAAAGTCCATCTTCTCAATTGTAAGTAGAAGTGTAAAAATTAAAAAAATTGAATGCCTAACAATAGCCCATAGGTCAAGCCCCAGTGGCCTAATGGATAAGGCACTGGCCTCCTAAGCCAGGGATTGTGGGTTCGAGTCCCATCTGGGGTGGTTGACAGTAGAGTGGTGCAGTGGAAGTGTGCAGGCTCCAAAACTGGAATTGAAGCTGTCCTCTGCTAACAATTCAAATTTTTTGTACTTGTGCAATTACAATAAAGCGATTCTGAGAAATACATTATGCTACACTTTGTCATTTACATTGTACATTAAGTCACTGCATTTTAATGGAAGTCAATAATTGTAATTAAGAGTCTGAGAGTCTCTCACAGGAATGTCGCATGTTTGGATTTCCTCTACATTTCTTATCTCAAGGAGAGCAGTTTTAGTTGTTCAGTGAGAGGAGTGCACTTGATTTTAATGCGTTTATTATAAAAAAATTGTAAATGTCAGAATAATGTGAATTATCTTCCTCCCATTGTCAGTGTAACACCTACACTAGATGGCGGTCAGCACGCCCCCAATTTGGAGAAGCAAAGAGGAGTACTGGCACAGAAGCTAAACTATTGTTTAGCTTCAATTTATTTGCTGATATTTGGTTGGTATATGACAAAGGCACGAGCATGACAAATTAACACATAAAACCCCAAATAGTGTGTTTCTCATTGTCATGCTGTGATCATGGAGTCACTGAAAAAGCCGGTAATATAGTGACAGAAGCTCGGATTACATCAAACTCAAGATGATGACTGACTCGATGGCAATAAACCATCTTAGGCTTGTTAATGTTGAATCCAAAAACTTATTTTTGATCAAGTTTAATCATAAAAACGAAGACCAACATAGAAAATACAGCACAATTACATTACATTACATTCTACAAAAGTCTTCCATTCCTGAAAAACACAAACACATACATCTATACATTCCAGAAAGAGCATATTTTGTTTTTAAAATGACTTGTCATCTTACACAAATCCTGTACAAATATATACTTTGTGTGCTATGAAAAGTGTCCACAGTGAGTTTTCCTCCCTACATCTGAAGTGCTCCGTGGAACCAAGTCAGAGGAGAGGAGTTTGTGCTGAGGCTCACAAGCGAGTCTCTCTGTCAGGATTGTGCTCCAAGGCTAGTATAAACTGCTCACAGTGTATGGAGCCGCTCTCCTCTTTCCTTGGTGACTCCAGCTCTGCACTCCCATTGGTCAGAGCATTTTTCTCCTCCCTCTTGATATGTCTTTTGAGTAGAGCAAAGACTGAAATACAAAAGAAGAAGGAGACTGTCCTTAAGCCCAGTGTCAGGCCCAGGTACACCATCCTGCAAAACAAAAAGCAATACTGTTAAGGAACAAACTGGAAAATCAAGCTACAAGTGGCATTTTGCTATGTTTTTGTACCACTAGTGGTAGGGGTGCACTGTCTCTCCATTTTTCCTCCATCTAAAAACGTTGTTAATAAGCATTGCTGCCTCACACGGCAGCTAGCTAAGTATAGAAGGCCTCCTAGTAGATATAACACAAGGATCAAATTACCTGTAAGCTGAGGTGTTATATATTCTGCATGCTCCTTTTCCCCCGCACATCTTGTTTCCCCATTTAAGGCATGTTGTGTCGATTATGGCTCCAAAGTAAATCGGGGCAGGTATTCCAGCTGTGCAATTTAAAATCACTCATTACTTCAAACAAATACCACAAAAAGAGTTGCTTCAAGATGAGATATCAACCATTCGTAACTTTTTAAAAGTAACAAAACACAATTATTATAATGACAAATGCTGACAATGGAAGCTGAGGTGGAAATTGAGCTTCCTGCTTAGAAATAAATCTGTCCTTCTATTATTTACAAAATAAAAATTGTTAAATCAGTTTTCCCCTCTGTATTGGACTATGGTGTTATTGTTATGAGTGGGCCAGCTCCACTCTTAAACCCTTAGATGCAGCACTTCACTCAGTAGTAATAAAGGTAACGTTGTATCCCATAACTATCTCAAGTGATGAATTATATGGCTGAGACAATTCCAAGGATTAATTGCTAATCTTTCTTGATAGCCATGTACTTTTCTTTTATTGCTGTTTGATTTTTATATTGTATGTACCTCTGCACCATTGAAAATTAGGGTTCCCCCTCACTGTTTTTTCTGATGATTTAAATAATTAAAACTAATGGGTAAATTCATTTTAATCATTATAATAATGTCCTTTAATGAAAATAGGTAGGTCTTCGAATTTTTTTAATGATGAGCTTCAAGTAATAATTTGCTGGCACACACACACACACACACGCATGCACGCACGCACGCACGCACGCACGCACACACACACACACACGCACACACAATTCTAATATAATTCTGCTCACTGCAACACACAGTATGCTGAATGTCAGCTCTTGGGAGATTTCCTTGTCTTTGACATTCACACTAACTAGACAGTAATGTACAGAATGCCAACGATGGTTCTCACCGAGGGTGCGAGTGGCGAGTGTGTGGACTCCAAGAGCAAGGGACTTCAGCTCAGGCTTAATGCACCTGCAGAGACAAGACGGAGGGTTATAAGAAACTCAACTTTTTAACCTTGCAACACTTAAAGAAGGACAATGATTTCAACTTTTAGTGAGGAGGACGTAACAAAACTATGAGTGAGAAGTGGCCTCTGAGCTGTCTGGATCACAAAACTTGGTATTCGAAAGCAAGTCATATTTGGCTTCCCTTTTTGTAACATGTGGGCTCATTAGAATACACTGCCCCCTATGAGTATCTCCACAGTTTGAGAACTACTTTTGAGAATCTGCACTATTTTTTTCTTGCATGCCAATCAGGGCAGACTGGGCTTTTTGGGAGGGGGGCTCAAAGGGGCTAAAACAGGAGTGTGACTATAGGTATATTCAGACAGACAGTATGAGAAAAATAAAGTGGTTTTTCAACCTTAAAGCATGTACAAATGTTCTAGTAGAAAACCAAAATGAACAAGATATGTTCCCTTTAAGGTGCAAAAGTAGAAAAATGGTGTAAACTTCTCATTTCTGACAGTTTTAGTTATTTAGGAAAAATCTCCCCTGATGAAATGTAATCTGTCCAAGAATGACAAGATGATGTACTGATCCAACAATAGGCTGCATGTGTGTGTGTGTGTGTGTGTGTGCCAAAATAACTGAATCTTAAAAAATATTAGAATGCGTCTAGAGACTCCACAACAGGGTTGTCGACAGACCTGACAAGCAGCATGAAGCCAGGTGTTCCCCCAAGAGAGATGATGAAGGAGCTGACGACAGACAGAGCCAGGAAGTAAGGAAAGATTCTGTCACAGTTGTCTCTGCGTGGACACTGGCCCAGAGAAGCCGTCAGGTTGCTGGGTCGGGTGTCAGCCAGCGCTACACAAGTGCAATTGTCAAACACCTAACAAAGAAGAGAAGTTTATGAATGATAGATGAGCTACAGTGCAGCAGAAAACACTTGTTGTAGTAGGGAAACAGTCATGCCAATACAACTGAAATATCATGTGCTACTCTGCAGATAACTGTGACATTAACATGATATGAGAGATATGACACAAGCAATTATGACAAAATACTAACTCTCTGAACTCCAAGGACTTTTAAGACTTTTTTTTTTTTTGCTGTGGCCTTGTTTTATACTATATACAAACATACATACATACATACATACATACATACATACATACACACATACATACATACGTACATACATACATACATACATACATACATACATATATACATACATATTATAATGCCAATGCCATAAATCATAAAGTTTAATTTATTTGTTAATTTAGTTAACAAAAAATGGGAATTAAATGTTACCAATATTGGGAAAAAAATAGGGGCTTCATATGCTATTCATATTGAACTATTTTCATTTTTACAACTTTGCTTGTCCGCTCCTCTCTGCTCTGTGTAAACAGCTTTGCGACATGGCTGTGGGTCTCAGCAAAGTAAATCATGCTGTCCCAGTTGTGCTTAAGAGCTTTATGAGAGTTTAATGTTTTTTTTAATATCTGATCTGTTTAGTGTAAATTGATGCTAATTTAGTTTGGGAAAAATTGTAAATGGGGCATGTAGAATAAGGTTATTTAAATGCTTAGATTGGTTATTTTTCTGATAGAAGTGTTCAAGGACCATCAGAAATGAGACAATCTGAAGATAACTTCTGTTTTTATAGTTCTTGGCTATGATAAATGGTGTAATTTTGGCGATTTTTAAAAAAGAAAACATCCCTTTCAGACCCACTGGCAGGGGGGTTCAGGGGGTAAAGCTGTCCTTGTTAGCTGACAGTTATACTGAGAAATATGGTCGTGTCATGCAGTCAGTGGCGCGTGTCTGACCGTATTTCTGCCGGAGCCTATGGAGGAGGTGCATCCGGCCAGGCAAGGTGACACGTAGGTGATCCCGTTCTCTCCACACACTGGATCCCAATCCCTTCTTGAGCACAAGCAAGCCGAATTACAGTCTGAGACAAGAGACTGCTCCTGATAAGACAAGCCTTCCACTCTGCATGAGATAAAGGAAATGCATATATTATTGGCAGCTCATGAAAAATTGATCAAATAAGGAGCAATATAAAACTGGAGACAAAGAAAGGCAACACAAAGGAACTCAAGGAACTGTGCTGGCTGGATTTATTGTAGACTTTCCCTTATTCAAACCTAGTTAGACATGAGGAAAAAGTTTCCAGACAACACATACCCGGTATAAGAGACTGTGATGCCTGCCACCTTGGAGTTCTCACAGCCCATGGCAAAGAAAAAGAGCGACAGGAAGTAGCCCAGCAGGGAGGTCCCAAAGGCAAATTTAGCTGCTCCCATGAGACCCAGCTTGTACTTCTTCATGACGACCCCTCCAGAGATCATCCCAAGGGCCACAGCTGGGATGTTGATCATGCCTAGAGTAAATCCGCAGAAAACAACAGATTTTTAATGTGAACAACATCAAGCAGCTCCCCAAAAGGAATCAAAGTCAGACGACTCATTCATATGAAAGCAGTCTCATCCATATTTCATGCAAAGTGTACTGAAGTCTGGTCGTGAAAAGATGAAAATGAAATGCATTTCTCATCATCCAACAGCGTCTTCACTCATTCTGTTCTGTGGAGGAAAATAACTGTTATTAAACTGTTTCCAGTTCCATTAAATTGACCTAAAAATTTCTATCATTAATCTGTGTGTTTTTTAAAATAAATGTCAGACTGGCATTTCAGATTTCAGTAAATCTGGCTGTCATTTCCAAGCTGCAGCGTTTACTTGAGAGGGATGTGGGGGTTGGAGCATAAAAAATTCATCCAAAGCTGGCTCATGAAACTCTTATGATGACCATGCAGCTCAAATCACTTTGCATCCTTGAATACTTTCCGTTCAGTGAAGCAACACAGGTTTTGAACAAGCTCATCTATACAGATAACATGAACAGAGAAAAATCGTCCAAACAAGGTAAACATTATGAATTATAAAAAAAAAGAGGTTTGCTTACCCATGAGAAAATTGGCTTTTGAAGCTGACTGGCCGTAGTGTTGCTCGATGTATTTGGGTTTGTAGGTGACCATCCCGATGAGAGAGTTGAACTGAAGGATCGTCACGCATAGAAAAGTGATGTACACAGGATTTCCAAGCAGACACTTCAATGTGGGCACAAATTCTGTGTGGGGAAGATCATGAAAACCAGTTAAAACACACAGTTGGCTTTGCATCTTTTAACACATCTGAGATGCTTTTCTTAATCTTTTCATAATTTACAACAAGCATATGGTGTTTAAAACCTGACCTGAAAACATGTTCAACATGGTACAATCTGCATATTACTGGATCATTCATAGACATGAGGACTATTTGAATTTGTAGAAAAAAATACAGTTCCTAAAAGGTACATAATAATAATAATAATAATAATAATGGTGGCAGGTGGCACCGTTTAGGATAGCCTCTCACAGTTTGAATGTGTTTGTGAATGGGTGAATGATTTGTCAAGTTAAAAAAAAATATTTGTGACAGTGCTGAAATGAAGGCAAATATGGTAAGTCGACATGCCAAGTGGGCAAAGCTTGTTCCAAAATGAGAGAGAACTCAATTTCACCTTGTGAGCTATCAAGCTACAATAAGGCGTATCATGGATTTCATCGTTTAATTTCTTATCTAGAAAAACTCCACATTCTGAACGTACAGTTATCTGTTTTAAGCAATGTTTTTGAAAACCTAGATGCATTTTAACATTTGATTCTCTTTTCAAAAGTTTTTAAGAGTTTCCAAATGCATTTCTTGTTTCTAGGTACTTTTTTGAAAAAAAAGAAAAGAAAAAAAGGGTAGTCTGAAAAGTTATTTAATCTGGCATTGCCAAAAGGGAAGTGTGCTTCTGGTAAAAAACACAATAATAGCAGTAAAGTGGAAAGTTTTCACATCCCTAAAGACTCCTCAGACTGCATACAGATTACGATACTATAATAAGTACTCAACATTTAAATTTTTTCCAACATTACCACTTGGTGTGATTATAATCATACCTTTGGCCATCTGATGTAAATTAGCCGGCTCCTCAGGTCTGAACTTGTGCTCCATGGTTGGGGAATCTTTGATAAACCTGGTCTGCTCTGGAGTGCAGCTGGTATCGTGTTTGTCCACAGGCATGGGCAGGGATTTAGGCAGGAACCAGAAAGGCACCGCAGACATGAGGGTGATGGTACCAGCGATGAGGTAGCCCAGCCACCATGCCCCCACCCAGCGGGCGTCCCCAGGGGTGATAGTCACCGTCTCTGCGGAGAGATAAGAGCCCCATCAGCACCGTATGTGGAATCATTTTGTTTAATTTGCTAAAGACATTTAGAAGTTTAGATATTTTACATTTTACTTTTTAATTTCTACCACAAAGCTAGGTGCATTTTTTTAAATCAAGCACAATTTAAATACAGAGTAAGTTTTAAAGTGCTTTACATACACTTGTACATACAAAATGTAGGGATGTATTAAACATAAACATGGTAAACATATGAGGTAATGTTTCCTGAAATGTATCACAACAGCTTCAAAGTGTTACATTACACCTAATCACAGGATTTCCACTGCCCTGATTTATTTCCTCTTGGCAGGAGTGGTGTGTCTTGTACAGCTTTTAACACCTACAACAATCAATTTCTAAATTCAACTAAAACTAAAAGCAGCTTTCTTTCATTTCGGAAATCCTGCAAAGGTACAGCCGTTTCTGTCCTAACAAGATGCTGAAAGAACTTGTTTATGCATTCATTTCAAGTAGATTAGTCTACCGTAATCCTCTATTTACCAGTCTTCCAAAACAATCCACTAACAAACTACAACTCATTCAGAACTCTGCTGCCAGGCCTTTAACTAAAACGAGAAAGAAAAAATATCACACCAGTTTTACCTAACCTGAACTGGCTCTAAGAATTTTCATGTTCTTTTACTTGTTACAAGGCTGTTAAGAGCTTCTGCTCCAGTTTTTTCTTCTTTTTTTAAATACAAACTATAACAGAAATTAAAAAAGTGTATATAACTATATACCCAAACTATGGAATTTCCTACAACAAGCTCAACTGATCAACTGAAAGCATATTTTCACAGCATTGCCTTTAATTGTCACTCTTTTTCTTTGTTTTATTATATTTTATGATTTACTTCTATGTTTCAAATATTCTGTTGTTTTTAGCATACCCATTCTTGCCATGTGCTGCCACTGTTTGTTTTTTTATTTGATTGCTTGATTTATAGAAAATAACCTTTACTTGTTTTAATTTGCCACATATAATTTATTCTCTTGTTTCTTCACTTTATTATAAAGCAGTTTGAGCTACAGCCCTTGTATGAAAGGTGCTATATAAGTGACGTTTATTATCATTATTTCTTCTCCACAGAGCAGTGTGAGTGCATTTCTGCAGTGTGAACAAATTATAATCTGCAGCAACAATTTCACAAGCACAACACTGTTATTTAACCAGTCAGATGACAGCTCACTCACCCATGTCCACATAGCCGATGTCAACGTAGATCTTGGCACACAGCGACCCCAGCAGGTACCCGAACACAGGGCCAATAATTGAGATGGTTTGAACACATCCTACAATGTACAACAAAGATAAGGATTTTCATTTAACAACATAAACCAACATTAAACTAATCCCAGTAGTCTTTAGTACATCCTATAAACCTTCCAATACATGGGAAATACAGAGTTCTTCATTGCCTGGATATGAAATGCTTTTTAACCAACTATACAATGTAAAGAAAATTCACTTCCTGAGTGAATCACATTGGAAATGAAGTGACCTTAATACTGCACAAAGCTCCTGAGGAGGCTGCCTTACCGATATAGAGGGCAGCGTTCTCCGACTGTGCATAATCGTCAATATAAGAGATTCCCAAAGGCTGTACTGGAGTCTCTCCAATCCCTCGCAGGACGTTTCCCAGAAACACATAGATCCACATTGAGACACTGGACTGTCGCTCACAGCCTAAAGTGAAATATGAAGAAATGAGATTAGAATTTAGAATTCAAACAGAAATTGACAAAACATCAACAAAAGAATAAATTCACTTTTTTTTCTTCGTCTACATTTTCTTGATGTTTGGAAATCTCCCCTGATGTAAAACACTCATGCTGAACAAACATTACAGAAAATAGTGTCTGTAAAAAGAGGAATAAAATAGTCTTGTTGACCAAGCTCCTACTCTTACCTCTAGAGGGCAGTATAGAGGGTCTGTCACCTGCCCTGGTGGACTCAGGTGAGCTTGCTGGACATGGAGAGAGGTTATTGGTTGAATTCACTGACCATCTAACTGATGTTTCGATCTTATAGCTGCGTACAAAATACCAATGTGACTGTTAAACAAGGGAAGGGAGAAAGCATCAGGTATCGTTAGATACTCACAATGTGAAGCACAAATACATACTTTACAAAGTGAGAAGAAAACTGTCAGTACATTTGGTTTATGGTACTTAAAACTGTAACTATATAAACTATATAAAATATAAGGACTGAGTTGTAAACTGCAATGCATGCATACAGACATGACACTCTGCCTACCGGCCAATGATGAAATGAGGCATGGCGATCAAGAAGGTCCCAAAAGACATCAAGATACATCCGACTGCAATGATCTTGGGTCGGTGGAGTTTAGCACCAAAATAGCTCACAAAGGCAATGACCAACAAATTCCCTAAATAGTTGACATGATCAGAAAAAGAGAAGGAAATTAGTCAAAGGCATAACATATGAGACAAGAACTGCAATCAAATAGTAAAAAAAAAGTTTATTAAACAAGGTTCAAGGACAGAGACCACGCCTCAGACACATCCCACTTCCACAGGCTGTTTAATCACACCTGATTCATCGCCATCCCCTCTGACTCCATTCTTATGATCCCTCCCCCTTAAAACTTTTCCTTTTACCTGTCAAGAGTTCTCTCTGTTTGATTACAGGAACCACTGGGGGGGCGATCCATTCGTGTGCACGAAGAGAACGTTCCCCCACCCAGATCCTCAACTCCCTTCGTTCCCTTTTGTCTCCCCGTCCATGAACCCGACATCTCCCCACATCCCTTAGCCTCATCTTCCTTTCCACCATCAACCCTCACTCCTCCATCCTCCCTCCCTAATCCTTTCATCCAGCACCTCCATCCTCCCCTCAATGGAAAACTTCATAAAAGGTCGAGGAAAGATGTGAAGGAGAATTCTTAAGGACTTGGGAAACGATGTTGCTAAGAGAATCTGACTGCACTTGCACTAGGCTATGATGTAATTATGCAACAGCGGATGTTATTCATGTGGGTCCCCCATGGTTGAACTATAATGTTCTGAAGATCGACTACAAAGAGAGCATCTTAGATACTTTTCATCATGTTTTCTTAACCATTTAGTTTCAAAAAGGCCATATAAATGAGGAAAACCTGGTGAAAAATGTGACTTAATTCCCAAGGTCGAAATTTAAATTTTAAAAAAGGAATATAGACTACCAGTCACAAAACACATTTTGTAAAAGGATGGTGCAGCATATCCTCTGATAAAGGAGATAAGACAGGAAGCATTGATTTCTTTAGCAATCTGTCCATGGAGAGATATAAGGCAGTGTGTCTAAACTAAACTAACCTTTTTACAAAAACATTAAATAAGCTGATTTTCATATTTGCGTTTTTATATACAATAAATTATTCCTTTCACACAGTACAGTCTGTTACTTTATTGTTCCGATTATGCTGACAAACAGTAGAATCGCGGCAAAAAGAGACATAAACTATAGGGGAACGGTTTTATATTCAGAGAGCCAATTACACATACTTGCTTTAGAAAACAGTCCACAGCTTTTTTCATGAAAAGTATATGTCCTCTGAGGTGGGCTATCTAATACTTGTCTATGTGTTTGTGTCACACACAGTATCTCAGTGACTGCAGACAGGGTTTTCATTAAATGTATGTACATAATTTACAGAATCAAAGTCCTACCAGAGGTCTGGATTGTGATCAAAGTCAGCATGAATATTTGTAAGCATTTATCTGAGGCATATGCAGGCAATGTTGAATGATGTCCCCAGTCCTTTGTGCCCCTGCACGAAACATCACAAAATCCCTCTATTCCGAGCCTTCAAAGGATTTTTCGCTCATTAAGAGTCAATTAGGTTCACGACCATTGTGACTATTCAGAGCTCAAAGGGGATGCACATACGCTATAGTGTCTGGCTCGTCGGCAAGCTGAGGACATATTCTTGGTTTTCTTGCATTAGCATTTAAATGCTTTGAAATTATTTATCTCGTAAATAGACAGACACATGGACAAAAATGGGGGTTGAGAAACTCACCTATTTCAAAGCTCCCGTCTATGATGCCTATCAGATAACTGGGGATGTCAAATCGCCTTTCTAGTTGTGTAATTGTGCTCTTCATGTAGCTGCCAGATAAAGCCTTGGCAAAGTAGGCAAAGGACAAGGCCGCGAGGAACATCTACAGAGATACAGGAAGAGGAGACATAACAGTGTCAAACAAAGTTTCAAGGGCTTTTCTTCCACATTTCAATCACAAAAGAATATATAAACTAGAGCCCAAGCAATATGGGTTTTATTGAAACCAATGCTGATACTGATTTGAGAGTGAGAAATTTCAAAAATCATAGATAACCGATATGGTGGCCGATATAGTAATTTTATAGATTATAGTTTATAATATAGTTTATAATTTATATAGATTATATTTATAGATTAATAGATTCTTCACTCTGCAAATGCACCCAGAGCGTTTCTTTCTCAAACATAAAACTTTATTGCGTAAAATCTAATATTGTTGGACATTATTATAACATTATTCACGGTCACCGATAAAGTTGGAATATTTTTGTTTTCAGACACAATCCTCTGTTAATTGTGGTTTGATTTTCATTGTGATAAGTTTGGAAGAGATTGATTAATAAAGTTTTGAGAAGATATACACTTACTTTATATATATTTAAAAAAGGATACAAAAATGAATAGCTAACACCATTTCTAATTTATGGCAAGCAACATTTTCTGAATTATATATTGTGTATGAAAAGTTTTTATAACGGCACATATCAGACAGCATTTACACTGATAATAAAAGGCCTCTGATAGGCCAATATCAGCTGATAATATCTCTCAACCGATATATCTGTTGGGTTCTAATATCAACCTGTGTAATTATTATTTTATCTTAATTTTAGTGGCATTAGTATAAGTGGTTCACACACTGTAACTCAAACATCCCAGAGCCACAGTAAAATAGAAATAAGAAAAGTTAGAAAGTCAAAGAAAGAATTTTTATGACAAAAACAAAACAATAATGAAAAAGCACTATCTTGTGACTGTTTGTATGTATTTCTCTGAGTGAATGAGTGGGACATGAATTTGCAGTGCAGATACATCATGTTAAAGGGAAAGCTGGCTGTTGGAGCTTGGGCCAGAGATTGTATTGAGCGAAGCCACCTGTGGCCACTGACAGCCAGTAACAAAGGAAGGATTAGAGAACCAAACCCACGAGGACACAGACTCATCCGCTGCAATATGAGCCGACACACCGACTGACATGCAGCATAATTGGAAACAGGCGAGAGGTAACCATAGCCTCCACTCCTAGGGATGAAAATAGCCCAAGCTCCGAAGAGAAGCATGCATGCATATTCCGTTTTTTTGTTGCTTCAGTCATTTGAAAAAAAACATGAATTCACATGCCAAAGGTTCTGACGATAATGTTGTTATTAATAACCTATTTAAAAAATATATCCTGAAAATTATCAAACTGTGTTCCATAATGTTCATAAAACCAACAGTAATTGAGCATTTTATGGTGAAGTACTCCTTAATCAGCTGTGTTTTATTGCCATGCTCATAACACTGAAAACAAATGTTATTTTTTAAGGTTGTGGCACCAAGTGTAGTGAAAAAAATCAGAAGTATAGATGTTGAAGTAATTGTGCATACCTCATGTAATATTAGCTGAGTAGATCCTGAACAACATGAGTAATGAGCTGGACAGCCTGAGCCAGGCTTAGTAGTCTTTCAGTGCGACTCAAAAAAGCCAGCTTATGGAAATCCCAGTGACCTGAAATCTTGCAGCAATGCAATCGTGGACGTCTCGGCGATGCACTCAAACTTCAGGTCATTTAAACTGGAACACCGTCTGTCTTTGACCCAAAGCTTAAACAATCAAAATACACCTGAGGAATAATCTTAAAAACAGAGATGGAGCTCCAAGTTTCCCATGATATGAGTCTAATATTAAATACCTTGTAATGGCTTTCCCTCAGCATTTATTCAACAGTTCTTGTTTGTCAATTGACTATATGATATTTTTTTTAAATGTGTGTCCTTATAATGTGCACGCAGCCTGAGTGAAATAAAATGTAATCAACAATTATCTTTATTTTTCTCACCAACTATCACTTTCTCTACAGCATTAATATAATAAGGCACGAGAACAAAGACTGTGGAGCTGTGTCACCTGGGTGGTCTGCAGCTGATTAATACATCTTAGTGTAAGGGCTGCTCTGTAATGTCAAGTGCATGATTACCATTCACACCACTCAGTGCAGAGATGTGAGGCACCATGGTTCTCATTTGGCTGCATTAATAATGTTAACTCTGGGATTTAGAAACCTTACACCAGCATCATGGTGTGGACATCATGCCATCATTTAAAAGGAAGTGGTGAGGGGTGTGAGGAAGACCATTTCAAACTTGATCTTTCCATCTTCCTCTATCCTTTTTCTTTGTTGCCGTGGGCAACAATCTGTAATGGCTATCTATTAGAGCCCGACAGGCCAATATCGACCAATAATATCTGTCAACACTATATTTATCAAAGGCATATCGGTATCGGTGTACATGCTGTCTGATATGTGCCGTTATGAAAACCTTTTCACACAATATATAATGCAGATTTGGTGTTAACTATTTATAAAATATATATTTTTTTGATAGTCAGCAATTGACTGAAACTGAACAGTAATGTTTATTTAGCTATTTATTTTATTAATTCTTTATTTTCTCCGATATAATTTATAGAATTGGCTGACAATGTAATACATTGATTGTATAATGTAAATTAATGTTAAATAATATTTAATAAAGGTTTATGTTTGAGAAAGTAGCTCTCTGGGCACCTTTGCAGGTTTATTTTCATTCCAGCCCAAAAAAATAACTTTATCAGCCACCATATGAGTTATTGATGAATTTTCCTTCTACTATCTATGCATTCATCCATCTATACATTATCTTTCCCTACTGATTACATTGTGTTTCTGACTTTAATTCTGTTTGCACCAAATTTGTTTCAGTTTTCAGTTTGTTTCAGAATGAACTGTTCCTCAAAAGCTCTTGCCACAGTTCAAATGAAAAAAATGACAAAAGCATTACTATTTATTTTCTCGTTTTGATGTATTACAATAATACAAATATTTGAATAAATAGACCACACAATCAGGAACCAATATTTACTAAACATGTGCTAAAAATGTAATTACTAAGAACATAATTGCAATCACCTTTTTATACTTTTTATATTCTGAAATACAAGCCGGCAACTTTTCCTTTTGTTACAAATTCAGCTTTTCACTTTTGCAAAAAAAACCCTCTTCTTCAACAAAAGTCTTGCTATGATAAAAGTGCTATTCTTTAAAGTTTTCGCTTTCTTAGAATTAAACACAGCATGTCACTTCACATGATCTATATTCACATTCTTAATGTGTGCTGAACAATTATGAAGAATGCTACTGTAATTATGACAAGCAGACAAAAACCTGTTCTGTAAAAGTACATGTTGTATCTAAAGCACCTCACTGAGAGCTTCATTGTCAGATCACCCCACACAGAAGAAAAACACACATGGACAAAAAGGCAGCATGACTGGAATTCCTTATTATTGTTGCTTGTAGTTGCCCAAGTATTTCACTAAGCAGCTTTTTATTGTCCACTGTGCTTCTTAATCCAATAAAGAGGTACAGACCCTCCATTCTGACCTCTTTCACAGGAGCAAAAACTCTGTCTGAGAAATTTTTCACAGTGATTTAATACCCGGTCCAAAGGGCACAGAGAGCTGCTGCACTCAACACTTTGCACAGTCATCAGCTGAAACAAGCTGCAACTCAAACCTTCAGTAGGTGCTCAAACATTCACACAGAAAGTGGTTTATTTAGCAAGTAATCGAGAAAAAAAAACTTTTAAAGGGGACACATTATATTGGTAAAAGCCTCCAACTGGCAAATAACAAAGGGATGGGAAAAAAAATCAAACCTCCAGATTTAATGAAATGGAAAAGTATGATTCAAGAAGTAAAACTCATGGAGAAAGTGACTCACTAACTAAGGAATATGGAAGATGTGTTTGAGAAAATATGGATAATAGATGATGAGATATTATAACAATAACATTGAAAATGCATATGTCCTAATGCACATTTCTTTTTGAAATTAAGGGAGGTTATATTACTAGTTATCTAACCACCCTCTGTACTTTTAATTCCTGGGTGTGAGTCTGACTGTAGAAGCATATAGGGGTGAATACATGGCTATAATGTTGGCAAATATGTGCAAAATTCAGTTTGTAACACTTAATCTGTCTTCTGTCTATATCCAACTTGTTTTGTTTGTTTGCTGTTTATTATTAATATGATTTCTTTATTGTTTTGATTTATTATTTGTTATTGATTTATTATTATTATTATTATTTTTTTAATTAAAATCTTTGTATGCAGTTACGCTGCAAAAATGAAAATGGTAAATGAAATTTAAAAAATAAAGTATTAAAGGGGAAATACAGTATGTATACAGACTCTGCACATGAATTTGGGCATCTTAAATTCCTACCAACCCACAAACTGTTAAATAAGAAAACGTTTTTTGTGGGTCACCGAGATCTGAAATTAGGTTACCAGTCCGGGCCAGTGTCAGACTGACGGCAGCATTTACGTAAGGACCTATACTGTAGTTTCTGTGATGACATTATCTCGGGGTATCAGTTACTGACGGTTTGGGGAGCTTGCTAAAGTTGCTACTGTAGGTAATGTTAGCTTGCCTGTGGTGTAAGGAAAACTGATAGTTTTGACTGCTGCTCCTATAGTGCATTCCTATTTTAACCAACAGTTGTTGCTGGTGAGATTTCCAACCACTATATCCATACTTAAAAAACATGTTATATGTGCATAAAAAATGTATCAGACCACTGGTTTGCTATTTGCCAAATAAATAACAATAACATTTTTGTTTCAAGCTTTTGAAAGATTTCAAAACTTTTTATGTTTTCTCAAGGTTGTCTGATACATTTCTAAAGCAAAAAAAAAAAATCTCTGATGCCGGAAAACATGGGGTTCAACAAGCCACTTAGATTTGGCTGAAAGATTTTGATGAACCTGAAAACAAGCTTTAAAATGCCATGGCAGAAACGCCTACAGCTATAGCTTTTACACACATTCAGCAGCAATTCAAGCACACTGTGTTTCTCTTAACGTGCGTACATGTGATCACAGTCATTAGAGAGATAATTGTGTTCTCCCCTCCAGGGAAGTCAAATGACAGACATGTGGGCTTTTTCCTTTCAGGCTGGAACGCTTCATACATGTTCTTGTGACTGGTCTGTGTTATATAATGTTGTCCCCATTGCCCTGTGTAACTGTACTTACTAGTTTTGGTAGTTGGTGTTTGCAATTGTTTTTACTGTTTTTATGCAAAACATGAAATAATGGAACTGTACCTCCCTTGTTGAACCACTAGGTAAGGCATTCAAATATAGAATTTTATTACTATACTGGTGCACAACAAACACATATTCATGACGGCGTTCATGTCAAGTGAGTGTGTTATGTATTAAGGAACTGTAACAACAGGTGTATGATTTGGCTAGACGCCAAATGAGTGGCTTGTCAGGGTTTTTTCCACAGAGTACAGTACCTTCAGATTGGGGTGGCAGGAGTTCTTCGCTGTGGCGGAGGTAGGGTTGTTGTCTAGAGTCCAGCTGCCGGTCGCTCTGTTGTCCATTTTCTTCATGGCTGCCTTGTTCTGTTCTGTACTTTGCCTGAGCTGTGCTTTCTCTTCAGATTGTTCACTGTGGCAGTCCCCAATCACACCTGTTGGAAGGAATTTAGATTTAGAAACCTGTCGAGCTGAGTTTATTCAACAACATGTATCAAACTTATTTAGAACAGCACTGTTATCCACAGAGTAGCATGTTCATGGCTTAAAACAATTTTTTGATTTTTGATTTTGATTTGAATGATTTATTTCAAATATGCAACAACAATACAATAATAATAATGCATCAACAGGAGTCAGCCCTAGTGACTCCTGCACTGAAAAGGCCGCCAAGCACTCTATAAAAATGCCACAACATATTTGAAAAGGGGTGGGAAGAAGTAAAAACTTGTTCAATCCCACCCCACTTCTTTAAATGAAAGCAAGGTCATCAAGGTGCCTTCATGGATGAATTATAAGAACTAGATAGCGGACCCAAAGTTGGCACCACCAACATGATCTACTTCCATGTTATGCGACCCACTGAATTGTGCAGTAATATTTCTCCCGCTGGACAAGTTCCCACTCAACAAATAGACATCACAGGCTTTTTAAATAAAAAAATGAAATAGTCATAATTGACCTAGTTTGCAGTTTGAGGTATCCTGTCCACAGTTTTAACGATGTCTCTTTTTTTGTCTATGGGGCCTTCCTACAGCTTCAACAGTGGCATATAAGCATATTACACTGTTTTCTGGTTATTTAAAACAGAAGATAATGCAGTTATCTTGAGAACGTCATTGAATCCACACAGTAAGAGGTCATGTCGTCCTCATGAAGTTGTAGTATGTTGAATCTTTAAACAAAGCCTTGATGATTTTCAGTTTTGCAAGCATGACATTTATGTTGAACATGAATATAAAGAAAATTTTTGAAAAGCACATTTTTTTAATTAGTTTTCTAGAAACAAGAATAGGCCATTAGCTGTTTTCCCACAGCAAAGTGGATTCTGTAAACATGCAAACTGCAGGTGCACAAACACTATACCTAAACTAAGTAACTCCACTGATAATTTCAAAAAGGTTTTAATGTATGTGTTGGTTATCAGCTTTGTTTACTGTAAACACAACTATCAAAATTCCTTGAATTACTGTAAGTAATTTTCCCAGTATATGTGGCTAAAGGAATAAACTCATTCCTTATTCAAACAATCTAAATATTCAAGTGAAGTTATAGTTTTCAAAAGAGGATGAAAATATAATTTAATACAAGTCTGATGACTCTTCACTATATTCACATCAAATGTAACATATAGGTAAGTGATACCTACATGAAAAGCATGTTGTGCATTCAGGAACCTTTTGTGAAATACAAACAAGCATTGATTCCATTTTATAACAAGTCAATGTGCAGCTCGGTAAATGAAGCAAGTGGGCTTTTTCGTACCAAAGAGGAAACTGTATTTAACAAAATATTCTTTTATATAACTTTTAAAATGATCTTGGATAAATTGATGTGCGCTCTGACAGCTGATATAATTATGCATCCAAGAAAAATCCAAGAAAAATAATTTTGAAAGAAAAAAAATATACTTTGCAAGTTTGATCTGACCAATAAGTTTCACAAACACAAATACACATCAGAAATACAAATCGTACCAAACCACCGGTGTCAGTGTGAGTGATAACTGATGTATCCATTAAGTCTGTTTAGTCTGGTTGCAAATGATGAAATGATGAAAGAGATACAGAGTCAGGGGGAGTAGAGCAAAGAGCAGAGCTGTGACACTGTTCAAAAAGCCAGACTGTTTGTTCAGTGACATGCAAACTCCCTGTGGATCCCTCCTCCATACACCAAACCAGAGCACGGCTTTGAGCTCTGCAAGAAAGAAATGTAGCTGCTGCTGATGACATAAAGGCTTTCACGCTCCTCTAACCAAAAGAATCGGTAAAACAGGATTTTGGCACAACAAGACTGTAAACGATAATGGACTGCATCCTATATGTGAAGGCTGTGAGCCAAGTGTTTCACACAGAACTGTCAAATATTTCATCAGTTTGTTTTGAAGCTTGTATCTGGCTGAGGGGATTTGCTCCAAGAGGAGGCTGTAAATGGGCTACATTCTGTATGCACAATTAAACTGCCTTCCCTCCAGAGTCACTGAGGGATTCTGCAAAACATTACCTATTCAAGTCCACACAAGAGGGAGTTTTTTTGTGTGAATACAAATCCCACTCATCTGGTCATGGTGTTCAAAGTGAATAAAAAACATTCCTACAATACATATTACTGAGCAGCTATGGTTTAATCTGAAACGTCTGGTTTCTTTACGACCTGATGCACTCTTGGGCCTTTACATGTTGTTGGTGAAACGATAAAAGGTCACATACAGTGCATGATGTATTCCAAAAAAAAAAATGTGATTAATTGTCTTTTAAAGGCAGTGACTGGCTCTTGACAGTAGTCCTTAAGTGGCTGCTACTGAGAAAAGCTTCTGCACTTAAAATCACAGACATTCATGAAGGCAAACCAATATTTTAGGAGCCAAACTCTTTGAATCTAAATGTTGAAGGAAGAGAATACATATTATGAGCAGTTTAACTTAAACTTAAACTTAACTATTTACTTTCCTACATGAAACTGCTCACAAACTCTGGATTATCTTGAGTAACTGGTTCATAATTTATGGAAACAAACATTGCTGTTGAGTTTTCCAGATGTACTTTACTTTTGGTGCTCTGAGCACCAAAAGTAAAGTACCAGTAAAGTACCATATATATACCATTATATTCAGTGTAGGCTGATATCTCTACGGCCGATACCTCCAACTTTCCATGGAAATGAATAGGAATTTATGTGAATAAATGGGAACAAACAGGTAATTTACACTCATTTTACTTAATTTTTGAATGGGTGGGGTCTGGGTTGAGGTTCATTTTTAACTCAACATTGACGTTTTTGTTGTTCAATGAAATAATTGATTGTTCAATAAAATAATTAAAACTTGATCAAGTTCTACTTATAAATGAATCTATTGAAATGTCATGTTTTTATTTTTATTTTGAATAGTTCCAAAATTCCCCAGCTTAACTTCCCTTGGAAAGTTTCTGGAAATTTACCAGAAAATTTCCACCCCTTTGCAACCCTATCTCCAACACTTGGAGACTAGACTGATATCAGACCTACAGGTAAGAGGGAAATATGTATTTTTGAATTTGGGGTTTAACTGTCTCTCAATATTATTTATGTCAAGATGAAATCACTGTTTAATAGACCAAAGAAACTCAAGACATAGTGATGGGTTCAAAGAAAATTTCAAGTATTCAGTGAACTTTCATTGTCTGCCAGTAATAAATGTGGAAACAATCACGTCACCTCTGTTGAATTATGGGTGATAACCACATCCTCTCAGGCTAATTAATCAATGCATATTGAGTAACCAGATAAGCATCAGTGGACACTGAAAATCCCCTCCTGCTGTTTCTCTTCCGTGACGTCTTAGTCACATGCTTCATGCAGCCATAATTTATTCGAAAAGTATTTTTTCAATGCACTTTATCGAATTTTGTTTTTAACGATATACAAACATTTAAATAGCAGCCAAGCGTAAAAGTTGTTTTGCGATAATTTTGTCCTTTTATGTTTTCCCATCTCTGGCGCTGTCACTCATTTTTTTGATGCGCAAATTAAAAATGTGCATTAAAACAGGTAGAAACACACCTACAGACAATGGAATATTTTCAGCTTTATCGCTTAATTTTTTGCAATTATCTCACCACATATGGCTGTAACTTCACTCAAAAGAACAAAACGTCAAGGTGACAACATGCGCATGATTTTTTTTGTCAATGAGAGAATATTCTCCAAAAAGAACATCATGATACTTACCCACTTCTTCCCCTTCGCGACGTCTCTAACTTCTTATCTTAAGAAACAAATGGAAGCAGAGGAATCCTGATGTTTCACAAAAGGCTCCACCGGCTTTCAATGACCCTCTTCTAGACAAGTCACCTGCTCAGACTGCAGACAGGCTACATGCTCCTCAGCAGCGGGGGAACAGTGTGTTTCAGTGGCAGCGACGGGCGGATACAGCGCCGCGCTCACACGTGATGCGTTAAAAAGAGCTGCGAAAACTACTTGCCACACTACGTCCCACCTTTTCACTCAGCTCTAATAAGCGTTCAGCGATAAAATGCATCGGTAATCATTCAGCAAGAAGCTATGATTCAAATATCCGCAATAAATAATTAAATTATTAGACCTCAAAACATGTTGTGGCACTAATTTGCCCTTAGGAACTGAATCATTTTGGTCAGAAAACATGCATGGATAAAATATTCCCCCTCAAAGCCTTGTGATGTCTCATATAATAAAAAATAATCTACACGTACCATATCATGCAGGTTGCTCTCACACATGAGAAAATATGACAATGATTGAGAGGATGTGGGCCACCTCCTCTTTATGTCTCACTGCTATCATTGATGATAACAACAATGATAAGTTTTTTATCATGACACAAGAGCAAGTAATTTATGCTAAAATAATGCAGGTACTGTTTTAATGTAAGATTTTTTTATTATACAATTGCTCATATGCGGCTATAAACTTGTCAGTCTCCATCTTAAAAAGAGACTAAAATAAATGGGATGAATGGGATCGACACAAAATTAGGCCAACTTGTAGGCTATTTTCTATTTACCAATTCACAAAACTTTGTGGAAAGCAGTTGACATGTTAGCATCACCCACACTTCGACTGTATCATTGTCATCTAGTGCAAGTGCAGTATGCTTAAAAAAAAATTGGTCAAAAAAGCTCACAAACAGTGAATATTGAATCAAGTTTCGAAATGGAGTTCAGTTCTTAGGATGAACTAGATTGTTGTAGTCTCAAAAAAAATATTCAAATGTCATATTTTTGAAAAACAGTAACCTATGAGTCTATAATTTTTTACTTTTTTGACAAAAGTCTTTTCATGTATGGGTCAACAACTGGCTGTCTATCAAAACTTCACATAAGCATGTCGGTGCTTCCTTTAAGAGGGAATAGTTCACAACTGTCTCATCTATTGCTGTAAATATTTATCTTCAATTCTAAACATGATTTTGTAGATTAGACAAATATGAATAAATGCCATGAATACAATTATACTCCAATCACAACCAATTTAGGCTAGTGCAGTATACTTCAATAAAATTGGTCAAAAAAGCTCACAAACAGTGAATATTGAATCAAGTTTCGAAATGGAGTTCAGTTCTTAGGATGAACTAGATTGCTATAGTTTCAAAATGTTCCTCCACGCCCCCCAAAGTGACAATTTTCATTAATGAAAGACATTTTGAAAAGCCCAAAAGAAACAAGTGGGTACCAATACCACATTTATTTCCTTGTTATATAAGGTTATAGTTTCAGTTAAGCTTACTGACACAGCAGGTGATCAGGACTCATTTCTCAAGTTCCTCTGTTGCCATAGGAATAACTGTAGCATCCACTGCAGACCCAGTTGTTATGAACATATCCACACCTCGCTCTGTTCAGGTACACACACACTATTAAGTACCCAGTGTAAAATATGGGATTGGCTCTTAGTAAATAATAGGCGTTCAGGCAAAATTGAAATTTTTATATTGAGATAAGGATATATCACAATATGAATTAGATCTGCTATAAATGTAAATTTAGATTGGAAGACGAGTAGTCTATACATTGTGATACAACCCCCCCAAAAAATATCCAGAAAAACTTTCAATGATAAAATCTGCAGACAGAAATTCAGAGATATGAATGTGATAGGTATTATAATGTTCTCTCACATCATATATTATCATATCACACATCCCTACATGTGATAGCCCCATATGTGCCAAGTTATATGCCTTATGCTCTCTTTTGAGAATTATTAAAAGTTACATTTTACTTTTTTTTATCATCTATTTGGAGATCCCCATTGTGAGAATATACACTGGTACAAATGAAGCTGTAAGAACATTCACTGGATGCACACTCCCTTATGTTTGTGTTAATTATTGACATTAAAATGCATTATTTACCTAAATGAGGTTTGACAAGTAAGTTAAAATGTGTTTTTACTTTTTTTCATTAAAAACAGATGGAAACACACCTACTGACGCTGGGATAGTTTCGGTTAATTGGTTGAATTTGTAATTATCTCAACAACACATCGCTGCACGGTTGAATCCCTTCACCAAGTTTACATCCACATTTGTCCAGACTAATTTATGTTGCCATTATAGCAGACAATGCCTCACATATGGATGTTGCTGCAAGGAAGGTAAGAATTCTAAAATGCTTTACATACATCTTCAACCCTGCAGCTCAGAAGATCTATACAATCACCACAGTGTCAATGTGGGGACCCATGAATTCAGCATCCGACCATATGACTCCACTTCTGTTCCTGAGAAAAGAGAAAAGCGCCAGAAAGTATTTAACATTATGATGCCACAGTGACCTTTGACCTTTTGGATATAAAACATCAACACTTCCTTTTATCCAATTAGACATTTGAAAGAAATTATGTCATATTAAGCATATGAATAATTCAGTTATGGCCAAAAACGTGTTTGGTGAAGTCACATTAAACGTAACCATGGACCTCCAAAATCTAATCAGCTTATTTTGAAAAAAAAAAAAAAAAAAAAAGAAAATCCCTCAAGGTGTTTCTGAGATATCCAGTAAGAGATGTTTGGTTACAGTGACTTTGACCTTTGACCAACCAAAACCCAATCAGTTAATCCTGAGTCTTACATGACATTTGTGCCAAATTTGAAGACATTCAACATCATGGCAAAACGTTCAACAATTAGTTTATCCTCTTATCATTCAGCTTTCATTTTTTTATTGAGAATTGGGGGTTGTTGGGAGTGGATATTTAGGGGGAGATAGCAGGTCAACTGTAAATGCCACATGAAAGTGGTGGACATCATCTGAAAGCTGTGAACCTGAAGATTAATTTAAGTTGTTCTGGTCATAAATCTCTGAGAAAAATGACACAATCAAGACATTAATTAAACCTATTAAAGTGTATAAGGGTTCATAACATTCATATCTTGCTTTCTGAAGTCCATTTCCGTGTTCAACTATGTCCCATAAGTTTTTACAGCAATTTTTGGTGCTGATTTATGCAATGTTATTCATATCAAGAATGGATGAAATTGGTCGAAAAACAGTCCAGAATATAACATCAATATACCAAGATCTTTGGAAGAACATTCTGTGATTTGGTTTCAAAAACTATGGGTATTTTGGAGATTTCTGTATTTTTAGCGATTGGAAGACAAGCACTTCTGTTCTCTGAACTGATTATCCCCTTATTGTCAAAAAAATATTCAGATGTCATATTTTTGAAAAACAGTAACCTATGAGTCTATATTTTTTACTTTTTTGACAAAAGTTCATGTATGGGTCAACAACTGGCTGTCTATCAAAACTTCACATAAGCATGTCGGTGCTTCCTTTAAGAGGGAATAGTTCACAACTGTCTCATCTATTGCTGTGAATATTTATCTGCAATTCTAAACATGATTTTGTAGATTAGACAAATATGAATTAATGCCATAAATACAATTATACTCCAATCACAACCAATTTAGGCAAAAAAAAAACACACGTTACATTAAGAAAAATCTTCATCTTCTATAAGAAAACAGGGTAAGAAATACTCATTCTGTGCTGAGAAAGTAACTGTTTTCTGCTTCTAACCGATTCAACAAATATTTGAGAATTGCACCTAAATACCGCTTTAAAATCATTAGAGAAATGGAAAACACTATCTGTAGTCCAAGACTTCACTCTGTTCAATCTTCAAAAAGATGGTCTTGATTAAACTTTACCTTGTAGATTTGAATATAAAACTGAGACTTAATATAAATCGAAAGATGAAAAACAAACACAACGCAGACACGGTGATACCACAGAAATTATAGTCTTGTAATTCAATGAATTCACATTACAACATCCACATGGTTCAGTTTGTGACAACTTCTAATGATCTTCAAATATATTCACTGTATGATACATAATACCAATATAGGCACTTCCAGTAAGTCTGGCAATATTGAAGCTACAGTATAGTGTCTAAATTACAAAATGGTAAAAATAAATAATGTATATCTAAAAGAGTTTTTGTAGTTTTAAAATTTCTTTACTGTACAGCATATATGTATATTGTACAAAATGGAGCATCGACCTGCAAGAAAAATTTATTATTTTACTTTCACAAATACTGTGTATTTGGACATATTCTTCCTTGTGTAAGTATTAGTACATGTGGTAAGTGCAAGGTACTAGTGAGAAGAAAGCAATTATTTAATCATGTGTCAACTATATAAAAATACTCATCTCTTCGTTTTGTTTTTTTTTCCATTTTTTTTCTCATAATTGTAAAGCTTGTTTGGTTCCCAATGTTACAATTATGTTATATGTGTGAATAAGTATGACAATCAATTAAAACCAATTAAGACATAAAAATACACTATCAAAACTAATATACTGAATCAGCTCAAGCACTGATTTAAGACTAATGTGACTGGGGGAAAAATGCATACATAGTCCACTCTAAAAACAGAAAGAAAGAGAGCGTGCTAACAAACTAACACAGTGGATTTAATCCCTTCACCAGAAAAGATGAGGGACGTTGTGTGATGAATGCTCGGCTGCTGTTACCAGTGAGGATCTCTGATCTGCAGGCGAAGCACTCGGCAGATCAAAGAGGAAGCGCAAGGAGAAAAATGCAAAAGGACCTTCTGCGAATAACAATTTCATCTGTGTCTGAGAAGAATTGAAGAACTACTTACTGCATCACTTTACCCTTCATTATTTCACCACCTCTACTGGCAAACTTGTCTCCTACAAAGTCTGTTCCCATACAAAGAAACAAGTCAACATTGACTTCTGTCTCCTGAGTAAGAAACAGCTTTCTCATTTGAGGGAAACATAGGTTCTTGAGGATTACAGACACAGTTTTTACAGTTAAGGTTAACATAAACAAAAGTACTTGGTTCAGTGGAGGATTAGATCATGGTTTGGTTTAAAATAAGTATTTTGTGACGTAAATTCAGTTACTTATGTAAGTTAAGTTACATACTTGCAACCCTGATTCCAAAAAGTTGGGATGTCGATTAAAACTTAGAACAGAATATGATCACTTTCTAAGATTTTGTGACAAATAATGAACTGCAAAGTGTGGTAAGACAGCATTTGTTATGCTGAAACTGATAAACATTTGTTCTGTAAATATACATTGAATTCTGAAATTGATGCATATTTACTTTAACTTGTTTAACCTTTTTGGACTCAGGGGTTGTAAGTTAAAATAAGTCAACATTGACTTCTGTCTCCTGAACAACAAACTGAATTGTCATTCGCGGGAAACATATTTTCTTGTGGATTAGAGTTGAAAACAGTTGAACTGAAAACCGGTATATTTTATGTTAAAACTGCTAAACATTTCTTCTGTAGAAATACACTGAATTCTGAAATTGATGCACATTTACTGTTTTTTTCTTCATAGAGCTTTTGTGTAATGGGGGGTTGTAAGTTAAAATAAGTCAACATTGAACTGTGTCTCCTGAGTAAAAGTCCTGTGTTTGTTTGACCTATCCATCATGCAGACTTTGATTAGAAACGTATTTGTGATGAGCCAAAAACAAACATAATCCTCTGAACATAGTTGAGAATGTACTGTCATTGCATGGGAACTACATTTTTAAGAGACAGGGCTGCTATTTGTGAGTAAAACCCTCTACTCAACAGTAAACACAAGCCAAACACAGAACAGAGTCACATTAGAGAGGCCAGTGGAAGAATTCAAATAGACAAAGATGCAAACACACACGATCTCGCTCTCTCTCACACACTGTATACTCTATTTATACATTCACAAAACAGGAGCTTTGGAGAGTTTGATTCATGTAATTATATAATTGTACAGCCTTGGGGGCCTGAAATAGAAACTAGGAGAAGGAGTTACATCATCCAGATGAATGATAAAGAGTAAAAGTTTTTCTTTTCTAATTCTGGACCACTTTAGTTAAGATGTCTGAGTTGTAGTGAATTAGCTTGCTTAATAAAACATTGCTGATAAGCTGAATAAAATGCATCCATGGTGTCTGTAATGATGATTATAGCTCATTTGGGTTGAATTGCAGACAACACAGAAACAGCAGGTGTGTTGTTTATGAGCTACAATGAGTGAGGCAGGACAGGATCATTAGAGGCCAGAAAAAATACAAATGTTCTGATTCAGTGGCTGTTAACAAGTTTGGTCTGACAGAAATAATTCTCTGTCGAATGCCTGCCTAAACAGTGGGTCAACCAATTATCTTCAACTTGTGTGGCCTGAGCTGCACTGCCTGAGTTCCTCCTCCTCCTTCTCCTCCTCCTCTCCACACTGTAGCAGAGTCAGGGCAGCAGTTAACAGGCCATTACGGATGTGGTGCACTATTCAGCACAGCCAGGAACATTGTGTGGTAATAGAGTATGTTAATGCAGGATCTGCAAGGATCTGCAAAGATAAAAGGACATGATGTTCTCCACTCAAAGTCATTAAAACACAGGAGAGGAGCTCTGTCATCCTGTCTGCAGGTTGACTTGTACGCTATGCAGCTTTTTAAAAGTCACTTTTTTAAGGATATAAGATTATGGAAGACAGCAGTGGTTTAGCATGAGATGAGATAACGCCGCATCGGAGATTCAGATGTGCATGTAGGCCACGAGAAGTCGACAAGATTAACAGTGGATAATTCATTACATATTGCCTCACTGCACTCGTGTGTGACAGTAACTTGACCTGCCAACTCAGTGTAGAGCATTTTACTTATTCAACTCAAGATCTACTTGTGGTCTCTCAGACACTTTTTCTATGTAAATGTGAAATAATGAAGCAAAGTGGAAGTTCTTTAGAGATATTTGTCCTTCTGGTATGCAACTTCAAGTCATTAAGTTGTACAGTAATGTTTTTAAAATAAAGTCATGTTAGAAACAAAGTGTTGGACTGTTAGGGCTATTGTGCTACTAATGCAGGTACTGGGATGCAATATTTTAGAGCCAATAAGGGGCAATTCAGGTAGACTAAGTATGAATGCCAGAACATTTGGATATTATTTCAAAAGTGATTAAATGACACAAGCTGCTGCCATCAATGTCATCTTGGCCCTTACTGAAGGGAAACATCTTCAAGGTTATCCACTGCATATCCATTTGGTTAAAAGAAAGAGCATGGCATGGCCTTGAGTTATCACTGTGTTTATCAAACTTGACTTGATTTCAAACAGCAGTAAACAACATTTCTGGCATTATAATTCCCCCCGTGTGTCATCACAGATGTGATTTATCAGATTTCGCTTGCAGAAGAACTCTGTCCAGCTGATGCACTCTGGAGTCCCGACTGCTGTTAACTGAATGAATGTCTCCCTGAGGTGCCAAGACAAGAATTCAGACAGATTCACTGTGTTAATCTGCAAAGACATAGTGAGAATAGTCAAAGCAGGAAAGAGGGTGTTGTGATATAAACGTCAGCCTTGCTCTTAGCCTTTTATAAACACATTCTATACTAGCTTGATATCCCTGCATATTTGTAATTTAGATGTTTACTTTGAATTTCAACAGTTGAGGTTTTTCCTGAGGGTTAAAGGTCAGCATCATTTGCAGGTTTTTACATAATGAGGATCAGTGAGTATAGACTATAATACAGCACACAGATTGGAATACATAGTCAGAGAGTTAAAAACTGATAGAAAAGACAAAGGACAGTGTAATAGTTAGTCTACCTATTGCTGTTTTTAAAAAATCATATATATTTCATTCATTTTGGGACTTTTTGTTAAATAGATGTTTTCTACTTCTTTATTTTTAATGAATGCATGGTGACTAGGGTTGTACAAGTCCGGGAAAGATGGAAACTTTCCATGGGAATTAACGAGAATTTATGGGAATAAAAATGATTAAACTGGGAATTTACAAAATTGAAGGTTGGCCTTTAACAGGGAACTTAAATATAGTTATATATAAATAATTTATTTTAGCATGATCTTGAGTAAAACAACCAGATTCCATCTGGTTCCAAGTGATTTTTGAATGGGTGGGGTCATTCATGTTTTTGTTGTTCAATGAAAGAATTGATTGTTTAATAAAATAATAAAAAAATTTTAGAGTTCTACTGACAAATACATTTCTTGAAATGTCAAGTTCTTTTAAATTTTAAATATTTCCAATATTTCCCAGTTTAACTTCCCATGGAAAGTTTCTGGAAATTTTACCGCAAATGTTCCACCCCTTTGCAACCCTATTGGTGACCTGTTTTGTTGTTGTATTCCCCCTTTATAATT
The DNA here is from genome assembly GCF_030273125.1 of Centropristis striata. NCBI lineage: Eukaryota > Metazoa > Chordata > Actinopteri > Perciformes > Serranidae > Centropristis > Centropristis striata. The sequence goes on from NC_081522.1 coordinate 9,011,671, forward strand.
CCCCTTAACACTTTGGTAGTATTAGTGCATGTCCTGTGTACTAGATTTCACTTTTTGGTCTCATATTCAGCACGGATTCATTTCTAAAAACAATGACGTTTACAAAAGCACTCACATCCTGATGACAGATGAATGGACTTGGAAAAGACAAAAATAATAAAGTCAGCATGCTAATATAAGATAACACTTTCATAAATATGTATTTTATAGAAGTCATGGGAGCGTTATCTTTTGTGCAGACTATTTTTTTTGTTATTTCCAACAACCCTGTGCTGTTTTGTCAGTGCAGGCCTCTCAACTACAACATTTGGGACAGTGAACCCTGTATTGACCTCTATATTAACCTTGGAGAACACAAATAAATTTGCTGAATCAATTTATAAATCCTTTGCAGAAGAACTGGCATTTGATCCTAATCTAAACATGCAGACACACACGCACACACAGAGTTTAAGTGGCCTTGAGTCTCCTTCCTTAAAGTAACATGGCAACACTTAATGGTATAAAGTACTTAATTTGGCAACAAATGTAAAACAAAACATATTATTGTTTGATTTTGTATGCTAAAACCTATGGGTGAGTGATTTATTTTGGCAGAAGTAGAATGGAATAATACGCCAATGTTTCTTATTTGATTGACTCCCTTTATAATCACACACGCGCACACACGCATATATATATATATATATATATATATATATATATATATAAAACATATCATGGTCCATGTGAGACCTCAAAAAACCCTTGCTAAAATTGAAACACAAGTACAAGTAACTGTGATGTCTATATATAATTGCATTCAGAAAATAATTATGTATAAACTGGCAGCAAATTTCTGCAGTCCTGTGTTACCACATTGGGTTGAGGTCTGTGCAAGCAGTCTTCCTCTTCTCTTGACAGTAGCAAAAGAGTCTGTATCCCAAAGTACACAAATAATCCTGTATTGCAATATGGAAAGCTCCTTTAAATGTTTGGTGAAACCAGATATTCAGATAAAATGTGTAAAGCACAAATTTTCCCACCCTGTTTTTTTTCTATAATAGGCACACATTTCCCAAACATCTACAGTGTTGTGTCTAAGTGATGTGCTGGCAAAGACAGGAGTCAGTTGATAGGATAAGAAATCAAGAAATACTTCTTCACGTCCTGGCCCTGACTGTCGCCATATTTCCCATGGGCTGTTTCACTGTGGGTCCCCCTCCGCTAGTTCCTCCGGAGGTTTAGAGTCTTCCTGCGGAGACACGGGCCACTCCGGTACCTCCACTGCCTCCTCCGGATCCTCTCCTTCTACTAGCTCCTCTCTGCTGCCTGGCTCCTCTTCCTCCTCATGGATAGCCAGGATTGGCTCAGCTACATTGTTTAAATGGACGGATTCGGCTCCTTGCGGCTGTTTCTGGGCCTCCTCTGCGATCACCTTCTTCCACATCTCGTGGTTCTCCAGCAGGTGGTGGGTGATCTGGCAGAAAGCTTTCCTTCTCTTCTTGGGAGTTGCTTTCTCTGGAAAAAAAACAAAACAGAAATAACTTTAACAATCTCAGATAGAAAAGTAACTTTTAATTGCAGTCACTCATCAGCAAGCAAGCCCACAGCCTCGAGCCTCTGAACAGTAATTGGTCTCTATGACGGACTATGTGGTCGGACCTTTTTGACAGGGGCATTTCTACTTCCACCAGTTTCACTTTCCACTTCTAATTTCTCTCTTTCCTATTTATTTAGATATTAATGCTAGGCAGGCAGATATGTTGCAAATACACACTGCAACATGTACAGTGTACATCGCAGGCCGGTCTAAAGCTTTACTATAAAGAGCATTTCCAATTGGCTTTGTAATTACTTGAGTATAGACTATAATACAGCAAACAGATTGGAATACATAGTCAGAGAGTTAAAAACTGATAGAAAATACAAAGGACAGTGTAATAGTTAGTCTACCTATTGCTGTTTTAAAAAAATCATATATATTTCATTCATTTTGGGACTTTTTTAAATAGATGTTTTCTACTTCTTTATTTTTAATGAATGCATAGTTACTAGGGTTGCACAAGTCCGGGAAAGTTGGAAACTTTCCATGGGAATTAACGAGAATTTATGGGAATAAAAGTGATTAAACTGGGAATTTACAAAATTGAAGGTTGGCCCTTAACAGAGAACTTAAATATAGTTATATATAAATAATTTATTTTAGCATGATCTTGACTAAAACTATTGGCTTTGTAATTACTTTTTATTCTTATCAGATGCTTTGTAATTCAATGTTAAACTGCAATGTCTTTTAAGTCAATCTATTTCTCACCATTAAGACTATAAACTACTGTTTAATGTTGTAGTGGCAATTTCAGGACTGACAACAAGAGAGTGGTCTTTGTGGTTTATTTTTTAAAAAAAGAAGACGCAACAACCAGCACCGTAGACTGTAGCAGATTGAAGCGTAAATTGTCTCTTCTGTGGCATCCTTTTATACAATACATGCTCACTCTAAGATCACACAGCTGTAAGTCATACAACATCACTGGTGATACATTCACCTAATCCTGTCCCAAGTTCGAATGGGATTTGGGGTCAGCTGAAGCTGTCACCATCATCAAAGGGAGCACATATTTTAAAGTAAAACATAAATAAACTCAACTACACTGTAATAAATTATTCTGTAGTCATTTAATTTTACTTAATATATTTGATAAAATGTATTAAATATAAATGTGTCCTTGATTTTGAGGCAGTTGTTTAAGTAACTTTAATATAAAAATGTTTGAGATTGAATCAACTTATTTTGATCACATTAAATATAATCTTTATGTGTATGTAATTCTAAATCAAGAGAATTTTGAATGAATCCAACACAATATAATTAGTCCGTTTTTAAATGACAGGCACTTCCTGTTAAGTTGTTATTAACTGAACTTGTAACGTAGTTAGATTTAATTAATAATATTGCGTGCAATCTGTTGCCTCAATTTTATTGAGTAGCTATTGTTTATCTTTTTTTACAGTGTACTGTGAGTTAGCACACACGTGTGACTTCAAACTTAATAAATGGTTTTATACCAATTGAGGTAATTTCCTATCACCAATGTCAAAATTGTAAATGTTTTTTTTTTAAATGATGTATATGGAAACCTATATAAGGAGAACAAATGGCAGTAACAAATGATTCCATAGAAAAGTATGCAATTTCTAATATAATAATTTCTAATTTAATGCATGTGTATAATTAATATTTCAGGTTGATAGCTTTGCTTTAGACCAGTGATTCCTGAATGTTTTCTTTAAATTACCTCTTTTTTATCATTAAGTAAAGTGACAACCCCTTAGTGAGTAATATATTTTATGGATATTAAATGTAATATTCACTACATAACAATAACAGTACAGAAAAACTGATACACCATGATATTGCTCCAAATAGTGAACTCAATAAATGCAGGAATTTTGTGTGAAATGAGAGATATGGATGAATGTTGAGCTGATTATTTGTGAATATTACATTAGATATCAGTTTCTTGTTATTTCTAAGAACTCTTAATACAATTCTACCTTTTTATGTTTGTTTTTGTTATTGTGACAAGCACACAGACTTAATAGGCTTCTTTTGTTGTCTTCTATCTGATATTTGGTCGTTGTTCTATTACTTCTTTGGTTGTTTTAACTGTGTACTTTTCTAATGCTAAACGAGGCTCTTTAGCAGAGATGGAAGGCTTTGTGAAGTTTATGTTCAAGCCTTTATTGTGCCCTATTCTATGAGGTTATTTCTAAGTTTATATCTAAATTAAAAGTCAAACTTTAAAAATTGAAAGTTTTCTTTATGGAAATTAATGAAATGCTGAAATATAGGTCAACTGTATATTAAAAGTAAAAGAAGGCTTAAACCCCTGTGAACCTTTGGCGACCCCTAGTGGAGGTCAGGGCTTAAAAGTGCTTACGTGACGCCTCTGAGCTGGTGGACGAGTCTTCCTCCGCAGTGTCCTCCTCATCCTCCTCCTCCTCCTCAGTCTCTGTGATCTCCGGCTCCTCTGCCTCCGGGTTGGGCTCCACCCATCGTCCGGGCATGAGGCTGGCTGAATCGTAGGAGTTACAGAGCGGTCCCACGATGTGCGTGATGAACGACTCCTGGAGTTTGGCCAACTGTGGTGCCGATCGGTCCATGTAGGGGCTGATGGGCAGGCCCAGGCTGGACTCCTCATCGCCCTGCATAAAGAACGACCCACATGGAAGACATGGCATGATTCACGTTTCAACACACAGATTATTCCAAAAGAGCCGAGTCATTCAGGCCAGAATGAATAGTTGGGATTGATGTTAACCCTACACTCACCGGCCACTTTGTTAGGTACACCTTGCTCGCTGATAAGGTGGCCGGCAAGTGTACGTCCATCAAGTAATTTATTATCTGGACAGGTTTATTAGTAATAGTGTAAGAGTGTGAACGCTGGTGTTGCTAGTCAGAAAGATGAATCCAAAGAAAATTATTATTTCAGGCACTGGCAGTGCTCAAAACACAGATGTGACAGGTGGAACAAAAAAAAAAAGGAAAGCTTAAATCTGGGAATAAAATTAAGCCAGAAGCATCCATGAAAACCATTCACACAAAGGAAATAAGTCTATAGAATATACTGTCGTGGGAAGGCTGTGGGGCAGCAGCATGTGTGCTGTCTAAAACGTCTGCATGGACGGCAATGAACAACAAGCTATAGCAAGGTTTTCTGGTTGCCTTGGTAACTGACCCCAAGTGTCATCCCATACACTTTACAGTAGCGTGCCTTTGTTCCTGCAGAGATACAAGCTTCTAACAGGAAACACAATGACTGATGTGATTAAAAGATGGGATCTGAGATGGATGTGCAGCTTGTTGGAATTGCTTAACAAGTGAGAGGACATAAAACAAAACAAGGAGATCCAGCTGTCACCATTACTAAGTACATGTACTCAAGTACTGCACTTAAGTACAAGTTTGAGGTACTTATACTTTGTTTGATAATTTTTATTTATGTATACTTCTACTCCACTACATTTCAGAGGCAAAAAATGTCAAGTAATTTCACAGTGTGGTATTAGTACTTTTACTTAAGTAAGGGACTATATCCTAAACTGAAGAAGTCAGAGGCATGCCAGGTTAACTTTCCAAATAAATGTCTTTAGATAATAAGAAACAGTGTTATGAATATGGTGGCCAGGTGTATTCTAACTGACCATAAAATACAGGACCCTTCGTATTTTGGGTGTAGGACTTGTGTATTAAGCGTAAGCCCCTGTAAACCCAGAGATTCATTCAGTATTTTGATACAGATTCAAGACCTCCAGATCCTGGTTTACACATCATAATCAATTTCCGAAAGCCTCAGAGCACGGCGAGCAAATCTTATCCTGGAGGCACTGTCGACATGCTTTCATACACTCCTCGACAAAGCGTTGTATGATCATGTGTTTGCTTTGTATACATGCCTGAACATGTTCTGTATTAAAGGGTAGCATTGTAGTATTGCTTTGAAGCTTTTTTTCTATGGTTGTTGGCTTCTGGGTGTGATCAGAGGCTGCTGCTCCACCTACACCACAGTTGCCTGGGCAGCCTGCTTGTGCGTCACCACATCTAGCTGCCCTAAAACTATTGTAAGTGAAGAGCATTTCTCCTGTGAGTCCCCCTCACAGACCTCACAGTGGCTTGTAACAAGCTGATTGTGTCACCTATCTCAAGGAGCAGGGTACATAAGGGCCTCAGTCTGCAGCAGAGGCAATTAGCAGAGATTAGCAGGCATTCTGTGCCAAGGAGAAATACTGTAACAAAGGTCGCTGAGTATGGCTGAAGGCATGATTAGATTCTGATTATTATAGCAGCACTGTACACTGTGTACATCAATTTATTAGATACACCTGTACAATCTAATACAATTTAAATAAAATATGATGCTTTACAATGTCTCCTTTTTGTTGTGATAGAAGTGTTAATTCAATTGCATGTTTTAGCATTATGGTTGTTAGTGGTGGTGCTGTGATGCATAATATTCAGAGGTGTTTCTAATATTCTGCCCACCTCATTTATGTAAATATGGAGGACAATGTAGTCCAGTACAACACCACTTTAACTATGACCTCAATAATAAGCACATAACTAAATCCGGTACACACGTCCAGCAATGTTAACAAAAATGGAACATTGTGAACTTTGAAAAATCAATCAATCAATCAATCAATCTATCTATCTATCTATCTATCTATCTATCTATCTATCTATCTATCTATCTATCTATCTATCTATCTATCTATCTATCTATCTATCTATCTATCTATCTATCTATCTATCTATCTATCTATCTATCTATCTTCATGACAATGAAAGTGTCAGTGTCATCAAGATGAAAAGTCCTGACACCATGTTTATGAACAAGATAGTCAAATGACTCTGTCGTGTTTTCATTATGATAGTTTACTCTGTAAATGCTTTCCAATGCAAAAAAGTCAGATCTTGGTGATGCTACCTGAAAATGCTCAAGATAGCACTATATACTTTTTGCACAGCCATTTGAAAACTACAGTACAGTTACACATTACTGTATTTAGTAAGTACAACAAACTGAATATGTATGTTTCACATTTTTACTGTATATGCTCTTTGCAATTCTAATTTGTTCACAGCATTGTGCAAAGGAAGAAAAACCTTTATTTACAACAAACAAACTCCCTTTAGGTAGAGCTGTGCACAACCATAAACAATAGTGCAGTACATAATGGAACTGAACATACAACATACATAGTACTTTAAATCATTCATGCACATCCAGACGTTTGTCTGGCCACATAGTTTCATCTACACCACAGCAGTATCATCTCTTGCAATGCAGTGAGGAAAGTATCTCCTCTGCAGTGAAAGCTGAAATTCACCAGAGAGAAATTATTTATAAGATTTAGAAAAAATATATAAATTTGCTTGACAGATTTTGACAACTAGTTCAACATTTTCGTATGTAATGACTCAAGCAATGAAATGAGGACTGTTAGTTTTGTATGGAATGACTATCCAGAATTCACAAGTATAGTTAATTTTGACTGACACGACATAAGCAAAATGATAATGTTATAAAACAGCAGAGAGTTGTATGAAAGCAATTGATGACTGTCCAAAAGCATTTGTAATTTGTTGGAAGGAATGAAAAACTGCTACTATGGTGAGCACAAATGACTAAATGTTGTGGAGGTTGAACTAACTGTTGTGCAAATGTTAATATTGATGTGTGAAATGCACCAAAGCAACTAAGAAAAACTGTAACATGCATTAAAATAAAACATATTAATAAATATTTATAAGGTAAAAAGAAGAATACATGACTGAACAGATGAGTAAATCTCTTTATGAAATTATGACAACGCCTCATACAATAAGAGCTCTAAGAGGGAGCACTTCCACTACTATCTCAATTTGTCAGAAAGAATAAAAAATGAATTAAAGGGAGCAAAAATCAATTAAGCTTTAAGTCTTTAGTCTACATGACGGAAAAATAAAGAGGGTTGACAGTATTTAAGTTTCTGGGCCTGTTTCTTTGTATTTTAAGAAAAAAAATAAAAATTAATTTGTCTGAAACACACAGCATGGAACCAGGAGTCATTCTGCTCTGCTCCTCTATTATATTTTGAGAGAAAATATTCTGAGAAATTTCGTGAGATATATTTACCACCTGTTTGTGTGTCTCCAGTTAGATTGTAGGTCTGAAGAATGAGGACATTTTGCCAGGTAAGGAGTTCTGCCGTATTCTCACTAACTCAAGGATCTGATAAAGATGACGGTTCAGAGGTTGGACTCTGAGGGTTAGAACCATGTTTATGATAAGGTTGTGGTTAGAATAGGTATGTTAGGTTGAGTAATTGTGGTGCTGAAAGGATAAGGGTTGCATTAATCTATATTATCTTTACTCAATATTTTTTGTTGGAATAATCCCCTGAAACCAGAAGTGCTATTAACAGACATATCCTTTTAAATTTAGGGATTGTGAATGTATAAGAGCAATTCAAACCTGCACGTTAAATTTTCATATTGCTTTTTTAATTTTAACCCTCTGGAGTCTGGGGCTATTTTGTCCGTTTTTGAATCCTTTTCATTCCCTGCCTGTATATAACACTTAAAACAATGTTTACCACGTCATGTTGGTATCTTTTTCTATCAGCACAACCTCACCTTTGTCACCTGATAATTATTTTTTCACTTTGACTTACTGGATCAACATTTTGAACCCAAAGAAACACAACAAAATGTTGCAAATGTGGACACAAGTTGCATATAAGAGGTAAAATGAGGATAACATCTAGTTCTATATTTGTATACTAAATATATTTGACCTTATCTCCGGATTTACTTGGCCTATCATCAAACAAAAACTGGCATGGAGTTTAAAGCCAGTGTTTTAGAGGTGTTGATGTTGAAGTTGATGGCAGGGAAACACACTGCTACGTTTTTACGCCATTACATCATGAAGAAGTCATATGATTTGATAATGTTGGCAGGACTGATGACTCCAGAGGGTTAATTTAACTTTGTCTGTCTGTGTTTTGTCTATGACAACCATATGTTTAAAATTCTGGTCATGTGATATGTCTACACTGCAGCTGTCAGGCTCTGATATTGTGTTACATTTAAAGCTGTTGAAATGTTTCCTTGTTTACTGAACCTGAAGGTTTCGGAATAAAACAGGCCAAATGTTAACAATGAGGTTAAGCCTGAAAAATAGGTTTTTAAAGCACAAATTGCTAGGAGAGCGATACAGGCAGATATGTTGCTTTTTTATTTTCTTGTTTCAATATCATTGTTTTTAAAATATGTATAAACGTGTTAAATTATTTAACGATGAGGAGTGTGATTATACCAATAGAAAAAAAAAATGAAAATATTAAATGCCCTCAGAAATTATCATAAAACTGACATCTCAACATTTTGCTCAGCCAAACCCTCACAAAGACATTTACATTTGACATTTAATTTAAAAAAAGCTAGGCAAGTTTTTCCACACAGAAAATTGCAAATTCACTGATGTCCCTCAATTACATTTTACTTGGAATTATCAACTAATTAAGCCAATGAACTGGTTTAGTGAATATTACTTGGAACGAATGATTCAATTTACAGACAAAACTGAGGACACATAATAACAAACAATCACTAAGTAATGCACTACATGAAAAACTGCTATTTTAAAGTTAAAGCACTGAATTCGTATTTCCTTGTAGAATTTATATAGATGATTGAAATAATAATTACTGGGCCAAAAAATCTCTTTTTTTCAGTGTGTGTTTGTGTTGATGTGTTCTCCACCTGCAGGTAAACATGACAGTACATTGATCTTTAGTTGAGCAAAGACAAATGAGGTCTAAGTACCCATTAGAGACGGTTCACACACCTGTTCATAGAACTCGTTGACGATGCCCTCTGTCCACTGCAGATGCAGGTCCTTACACTTCAGAGGCCCGTTGATGTCAGCCAGTTTAATGCACATCTGGCACACCAGCAACCTGTCGTTCTCGTTACCCCAATCAATACCTGTGGATGGATCATCACCCACCTGGGGGATCAACAAACAGACATGTTGACATTTAACATATTTGAATATTTTGGCAGACATAGCATGTGATGTTAGGTTAATGTAATGCCATTGATCTGTTGTTCCAATATTATGTATTCATATTATTGCCTCAGGGGTTCATTTATCAGGGAGAAGACATACAGCAACACTGGGTTCTATATTAAATGGTACATGAACAGACTTTTAACTGATAAAATGTGATTTCTTTTCAAATTGAGAGGTTTAATACTACTATAATTGTGCTGTTCTCTGAATTAAATCAGTGGATGTTTTGTAACTTTTATCTATACTGCATTATGAACATACATATAATGCTATAAATTCAGCTTATAGAACTGTATAATTATAGCTATACAAATTGAGACATATTAATTATGCTTTGTTACAATAATCATATAATTATAAAGCATTTTATAATAACTTATATGGTAAAATATCATTACATTTTATAGTTTCTGGTTGCTCACATTGTTTGTGCAAGCCCATGTCTATAATGCATTCTAAATATACTTATGATGCATTATAAGGATAGGATTTTCCTAAATCCCTACCCTAACCCTATAATCACATTAGAATTAATTAGAACAGTGATTATAATGCATTACATAATATTATAATGTATTACAACTAAGAGCATTATAATTCGTTATGATTCTTGCAAAAAATTACCAGCAATTATTAAGTATTATTATGCTTGACCTTATAAGTCATTAAATTGCTTTAATGGTTATAAGCATTCATAAATATTCATAAGGTCTAACAGTAAAGCATTATACAGTGCCAAAAGCAGATTATAATGCATTAGAAGTATGTTTATAAAGGTTTATAGACATGGAAAATAGAAATCAGAGAAAGTTCTACTACATTTTTGATTATATCTCCAGACATGACGGCACTTAAAATCATGAAGTTAAAGTTTGCATTAATCTCAACTCTGTTGGAATGAATTAGTTATGGTTAATGAGAGTCAGATCTGGAGATGGAGCATCACTGAATTCTTAGAGTCTTATCATTCTAACCTAATAATTCAGGAAGCTGGAGAGATCAAGAGAGAAACTTGATGGGTACTTCACAGAAAGCTAATTTGCTTCCAGGAAGAGCAGAGCGGGGTGTACTACAGTCAGAGACACTGCTGTTACGTTTGCTGCCAAGCCAGCAGGCTCTACACTAGCTGACAGGCCATGGCCATCCAGCACCACCACTGTACTAATACTCACAATGGAAAATCCCAAAACCCTCAAATCCAAAGCCAACATCCTGTCTGCGCTTAAAGGAGTTCTTGAAAAGCTGCAGGGCGCTTTGTGTTGTTGACGTGAACAGAACATACCGCAAAAGCTGCAATGTTCTTCACAAACAGACCTGTTCTTTGAAAACCACTGGACATTTCCCTTTCAATAAAGCCTTTTTTCCAGGTTTAAAAAGATGTGGTATGAACATATGAAGCACCTCTACAGAAAACACTTGACTCTTGAAAAACTGACGGATACATTTAAAGTTTACCAGACAATTCATTATGCCGTCAATCCAGAATCCCAAGACAACAAAATGAAACGTTTTACCTTATAACCCAGTGCATTAACTTAAAATCTCAAAGCTCAAAAGTAATTCAATTAAAGATCAATAAACAATCTAAAAAGTTTTTAAGATCATAATGTTGTCAAATTAACATTTCTAGTGATTTTATCCACATAAAATGTCAAACAGTTATGTTTTTAAGAGCTACCTTGGCGTTGAACTCAGCCAGGAAGTCGAAGTGCTTCTTCAGATCAGTGGCCAATATGGCCTCAATGACCAGGAAACGGAAACGCTTGAACTCCCCGTGGTCCAGGTTGACGAGGAAGTTGAACTCTGGCTGCGACATGAAGAGATTCCAGGCCGATGCAGCATGGTGGTTCTCCAGAACGGATCGATCGTTGTAGAGCACTGCCTGCAAACGCACAAGCACTTTAAATTTACATAAACAAGTACGATATGCTGCAGTTTATATTAATCCAGACATCCTACACAGGACTAAATAAGAGTCGAAAAAAGTAGTTATGTTGTCTAAAACATAAATAAAACAGATTGTGACTCAATTAAAAAATGTACAAAGACATTACATTTAACATTTACATTTTACGGTGTCCAAACTTTTTCTTTTTTTTTCATAAATAATTAAAGTCTTACAAATTTACAGAAAAATGAAAAAAAATGAAAAAAAAAACTTCATTCTTCCAAAGTACTGTCAAGAAAATTAGAGCCACTGTACTACATCACCACTCTCTAATAAAAAAAAAGCAATCCCTCAGTATTTTGACAGCCTGTTTAACTAAATTTCAGAGACATGTCTAGACAGAAAATACTGTGTAGAAGTTTACAAATCCATCCTCAGCACCTGTCAATTTCTGACAAGCAACTAGGAGCTACTGTAGCTTGTGATTCTCTGATTATGCTGCCAAAGGCTGATGATTTGCTGCAGCCCTGCCAGTGCAGTTTGGCAGGGAAACAAGAAAAGTGGAAGAAAATCGGCAATCAAATTATCGTCTTGTTCATTACAAGGAAAAAACTGAGTCTAACAGTGAATCAAGAAAACAGGCTTTTACTGACTTTGATCCAAATCAGATGCTGTGCTATGGAGGCCCTGAGAGGCAAGTGAGGAGGTTCGCCGGGATAATCTTTCTATGATACAGTTGGGGGAAAAGGGGATGCACTTTAGCCCCATGTGGCTGAAATCGGTATTACAACAACAAACACTAAGCACATTGACAACAACAAAAATACTGCCAAAATGTTGTTGTTTTTTTGCAGATTAAAATCTAGTTGGACAAATTATCCTGGCAAAACTTTTTGAAGAGACAAAAAAAATAAAGACTTTAGAAAGATTATCATTAAAGATTAAGATAAAGATTATAATAAGTCATTAACACAGGAGAGAAAATCACTTAGATCAGCTTTAGAAAATGTATCATTCTAATTTTTTCGCTCTCTTGCCTCTCAGGGCTCCCATACGGTTCTCGACCATAGGCTAGTCATAGAGAGTACCTGTGGGGCGCTGGTGGCCACCAGGAAAGCATTGGTCCGACCGGGGTGGTCATAGTCGTGCATTGCGGCAGCCACATAAAGGGCCATGAGCTCCAGAGCAGGTATGAGGCCTGACAGGCAGCCGTAACCGTCTTCTGACACAGTGTAGGTCTTTGAAACCAGGAAGCCCATATGACTGTGTGTTATTCCACTGTCGGAGTCTAGCCGCGGGGGAACAGACAAAGCGAGGAGGGTGAAGAGCAGGGTGGCAGAAGTTACACAAACACACATGATGTACTTTCATGCACACACACTAACACACAGTGCAGAGCACACACACGCTCAAAAACACACACTTGAACGTTCAAATCCACTTATATGTGGATCAAAGGGATGGCCCTAGTAAGGCATACAAATGAGGTTATGGAAATATGGGTGAGAGGGAACTCTAATCTGCCTTCAATTTCATGCTGTTCTAGACTTCAAATAGTGTTTGGTACGTAAATGCAAGTGCCAAAAGCCTGGTAAGATAAGACAAACTGTGAAAAGGATAAGAACACACACTCCTGCAGGTTTGATGCTGCGACATTAATGAGATAGCTCTGAGTAAAGCTGCAGGCAGATGGAAAAATCTAAATAAAAAAAAGGCCTGGCCTACATATAGACAGTCTTTATGGTAATAAATGGCTTAACAAAACTTATAAAAAGTGAACAAAAAGGTGTTTGGAGCTTATGTGTTACTATACTACAACTTTTACCACACTTTACTGGTCATGTTTACACACACACACACACACACACACACACACACACACCGGCACCTCCACCAGGACATGTCATGTAAATATGTGCATGTCCGGACTAATGGACAGACCTGAGTCACTGGCAGAGCCGTGGTCAGTAATGAGGCTGGGCAGACCAGGCACAGCCTGCGTGGTGAGGTACCAGACTGCATGCAGCACATCTGTGGCGTGGACCCTGTTGTGATCTGGGTCAGGAGAGAGAAAAAGTCTGCTCAGTGTGTCTTATAAATTCTCCACTAGGGTGCACTGTTAGGCTGCTTATGTTTCTTGTAACAACATACAGGCTTCACACAGTCACATATGACGACATGATACTCCCCTCTAGTGGCTGGTTTTATTGTTACAGCTGCACACAAGGGTATACTGGTAATCTGAAGCAAAATTAAAAAAGCTTGCTCAAGCTTACATGGTATGTCTCTGTAACCATTCTCAAGGGCATGGAAGTAGTTCATGAATTCTTTTACGGGGATATTGAAGGTCTCAAACAGGCCAGTGTCTTCAAAGAGCCTGTAGGAGACCTGAAAGATAAAAATCAAATTAACAGAGAGTCTGTCAACATCACCAGGCTTAATGGTAAACAACACAATACATGTAAGAGGGGTTCAAGCATTAAAAAAAATGCAAATTGTAACCAATAAATGATAAGATTGTAGATACAGCTCTTCAATTATATTAATTCATTAATTCATTATCCTTAACCGATTATCCACACTCGGGTCGCAGGGGCTGGAGCCTCTTCAATTATATGTTCTATTAAGTTATGAATGAGGGAAAAACAGGAAGTTTCTCAGCATTTTTTTTTTATTATTTTTTTTTAGAACTTTCAAGCATTATTTTGCTGGAATTAATCTTTCACTCATCACTGGTGATCCCAGATGTGCTCACCTGACTGAGGATGCGTCCACATTTCCCGTTGGTCTTCTCCATCAAATTGAAGATGGGGAAGTTCCAATTATTTAGCTGACTCATGAAAGGCTCTAAGTCCTCCATTACTAATGGCTCAGGAGCCAGCATGGGTTTGTCCTGTGACACATGATGAAAAGATACAAAGTCAACAATGTATATTCCAATATGGCTGCAGCTCTGTTGTGTTCTACTGATGAAAAGTCGTTTTGCCTGGCTTTACCTCAGGAGGTATTAGTGGGTGCAGGATGACATTCTGGGCAGGGTTTTTTCCTTCCTCTGTGTCCTCCTCTGTATGTGCTACATCACTGCTGTCACTGTGGTTGGCTTCGTGGGTGCTGTCATAGTCTGATGACGCCACCACTTGGTCCTCTGCTAGTAAAAGAAACGACAAAAGAGATGTTACATTGGGCCTAAGGCAAACTCATAAACTGATGCACATTGTCAGGTTTTTAGGGGTGTTGAGTTTACTTCTCTAGTATATCTAGTTGTCCTAAACCCACTTTGTTACAGCAGTTTTTCCCAGTCCCAGAGATGTTGGGTGTGCTGGTTCATTAACACTGCTGCATCTCAGTCAGACTGAACTTATCATGCAGTGTGTCTGGTGTTAGCAGTGATTCATACAGTAATCTGTAATTTTTATCATTAGAAAAACAGGTATGTCTGCACTACAAAATGGCAAATGTGTTAAGAATTTCTTGCTCTGTGACTAAGAATGACTGATACCAAAGTGTGAGCTTAAAGTGATAGTTTGGATTTCATGAAGTGGGGTTGTATGAGGTACATATCCATAGTCAGGGTTATAGCTGTAGTACAGGGTGGTCAGTTAAGTAGGAAGGAGTACTGACACGGGAGCTAAATTATGGATGAGGACACCATTAAAATGTATGTTAGCCACCTTAAAAAAAGGACCTTATAAAAATGGTAAATGGCATAGTATGCCAATATTTAGAATATTTACTACATGCAACAGCCTTTTCTGACAGGGACCTGAAGCCATTATCTACGCTCTCTACAAAGCCACCAGACTCCTTTGACAAAATCAATAATTTTACATCGCAAATCACTAGAGTGATTTGTTTGTGATAATGTGTGACTTTTGAAGTGTTAGTTCCAATTCAAAAAGTATTGTTTTGTCAAAGGAGTCTGTTGGCTTTAAAGAGGACAGTCTGATAAGAAGGTAAAGCAGTGAAAATATTCTAAATATAGTGTACACTGCAACTGATATAGATTTTTTTAGGTGTCTTACATACAAATATATTTTTCTGCTGCCCACGTTCACAGCAGTGCATTGCTTTGCTTTTCTATTTTAAGCATTCTGAATATGTCTGCTGTATATATTAGACTCCTATACTGTATCAACACATTGTAATGGGGGCAGACAGTCTCAAAAGGGAGTTAGAAACAGTGTGATATGATATCTTGGGAACTTTGCTGCATGTCATACCCCACTCTCTCCCCCATTTCCACTCTGTCTCTACACTCTCAAAGAAAAATGATGTTTTTTGTGATAAAGTATATATGCACACAAACGATCACAAAGAAAGAAGACTGAAAGCATACCTGACCGTGGTATCCTGTCTCCCTTGTCCATAGAGCCCTCCCCATGGCTCAGTCTGATGTACGGTCTCCCACAGCTGCAGACAAGAGGGGTTTAACAGGTTAAAGATAAAATGCATGAAAGGAAAATGTTGAATTGAACTTCACAGCGTATAACGTTTCCCTCTTGTAATGCTGTGATATTTGAAGCCGGTGCTGTGTTTTGCGTCTTCCACACCTGCATATATATGTCAGAATCAATTGATTTCAGTGATTTTTATGGACAAACGTGTTCCACCTCACAGCTGGGACTGCACACTGAGAGAGACAGTTAAATGTCAAGAAACAACTCATTATCAGGGTCAATTTTATATCCAAATAAGTGTTAAAACATCTGCTAATCAAATGCTAGAATAGGTTTTGTCGTGCTGGTAGGATAAGATGGAATTTTAATGACACACAAATTCTACGTAGCTGGTTTTGTCTGGCAGATTATATTGTTAATAACTAGTGAAAACTCCAAAATCAACAGAAATGAATAAAAGAAACAACAGAAGGACAAATGAAGAATAGTGCATGTGATTTTGTAGAAGCCTTTGCTGTCTGCGCCAAAGAAATGGGAATAATGCCATTCACTACATCTGTCTTTGATGTCTAACCAGTCGGCAGAAGTTGTCAAGAAAAAAAAATAAATGGGATTCCTACTGTGCTGTCCCCACATGAAGCAGACGTTGTACAGATGCTTCAAGAAAAATACTCATTAATGAACTTAATGGATGCACACATTAACACAATGCAATGAGAATAAACAACAAAACAAATTTGAAACAGTTGCCCGTGCTGGCGCTGTTATAAATGACTCATTAGAAACGGAGCCCACCCTCTTTGAGCTTTATGACAAATCTGTGTCAGCCACACAAAACGGCTTACTGCTCGCCACAATCTCAGACGGATGAAAATTTTCACATTTGCCGACTGGTTCATAAATCAAATAACAAATATTATCTTTTACGAAAAGAGCCTTGAGCCGGCCTGTGCTGGTTAGTTAGCTGTGTGACACTGTGGGGAGCCTCCCGAGCTGCTCTCAACAGCTTTTCCATGTTTCTCCGCCGAGGCCACTGTCAGGCTGTAGGTGGTTCCAATTAAAATACCTCTCCCTAAATGTTGTAAAACCTGCCTTCTCAGGGCAGGAAATGCCTGCCGTTAGAGCATGGTGTCACAGGGAGCACAAAGCCCTGTAGTGTGTCTATCTCCTTCTGATAAATTGTTTCTTGAACACTTTTTGAGCCGTACCCACCCTGCCTAATGGTCCTGAGGCCCCAACAAAGGCAGTTCTGTTGTGTTTGCATGGCCAGGTTGGACCACTGTGTGTAATGCCTAGCAGGTGTGGAATATAAAATAGTTTGATAGTTTGGCGGGCGAACAGTTAGTACATTATTGTCAGGGGGGTCTGGGCAGGCAGCAGCGCTTGGCTTAAAAGGTTTACTTTTAATGAAAGTTGAAGAACTGGCAGACACTCTTCCTATTCTGCTAATGCAGCAGAATAGCCTCAGCTACTGACATTGAGCCTTCAGCACTAAATGTAAATAAGAAGGTCGACCATTTTCACTCAAGGGATCCGTCAGTCATGTATCAAGTGACTGTGCTTTTATCACAAAAAGCTTCTTAAGAGTAGTTACAGTTGTTAGAACTGTAGTTACAGTAATTTAACTGTCCCAGTGAAACATGCCTACAGTACGCAGACAAAATACACTTTCCTCTATGTTTTTGTTTCAATTCTGTCTCAAAGAAATTACATTTGAATTCTAAATCATTTCTGCCTGGTACCTCTGGGAAGAATGTAACTGCTGCCTGCAAATATGTTTGTTCAGTCTCGTGGTATGCTTAGAATTAGGCAACAAAAACACTTTAAGGTTGGACAAAGAGCATTTCTTTATTGAAAAAAAAAACATTTTTTCTTTAACCCTTTAACCCAAACCACATTTTTTCTCCAACTTTAACTAAGTGCTGTGTGTGCCTAAACACAAACACAAACACATTAATTATGCTGTATTTTCTTAAAGTGGATACTGTGGGCGAAGCAACTTAAATATGTTGTCAATCAACGTTGAGGGATGCAATTATTATATTACTTTATTGTCAATTAGCCTGCTAAGTCTTTTCTAAATTAATCAATTCTTTGTTTGGTCTAGTTTGGTTTTTCAAATGTATTCATTTTCATTCCAACAAGCCAAAATCTTGCATTTACTCTAATAAAAGACAAAAAACAAGTATTCACATTTGAGAAGCATCAAACTGTGAAATTGTATTTTTTTTTTTTCTTAAAATGTTTTTGTGGCTGAATTTTCTGTTATTCCACTAATTGATTCATCAGCTAATCTCTCCAGCTCTAGGTAAGTTTGCAAACAGTACATTTATCAATCCAAACAGTACATTTATTAATCCAAATAAATGTTTGCTCATTATGATTACATAATTGGTTAAAAAAAAATCATGATCAAAAAAAGTGTGAAAAAAATGTCCTATTCTAAAGTGCTATTTTCAAATGAAATGTTTAGTACGTCCAATCAAACCGTTAATCTTTCTCTTTCTTCTATAAATGTATCTATTACATTCATTATTATAAATGTATAATAGTCACATCTGAGGAGCATCAAACTGCAAATGTATGGTGTTTTTCTTGGCGTTTTTCTTTTCTTTTCTTTTCTTTTCTCATTGGGACGATATAAAAAAAATCTTTTCTTCAAAATACACTTTTGGTGTAGTAAAATGAATACTATAGAAACATAATGTGTAAGAAACACAACAATGCAAAAGTCAAAGGTCGAAGTTGTTTTTTTTGCATTGTATATACTTTAAACAAATGTAAATACAGCCAGAATTAATTGTCAACAGTCAATTGGGAGTATTTCTCCGAAGTAGAAAATGACTCCCGTTCTCATAGAAAAGCACCTTGGCATTCTCCAGAATAAACCTTCATCAAGTTAATTATCCTGGAAAAGGAAATACTGTATAAATCGCAACATTGTCTGCTTTTTCTGAGAACAGCCTCCTCCGTCCACGTTGCTTATCTTAATAGTTTGGAGCCATGCAATAAGCTCTGACTGGCCTCTGCCCGCTCCCCTCTCAGCTGCAGTTTACTCCCAGATTTTATACTCAACCACTCACAGCAGGTTGACAGATTACCTTTGGTCCAGAGCCCAAACGGACAGTGTCCAAGCCACGATAAACACAGCAGCCATTATTTCTGCTTCCAGTAATCTACCTACTCTGGAGCCAGATGACGTGAAGAAGATAACAGCACAGTGGCCGGGGCCGAGGGAAATGGAAGGTATTCAATCGTCCCCTTTTTTACCGGGGTCTGTGTGATAAAAAAGCCGATACTGTAGCTTTGAAGTTGGTGTTATTCCTTCTTAACAATGTACGTCACTGAAAGCTGACATGATGGAAAAAGGAGGGAGAAAAAAAGAAGCCTAATGTCCTAATTAAGATTGTACAGATTTGATGATGGAGCAGAGAGAAGGCAATTGAAGCCATGTGTTCATTTTCTCTCCTCCATGTGTTCTCTCTCTCCTTCCTTCTTCCTAAAAAACATTTCTGCATCTCACTTTTCTGATGGGACTCATTACATATCAGGAATGATTATTGGTGTTTTCATCTGTAAATAAATTCACATTACTGCGTCTTGGCCTGCTCTCACAATGGATAACAAATATAAGTTACAGTACATAAATTACATTAAAAACACTCCCTTCTACGCCTTTAAGCTTGTGTAATTGTTGTGTTAAAGCCCCCTTGAGAGATAATGTGCTGGCAGGTTGCCGATTAAGAGACCATCACAGGTTTACCCCCAACAACAGCATGTAGTTGTCAGTAGGTATGGTAAGTGTATTTTAGCTTGACACGGAAGCCTTAACCGACTTTCCTTTTTCATTTTAGACATCTGGATACGAGCCAGATGCCTGAAACAAAATTTAAATGAAGTGTTGCTCCGATGAGAGCCCTCTCAGCTGCAGTAAACTAAACCCAGAGACTCTCTGTACTCTCCAATTGTGTCTGTATAACCCCTGCCAGAAGAAGCAGCTGTGACAGTGTGTCTCAGTGTGTGTGTGTGTGTGTGTGTGTGTTAATTGTGAGGTTCTGGTGACTGGGGAGAGGCCCAGGTGTTTGTTTATACTCACACCACCATAAGTGGCCATAGCTGGGGCCTGCTGCTGGGCTGGGCTGCGGCTTTAAGACCAGGCGACAGGGCTGTGTGTACAGAAGCTGCTCAGTGTGCTTACATTTACTGAACTCGTTCAAGTATCACACTGTCATTGTGCAAACAGACCCAAACAAGTCACTGACAGCCCACACAGTTCTTCAGACGGCCTCAAGACACAAAACAAAACAGTGTGCAGATTCTTTTTTAGACAGTGCAGTAAACAATATATTTTAGAAGTGAACGCTGCATATACTGGAGTCACGAGCTGTAGACTTTTGTATCAGTTTTCTAGTTTATTGCGTCCATTTCACAATATGGATAAACCAAGGGGCAACCTCCAGGCTGAAAAATTTAATCAATGGCTCAGTTCGAAAAAAAGCAGTTCCTCAATTCGCCACTTGAGGCTTGCTCCAAAAATGAGTCAATCCCCATAGACTCCTATGTTAAATTACCCAACTTTACAGCAGGAATTAACACCTTAACAGCCTTATACAAAATACAGTTTTAGTCTCTATAGCTAATTTTTCCTTCATGACAATTGTACTGAGATTGATTTTACATAAAACTCACCTGTTTTAATTATATTAAGGCTTTAAGTTATCCATAATAAAGGTCATTGCTGCTTTGCTGTTTTTGTTTTTTGAAGAAGTGTAAAACATATATTTAAAGGTAATGGAGAGACGAGAGATGGGTGAATGTAGTTAGTTTGAAGTAATTAGTAGTGCTTACTATTTGTATAATGAGTAATATAACTATGATTAAAGCCACATGTCACAATTTTCATTTTAGTCTGTAGTATAGAGGAGGAACAGCTGTCTTTGTTTTGTTGTTGACTTCGGCCCGGGCCACGACTGCTATGGAGACAAGTGATATTAACTTTTAGTGTTTTTATTCGGCATTCACTGCAGTTGTATACATGACACGTTGTTTGTGTAGTAAGTTATTAATAGCTTGTTTTATTTCATTACATTTTTCATTTTTGTCTGTTCATATTCCTGTCCCACATTGGATTAAATTGATTTTTTTTCGTTGTGTAAATATTTAAACAAATGTTTATGTATTTATTGTTTATGACAGAAAATAAAGCAAAGCAAACAGAACCAAACCACAAGCTTTTTCACCAGCTGACAGTAACAGGATGGGACAGTTATGTTGTCCACAGATGCATACTGTGTACCCAAGACTACATAAAAGTTTGTAACCCTGTGATGAAATGTTGTTGTATTTACATGTTTTATCTTTATATTAAATTGTTAAGTAACATATTTCATAAATAATTAAAAACGCAATAATGAATAACCATGAATGAATCCCACAGTACAAGTGAGCAGGAGGCTGAGTTAACTAACCTTAAACTACCTCATTCATTTGCCTTTATTAGAATTAGGATGACAAAGAGCTCTTTCAAAAGTATTTCTGTCCTTAAAAGAAAAAATTCTGTGAACTTAAAAACAAAGACGTGGAAGCTGTCTGCAGAGTATCGAGTGTTAAATCATCTTAGAGGAATCCTCCAGATCTGGAGGGAATCTATTTTCTTAGTGGTCAGCAAAGACTCTGATAAGTGCAAAATCTTCAGGGCAAAATCACCCAATAAGGCAGACTTCATGGAAACAGGCACGCAGATATCTGTTCCACCCAGATGATACATCAATTTAGTTACTGATTTGAGGACAACATACAAGACATAGCCAAAAGTACATGGACACTCATGAAAAGTGCATCATCACCTGAATATGACCCATATGATTGTTAAATATCTAATTCCAAAACCATGAGCCACCATTATTAATCTGCTTCTATATCGGTCACCACTATTCTGGGAAAGTTTCCACAAGATTTTTGGAACTCTAGCGACTGGGATTTTCTCCCATTCAGCCACAAGAGCATAAGTGATGTTGGGCACTTTTTTGGGAGATAAGTCGGCATTTCAATTCATCCAAACAATCTTTTTGGGTTAGGGTTAAGAGTTCTGTGCAGGGAAACACAGAAATTATTTTCTTGATGGACCTTGATTGTGCAAGGGAGCACTGCAATGCTGAAACAGGAAATTGCCACAAAATTAGAAGCAAAAAATATCATAGTGTTTTGTATAATTAGGATTTCCTTTAGCTGGAATGAATGGGCCAAACAATATAAAACAGCCTTGGAGCAGAGTGAGAGGGCAAAGATACTTTTGGCCTGATAATGTATTCATGTTAGCAGTATTTTGTATATTAAAACAGTAGTTCTTGGTCAGATCTCTACTCAAGAGTCAATTCATATTCCATACACATTATTTTGACATGGCAAAGATTAATACAATGTGCAGTTTCTGTGTCACATGATCTGCCCTGATGGATGCAGCAGCTCACTGATCTGTCCTTTTTAAGAAACGTTTAGAAAGAAGAGCTTCCACTGTATGTGCCAGTAAGGTAAAAAGCAATGGAAATAGTACTGCACCTACTGAATCCAACACTACATGTGAGTATCAGATCACATCCAGAAACCATCAAATACTGCAGGTGTGTCTATCTCGCCAACAGCTGCAGGCATCGTCTGCTTGGCTAGTTAGCATGTCTCTCCAGACAGCTTGGCTAAACCAGTGCCATTATTGGAAGATAGGAGCCACATGTTTTACAAACCAAAATCAAATACTTTGCAACCACTTAAGGTAGGCTGGCTTCTCTCACTGATCAGGCTGTTTTCATTTACTCTTCGTAGTTATACCTACGAAAAGTAATGCACTTTAATTTGAAGATAACCTGCATAACTGAGCCTGGAGGCGCAGCTTTTTGCACCTCATATTGATGTTTGTGGTTGTGTGGTGACCTCTAATGGCTGTAGTAATCATGACGGGAGGAAAGAAGGGAAGTGAGGTGATGTACTGTAAACACAGATAAAATAAAGTTAGGGGAGGTGGATAGGTGATGGATGAGTCAAACAAACACAGGACTTTGTGTTTTG
Organism: Centropristis striata; assembly: GCF_030273125.1. Taxonomy (NCBI): domain Eukaryota; kingdom Metazoa; phylum Chordata; class Actinopteri; order Perciformes; family Serranidae; genus Centropristis; species Centropristis striata. The sequence continues at coordinate 9,034,626 of NC_081522.1, forward strand.
TTGATATTGTTCACGTCCCCTGTGAAACTAAAAATCTAAATTTTTCAACTTATAAATTAACTTCTGGACGTAAATACGTCACAATCAACATCACCTTCTACAACCCATACATCCCCTATGTAACTGCATCAGGTAGTTACATAAAGAAGTATATATTTAGTTACCAAACCCGTGTTCTTTTTCCTAATCTTTACCAAATTTTTTAGTCCCCGACCAAGTTGTTTAGTTTCATGTTCACCACATAAAACAGTGATTGTGTGACTGTTTGCTACATAAAAAAGAACGGTCATATAACATAAGATATCATATGAATCGCACATGAGGATATGATGCACTGGAAAGAACATGGATCACTTAAGTTGCCTGAATATATATACAAACTGCACCAACTATACTCAATACAGCTAGACAGTCTCCTCCTTAACTTAGTCACAAACATTGCTTCTAATGCTGGGCTTACACAAGATTTTCACAGTCCCAGACTAAAAACTGAAAGTCTTTAGTAAATCTAGGAGTTTTACTGGAGTCACAGCACTCTGGTCATTTCGATCGTTAAGTTTAAGGTAGTAATCTGCTCTGTTTCATATCAGTCTTTTCCTAGTCTTAGGTTTGCGATCATATCAAACGTGCAAGTCGCAGTGACGTAACACAATCAACAACCGATGAGCGGGGAAAAGGTCTCCATTTCCAGATCGGGCAGTAAAACCACTTCCACAGGAAAAAGTAACATCACAATAATGCTAGTAAGCTCAGTCCTAAATACAAATATAGTGATGTAATATATTTACGGCCACACGCAGGATTTTTTGGGGCGCTGTTTCTTAGTAAAGAGAACAGTTAGGAGACCCAGTAAAAATGTATAAATAAATCTATACATAAATAAGTAATTAACAATCTTTGATTAATGTATGATTAACTAAATGAAAGTTGATAGAGCTGATAAATATAATTATTCAATTAAACAAATTATAATTAAATAGGACATGAATTCATGTATATCATGAATTCATTTCTTCGTTTTCCTTTCCTTTATTCTTCCTTATATCTATTTTTACTGTAAAATAGTCAACTTTTCATGTCAGAAAAACAGAAAACCCTTTTTCAGCTTTGTGAGGGGGCATTTTGTGGCGTCTTCTCCTCTTCTTTTTGTTGTTTTTTTCCCCCAACACAAACCACTGCACACACTAGAGCAGCTGTAGCCAAAAGCGGCTTCCTCTCCATTTTGTAAATTTTCACTAAGAGCATGATGGGAAAAGATGCAAAAAGAATCTAGTTGTAGTCTTGTAAATAGTTACCCTGCAAGATTCACAGTCTGTCTAAAATCTCAATCTAGAGACTAGGCAGGAACTAAAAACTCCAAACACTTGTCTTTAGATGTGAGCAGGTGTGAGCTGATAGTTTTCCAGGAGTCTTTTCCAAATATTTTCAAAGTCTTCTGATGTATAGGTAGCATAAAACAAAAAACATGGCATCCCTTCTGAAAACATCATATTTCTCTAAAACTATCCACCCAAAAATAATTTCTAAATGAATCTGAGGTGGGAAATAGGCCATGCAGTTGCAGAGTCAAGCCTCATTTTACAGCAGTGAGTTTGTTTTTATCCAAAAGTTCACTGACGGGCCCAGTAAGTATGCGAGCGAGCTGAATTAAATCTCAAGATGCATGCATAAAACCTGTAGTGAAATCTAAGCTCATGAAATGTACTCGGTTTTTATGAGGTTGCACTTTTTTATTCTTCATGAATGAAATATTTCTTAACACTAGCCTTAGATACAGAAAGAGAGAAACAAGACACATCTATGCTTGTTCTGTACGTCGGCACATAAACTTCTAAACAACCCAACAACTCAAAGGTTAAGATCAGTTGGAGCTGCATTGTTTGAATCCATGCAGGCAGTTTGCAGCGTGTCTCTGAGTCAGACATCAGACATGGTTTTCAGAAGTTCTTCTACACATTAATAATTAAGCTCAAGCTTCAGTTTAGATATCTGACTAAAGTTCTTTTTCAACATTTGAAAATGAAACTAACTTTGTACAACAACACACACATATACACAAACCTTCACTATGGTACTAACTGTCCCCCTATTTGGCACACAACAAGAATCCGTGACGCTGGTTGGCAGCACAGAGACGTCAAGAAGCCTCTGTATTTGCAGACAAACGCTGAACTCCATCTGAGGACTTTCATGCCTGTGACACAAACTCGACAGGGGAGAAAGTGAATAAGGTAGATGAAACGCAAAGAGACTCTTTCTTGTTGAGCCATAGTTAATATTTTAAAGACAGAGAGCATGTGCTGTCTAGTACTGCTTGTGCATCCACATCATAAAAAACATCGTATGCACGATAGCTCATATTCATAACACGCAAACACGCACAGCTGAAGATTTTCAAGCTAAATCTCCATTTTCTACGCCTTTGAAATTCATAAAACACATTATTTTCCCTGAGCTGTTCTAAGATAATCCAAACATAACGTCACAGTAATCACAAACTAATTGTAAGGAATGCAATCTCTGCACTGATCACAGTAAATTATGCTGAAATATTCCACTTAGTAATCATAACTACTCTAATAAATTAGGACTGTGTTTATTCTAGACTTAATGCATCAATGTGATTTACTAGCACAACAAAAGCAGCACAAACAAACCCAGTTACTTGTTTTTGTGCGTTTTTTCAACAATATGGGACTGTCATGTCTTGACATTTCTTCTGATTCACTGCGTGTGTGTTCGTCCTGCCTGAACATAATGGAACAACCAGGCCAGATTTTCTCAACAGCTTTTGCAAAAACAAAATGCATCCAGGCAGAAACGCCATCACACAAATAGATGCTTTCATGCACACACAAACCCATGAATGCACACACCCTCATCATCGCTCACATATATCCTGCAACCATCTCTATCCCAAAACAGCCCCTCCTCCGAAAAAAAAGGACACAAAAATAAAAATGATATCACATGCACACATATCTCCTATAAAGCATGATACTTCTGTGTAGCCTGAGTCTCGTGCTATCTTCAGCACCACTGTGCTGTCTTAGTTATTCAGGTTAATGTGTTTGCCTGTGGGGCATATTTCCATTCTGGCTCCCTTTGCACACACATCCTCTTCCAAACTGCTGCGCCATTACTGTTCACTCACAGTGTCTTTGCTATAACTGCAACCACACTGCTGGGGATAAACCTCTAAACCTACAAGGTCATGTGCCATCCTGTGGTAGCCATTGTAAGGCTCCTCCTGAACGCCTTTGCACCATAGTTGTGTATACCTTTATCACAATGTTGCACTTTAGGACCTCATTAGTATATTGAAATATAATATTCAAGGGCTTTCCTTCAGACAACAAACTTTTCTCTACATACTCCTTCCAATCTAAAATATAAAAATAAAAATGGGACTGCATTTGCTATTTTTTCACCCAATCCTACTACAAAATTAAACTGTATATACACTCGTGTCACTCATGAAGTTAGAATACTTTTTTTTAATTTTACCTCCGTCCATGAAATTATTGTGACAATGTGATTTATTCTTGATAGATAAAGTGTATATCTTCAGAAAAACTTTATGCCAACCAAATGTATTTCATTTCATCATTTTATATCTGTGAAATGCCTACAAATGTGTGTTTGTTGTTATAAAAATAAAACAAACTATAACTATAAGTTGTCTATATTCTGTGGAAATTTCTTGTGCTTTTATTGCAACCGATCAGAAGTACTATAGTGCTGCTTGTTTTGTTGTTCACTGTACAAAGACAGTTCTATATCTATTCTATTTTTTTCTTAGATCTTTTGTGTCCAAGGATAGGAGAGGTGTATGCTCAGATACCTGCATGTGAGTGCTTCATGGTAGGGTTTGATGCTAGCGCTGCGGTCCCTTCGCACGGGCCCGGGCTCGATGGTGGGCAGGCCTGTGGCGGAGGTGGTGGTGGTCCACGTGGAAGAGATCCTCCTCAGAAGACCAGGGTGGAGACTCCGCCTCAGACGCTTTACAAACACAAAGGCAAAACAAACACACATACACAGTCAGAACTACTTAATGCTGTTATAGAAGAAGAAGAAGAAGAAGAAGAAGATTACTTTATTAATCCCACAATGGTGAAATTCAACCTCTGCATTCAACCCATCCTTTTTTTACACACAAGTGAACACACCATGCAAGGAGCAGTGGGCAGCACATTACTGCGCCGTTTAATTGACATTTAATTAAAATTGTTTAATCACTTTAAATTTATCATTTGAAATTTATCGTTTTTTTATGTTAATTCTTGACCTAAAAATAACTAAATCTGTCGACTAAATGTAGTGGAGTAAGAATTAAAATATTTGCCTCAAACTGTAGTGGAGTAGAAGTATAAAGTTATACATAATATAAAGATAAAGATAAACAACATATAAAGTTGTACATAAAATGGAAAGACTTGAATAAAGTACAAGTACCTCAAAATTGTACTTTACGTGAGTAAATGTGCTTAGTTATTTTCCACCACTGGTCTGCTGTCACATTGATCATCTATATGAGACAGTTGTTTTTCCAGAATCCGCCCAAGACAAAAAGAAAAAGAAAAAAAGAAAATACATCTAATATCATGGAAAATCTTTATTTTTTTTCCTTCATTGGATCCAAAGAGAATCACCACAGTCACCACAGGCTGCAGGATATTGGCAAGAAGCAGCACCAACGATGCCCCTCATGGTACATTATTAGATACAATGTCAGTATTGCACTGCACAGATACATTTCATCATAGGGATTCTGCCTCTCTGCTTCTCATTCTCTCTCTAAGTTTCTTTTGTCTTGTCCTCTCAGTCTCTTTCTTTATCTTTTCTCTGGGATTCCCAGTGGTCTGTGCCCTTGTGATGCCTCCATCTGTTCGGTGCCATGCAGCAGCTTGGCACAGCAGCGCTAAACATGGCAGCCTCTCTCTCTCAGTCTTCTGCAGGGTGACCTAGTAAAGATCGCCTCAGAATCCTGAATGAGCCCATTCACAGCACGGCGGCATACACTCAGTACAACCACACACACACACACACACACACACACGTAGGTTTAGGTCACTTTAGTGGACATTTTACTAATTTCAATTTACTCTTAACCTTAATTTAAGCCCAATAAAAAAAAACAGAAAACTGTTCTGATTTTTTGTGCTGAATTCAGTTGCACATTAAACACAAATGCGTCGTTTAGAAAATGCATGCATACAAAATAAGCCATGCACAAAAAGTGCAGATTATATGTATAAGTATTGACACACTAATGCACACAAAACTGCATTATCACAAATCCACAGAGCAAGAATCTCTTCAAAGCATCCTGTGTGTGATCATGCTATGATTAGAAGAATGTCTAATGAACATGTGTTCATTAAAATATTCATCGAATTCTCAGTTTTGAAAGTAGAAAACATTTCATGATATGTTTTTGCAGCAGCGTAGTTCCATTCTTTAATGAAAGCTTGGACACACACCAAGTAGAAACACACATCACAGAAATGCACACACATCACCATCGGCAACATGGCAAAAACCAGGCCATCCTCGCAAAAAAAAAAGAAAAGAAAAAAGAACTACAGCTGATCCCTGCTGCAGTCAGTGTTGATTTAAGTCTATAACTGGACTTATCTCTGAAACAGAGTGAGAAAAATTAGATCAAGGTAACTAAAAAATACTTCATAATTAATTGCGTGTTTTGTCATGTTTTCTTTGTGCAGCTAATGCACTGGCTTTTTTTTTTTTGCAGCACAGAGAACATGCCCTGTCCTGGACAGAAAATGGGTTTTTGGAAAAGCGCTTGAAAGGCATCAGTATGCACCACGATGGACATCAGACTCTTAGCCAGGAGGCAGAAAAGCAAGCACAGGGCTTTCCACTCCCGCACTAACCACCTTCACTCCTCCTGCTATTCTCCTCCTGGGCAGTTAGAGGCAGGCACGTCGTCTCTGGGGAGCAGAGTCTTAATGAGTGCGGGCTCACTGGCCACTCCACAGGCGCAGTTTGTCTTAACTTCTTTTACAAAGTTCAGAAGATGTAAAAAAAACACCTGTCAGCCAAGTGCTTGGCTCGATGGCATGGCAGCCATCGACCACACGCTAGCGTTCAAGACAGCTAGGATGGGAAATCTTCCTCAGATAAATAACTGGAACCATAACTGTGGTGGGGGGTCCAGGTTTGTTGACACACGCTCGTCCCTCATTGTAACCTTTTGAGAGATGTGTTCACCTTCATGTTGCCTCTCTCCTCATCTTTTCGATTCATACACACACACACACACACACACACACACACACACACACACACACACAGCCTGGCTCTGCACATCTGTCATGTTGACACAGCTGTGGCTATGAAAGGGAGAACAGTGCTCGGAGCAGTAGACGCGCTCTATTTTTCTTCACTCAACTCTATGAAAATACTCTCCTTCATTTGATGCTAAAAGCTTTGAGAGCAGGAAGCACTCATTAGCTGATACATAGGCTAAAAGATTAACATGTGTGTGGAGCGCTGTGTGGTGTATAAATCATTTGGCCTTAATAAAGTGGACTGAATTTCCATCTAAGGATTATTTCAGTCGTTTCCAAAAAAAAAGTTTTATGACTACCTGTGATTAACAGTTCAGACTTTTGATATTTGGATGAAATGTCTTCACTTTCATCTCAACTTTCTAGAACAGCACATCTTTCCAGTAGAGTATAAATCATGACACTCTTTATTTACTTCCTTACCTTGTGAATGGACGTCTTCTCTCCTTTCTCAGGACCCTCCTCTGAGTCGGATAAGGTGTAGGCATCACTTGGGTTAAGCAGGGGAGCAGGGCGTGGCCGGTGCAGCGGCTGGAAGGTGAGCTGGGTGGTTAGCAGGTTGCTGACGGCCCGTAGTGAGGTGCAGGTGTTGGGGGGCAGAGAGGGGTCAGCCAGCAGGTCTGTGATCAGTCCGTGGGCTTCTCCCATCACTGCTATGTCTACCATGACAGTGGTGCCGGATGACTATAGGATGACAGGGAGACGGAAAGGGGAAATAAACATCAGTGCTGCTGTGGATAATGTGTGCTGATGCTAATTAATGTCTGGGTCTGATAGCAGCTTCTTAGTGGCAGGCATGAAGGGCAGGTGTGTAAACTCTGTCCGTGAGGACTTAATGTGGTTAACGCTGACATTGGCATCACTTGTGTTGTTGATCCTACAGAATTAGAAGTCAACCTTTGTTGAAGTTATACAGAAGTCTATGTTTTTGCATGAAGACAAACGGTTTGAACTCTGAGTTGTGTTAACTGACATAGTGTATTTACTCATATACTACTGTTGAGTACAATTCTGAAGTGTTTGTGAATAAAGTTGCACTAATATATATTTTCTATGTAAGCCAGAGACCATCTGGATATGCGATCACACCACGTGACACCAAATTGGTGAGTATGTTGGACCACAATTTGTCATGATAACACACAGAAAAAATGCGAGCCATATGGTGTTGTGGCTGTTAACAATGGGTCATATTACAATGTGTAACGTGAAAGGTGTTGCACGTAGAAACCTGCCTCTACATGTTCCCTAAACTCTGCAGAGCATTTTGACTTCTTAAGCTTTGCTTTGTTGTTTGGGTTCAGTCTCACTGTTCTCATCAGTGTCGTATTCGGCTGCAACAGACATCTCACAGCTCTGACGAACCCAATGCACACTGTCTGTCCAGCTCCAATCCACAGACAGACAAAGTTAGTGATTGTAGTGGCGCATTTAGCAGCTAACTGTCCAGAAATTAACATTTGTCAGGAGATTTGTCTCATGTTGAGAATGTATTATGTGAGGACAATGACAGTGCACACATCCATAACCAAATCATGTTTCAAAAGTTCACTTAGCGCAGAACAAAACCCACCATGGCACAAAATAAAACAAATGATACCTAATAAACCAAACTAAACACAACAATATGAAAGTAGAAAAACAATGGACAATTGCCTTTGGACCAGTATCACAGGAGCCATATTCAATCACAGGGTCGGACTGAGATCCTGCCAAGCTTTGTAAACTGTATTATAATTATGCTATCACACCAAGCTACGCACATGCAGACGCACACACTTGTGCACACTTACGTCCACTCACACATCACAGCCTTTATTCTGCACCTTATATGGCTCCTTTTAGCTCAGAGAAAGCAAAAACGTGAGGAGGAGAAGCAGGGAGTCGGGCTTCACAGTAGTAGGAGTTGACATACTTGCAGCCTTTTAGACTTCAGCATGTTCAGCACACCTGCAATACTTTATGCTTAATGAATGAGCTCATTAGTGATGCCTCAGCTAGAATCTGACCTTTGACTTTCTCACTCCTGACCTCTCAGACGGCCAACAGCCATCGTCTGTTCCTGACCGTCTGCCACGCGGCTTTGAAGGCAGCAGCGCAGTGTGAGCCGGCCTTGTTTTTGCAGAGTAAAGTGAAAAGTTCACAACCCACTCTTAATTGCTATGCATAGAGCAACCACAACTAAACACAGGTCAGTCTTGGCTGCCAACAAATGTATCTAATAAACTCACGAGTTCCCTTTATCCCCAAAGAATGTTATCAGATTTTCCTCCCCCAATGTCCCATTCACTTTGACACCAGCTGCCAGGCACCCAGAATTATTCTGTTTACACTGGCTAAGTGGCAGGAGGTTGACCTGAACAACACATGTGTGAACACCTTTCATTCGTTTCCACTTGTGGGAACAGTGAAGGTTTCGTATTTTATTTTCATAGTCATATCAGATAAGTCACCGTATTTATGCAACTTTCCTATTGGTCTGTAAAAGGACAAAAGCTGTGTGTTCAGTGGGTGTGAGGGCATTCCTCCACACGTGTCGATCCACACGTGATGATGGCACACATTTATTGATAAATCTGACATATTGTCAACACTGGTGGCTAATCTCTTTTAAAGACAAGGAGCTGTCCTGCGGGACGGCTGATGGGGGTTTCTTGATAGATGATTATTGTACTCTCTGCATCCCTCCTCTCCTCTATGTTTTCTTCTCCTCCCTCTCTTCTTTCCTATATTCTGCTCTAATGCATGCTTTGAGGATACGATGTAAACACTTGTCTCTCAGCTCATTTACAGGCTGATTTAGGAGTTTGCTAAAGAGGGGGGTTATGAAAAATAAAGCATCTGAAGAACATCTGTCTGATCTCAGTATCTTTAAACACGCAAAACAACTCGTGCAACTGCAGCAAACATAACCCCTACTTCTGACACCACAACCAACACAAAAGCCATGTGAAAACATAAATAGCATATGCAAAGACTGACATACAAATATACATTGATGTTGGCACATAAACTGATACAAAGGGCATCCTCCTGTAGCACCGAGATGCACATGTGCACCCAGATAAACACACTTTGCAAGAGGATGAGCATTTGCGTCACTAAGCTAAACCATCTAAAAATTGGACCTGAGGGGCAATAAAAAGGGAGGGAATGATGAATGTGTTGGGTTTGATTTTGCACTGGGAGCAAGCCACTTAACGCCCAAAACCTGACATGAAAAATAAAGTTTGGTGAAAGGCTCCAGGTGCACGGGAAGCATTTGATATTTGGGGACACAGTAGGGATCTTGCTTCCACTGAATTTGTACTATTCTCATTGACCTGGAAAAAATGGCCTGCCTGTGATGAAAAAACAAAGAAATAAGAATCAAAAAATAGGAAGAAGCGAACTGCAGAGGTCCAGGCTTGGACCCACGTCCCCTGTCCCCCGTCTGACCTTTTCTGACCCTGAGTTTGGACCACAGACTGTTAGGTTTGGAGAAGAAAGTGATGTTTGAATTGTGTAGGCTACCAAGAGATAATCATCGGGATACAATAGCATGCTTTCATTAGTTTGAATAAACCACACAACCCCATCCAAAGACACCAAGTTGAACAATACAACCTTGATATTTAGATATTACTTAACTGTAACTTAAGCAGCAAATTGGATGGTTGGTGGTTCGATCCCAGACCATGGCAGCCTTGAGCAAGATACTGAACCCCAAATTGCTTCCGATGCTGCGTTCATCGGTGTGAGAATGAATTCCCAATGGTGGCAGGTGGCACCATTTAGGGTAGCCTCTGCCACCAGTATGAATGTGTGTGTGAACGGGTGAATGAGTGCAGTCTGTAGTGTAAAGTGCTTTGAGTGGTCACAAAGCGACTAGAAAAGCGATATATAAGTGCAGGTCCATTTACCTACCAACATTAACCTAAGCGGACATTTTTATAGGCTTTTTTGCATCTTTTTCCCGTTGATGAATGTGAAGCATTGTATTTGTACGTTCATATACGTTTGCTGACGACATTAGCATAGCTAGCTAATGTTAGCAAACTCATAGCGTTTGCACATGTTATTTGCTGCTTAACGTTATGTTACCTTCCTTTATATGTCAGAGTACAGTTATATTAAAAATTGAAGGTTGTATTGTTTCACTTGGTGTTGTTGGCTGTGTGGCTTATTCAAACTAATGAACGTTTGCTGTTAATACCTGTCAAGTTTTGGATTTGAAAATAAGGTAAATTTTCCGCCGCCTGCCGCAAGCAGTCCCACCACCCCAACCAAGCTCCAGTATCCCTTACATTTAAAGACAGGTGTACAAGAAAGCTAAAATCACCACTTGTCAACCACTTATAAACTACAATTCGCTTTATGCACAGCTGCACTACTTCCTGAACTTTAGCCAGCTCCTTTGTTTCCTGCCTGCCATTATTGGACAAACTGATTTTCCAGATGTGCCTGACCTCAGTTGTCACAACAACAACAACAATAATAAGACACATGTGAATTAATCAGTTTGTCAGAACCCTATGGGTGACGTCACCGTGACTACATCCATTGTTTTTTTATTTAAAGATATTTTTGGGGCATTTTATAGCTTTATTGATAGAGAGATATTCAGAGTGAAAGGGGAAGACAGAGGGAAAGTGCTCCATGCCGGATTCAAACCCAGGTAACCCGCTCACGAGGACTGAGTCTCTACAAGGTGTGCCACCGGAGATGCACCATGTTCATTATTTATACAGTTTATGGTTGTCACTCATCTGACGTCACACACTAACCTCACGACAGCTGCCACCTACAGTACCTGTAGTAGGCTACTGTGGATGGCAGTTATCACGAGGCTAGTGACAGAGCTCAGACTGGGAATGTTTTTGGTTTTTTTTTTGCTCCGCTCAGGCCCGGTAAAAATACGGGAGATTTACAGGAAAATACTAATACGGGAGGACGGCGGGAAAGAAGGGTAAATACGGGACTTTCCCAGCCAAAACGGGATACTTGACAGGTATGATGCTGTTGCAAAGGTTATGTGGCATCTAACCCTTTACACTCTGTAGCCTATACAGAAGCATCTGAATACATAGGCAAGCACGAGAAGCACAACAAACATAGCTTAATGTGACACCAAATGTGATCAGTCGTTTTAATACACCTACCTAAATATACATCACCATGGCCATGATGCAATGTATTAAATATATCCTCAGTCAACAACTATAAACGTTACGTGCATTAAAACAATACAGTCACCAAAATAATACAATGCCATGTAAAGGTAATTTACTGATAAGGAAAGTTGATAAATACTCAGGATTTCCACCATTAGTCCTGGTGATCGAGATCAGTCCCAGCGCCAGAGGTGGGGCCGCAGCGGGCCGCTATCGAAAAAAGCAAGCCAACATCTTGCCGAATTAGAAAGAATGTGCCCTTAAAATATATCTACCTTGAAAAATCCTCTATCTGAACCTCTCTACGGAATGTTTGTGAGACGAGGAGTAATAGCTTTGAGCTATTAAAAAAATCTGACTGCAGGGAAAGATAAAGAATGTAAAGTCCTGACCATCCCTGGCGCAACTTTTTATGGATGCCTTAAAAGTTTTGTCTTGGCTGGAATATAGGTCCTGATGTTCCTAATCTTCCAACAATCTGCAACCTAAAACTTAAGAATCATCAACAGACATCCTGTAAAAGATCGAATTGTGAGTAAGTTACATAATATCAAAAGGTTATGTAAGTGTTTCCTGTCAGGTTAAATGATCAGTTTCATTTGTCAGCCACAGCCACCTCTGAAGCAGACTTAACTTGTGGAGAGGATAGATCTCATAGGAGCCCCACACAGTGACCCCTGTCTGGGAAAATAGCACTGCGAGTATCACTGAAAAAAGCTTTTGGACAGATGTTTAGATGGAGCTCTTCAAAATTCTTAATATTTTTCTGCAAGCACCACAGTGGATGTTCTTTCCCTGGATAGCTCTGCAATGTTTGTAAATCTATTAAACGCTGTCATTAAAATCATTGTATTTTAACCTTACAGGGAGTTTAATGACTCACTTTTATAAATGGTTCCCGAAGCACATATGCTTTTTTTTTTTTTTACTGCTGCTCTACACGACATTCATAGTAACGCACATCCACATCTGGGAACTGTCAACAACCGTCTGTCACTGGCTCACACTCCTCTCTGTAGAGATTTTTCTGAGAAATACACCCTTCACAGTTAGTCAGGAATCACGCTTCTCAGAGAGTTGTGTGGAGGAGATATATGGGAGCAACTACTTTAAACTGTGGAGAAAAAAGTAAAAGGTTACCTCTTTGATCATCGGAACAGCTTCCTTGGTTTTAAAATGATTCATGATTTCTCTGTTTCCAAGTGAGATAGACCAATCTTTCTTTTTAAAGGAAACATCAACACAGTTGGTGGCAATGAAAACAGCTGGCAGCAGCATATTGGGAAAGTGACAAACTGACAACCCCTCATCTGGTCAGATTAATGCATTAGCACATTCTAAGAGCTGCTCAACAGCAATTTACACAGATTTATTTTGTTTAATTTTGGATGGCCAAGAGATCTTATTTCATTTGTACTTTTTGACTGTGAAAACAACAATGAACTCCTGTCCTGACCAAGCAACACGAAGACATTTTGGGAAATACACTTATTTGATTACTTGCTCAAAGTTAGATAAGAAGATTAATATCACTCTAATGTATTGTAAATATGAGGAAACCACCAGCAGGCGGTTAGTTAAGCACTAACGACTGGAAACAGTGGGTAAGGCTGCTTTCAAGGTTGTGCGGCGGTGGCAGAGTGGCGCTTTAATGGCACATTTGTGTGATGTCATGATGTTATCTATAACCCCCTGTGTAACACAAGAAGATTTTATATCTGAGAGCAGCAATCATCAACTAGTGGCGCGCGGGCCACATAAGCTGGACAAAACTTCCAGCCCGGCCGAAGAATATTAGTCTAATAGATGTGAGGAGGGGAAAAATGTGTTCTGGTATTTAGCATGTTTACACTGTTTCACCGTTTTTAACCATCACTCCTCAGGAAACTGCCTTCTTGGCTGAAGTCTGAGAGCATTCTAGTTCAGTATCTAGTTATCATTCTGGATGTTCATTAGGAGTCTAAGGACACTGAAATAGGTAAATAAAAATAGCATAAATTTAGTAAGAAAGTGAAAATATCAAACAATGATAAGCTAAAAATAACATTATATTTTCTTTATTTGAAAGTTCGACCCCCACAGTGTCTGCTTAGAAAAAGTCTGGCCCTTGGACAAATGTAGTTGATGACCCCTGTCTTAGAGGTACAGGCCATCGAAACAAAAACTGCTTCCCAGCACCTCAAAAGCTACTCATAACTTGTATGTTTACCTGTACCTTTACACAAAGCTAGGCAAACTTTAGGAAGCAGTATACAGTAAAGAATAACTGGCTCAAGATTAATTTATACCTTACAGCTGTCCGAGGGTTACATAATCTTCAGTCTAACTATCAGCAAGAATAGCCTACCAGAAATATTCCAAAACTGTTTACCCTTTATCAGGCAAAGAACTATATTTGGTAACTTCAGGTAATATTTCGAGAAAAAAGTTGCAAATTTACTAGATTAAAGTGGCAAATCTACAAGAAAAAAAGTTGCAGATTTACAAGAAAAAAGTGGGGAAAAAGCAACATTTTCCTCCCAGATTCACCACTTTAACCCTTAATAGGGCACTCATTGAAATACTTGCAAATTCCAAATTTCAACCCTAGAGAATATTGGAGGATATTACATACAGCCAACATGTGTAAAAAAAAAACATACGAAAATAATATTTTGAGAAAAAAGTTTAAAGTGGTGAATCTGGGAGAAAAAATATGCTTTTTTCCCATTTTTTTCTCGTAAATCTGCGACTTTTTTCGTACCGTTTTCCACTTTAAATCTCTTAAATCTGCAACTTTTTTCTTGTAGATTTGCCACTTTAATCTAGTAAATTTGCAACTTTTTTCTCGAAATATTACCTGAAGTTACCAAATATAGTTATTTGCCTGATAAAGGGTTAAACTAATTCTATGTGCTGTACTTTAACCTGTGGGCTGATGCTCTTCAGGAAGAAAAAGTGAATGAAGATTATAATTTCATCATGGTTATATTCACTGTTGAAGGGCACCCTCCCTGTTGGGTCATTTAGAGAAATATTTATTCTTTTTTTATATTTAGGAGCCTATTTAAGTGCCATTGTGAATTAACTGTGGTGACCTTATGAAAGAAGTATTATTTTTGGAGCATGTAGGTTCTTTCCTGCTTGCAGCCATTTGGTATTTTTGTGGCTGGCAAATCTTTTGCATTTATCGCGCAGGAGGCACACTGATTTTTACAAGGCAGTAAAGTTCCTGTTTCGACTGCTGCCAGCCCCTGACACACCCACTGATCTTTCTAATCTGGCCTGTGAGCCAGCACCTCTGGTCACAAAATTCACTACAAATCTGTGTGAAATTTGGTCACAAGCCCCCGGCTTTTGTTGACATGCTATATTTGATAAAACTGACTACCAGCATCAATAAACAGTTTTTATGACTCCTCGACAAGCCGAAGCATATACTAAACCATGCATGAACATTCTGTTATGACATTTTACTATGAATAACAACAGTGTACATGATCAATGGTCTTAATTGCCTCTGTGAACACAGTTTGGAACAGTGCGTCAATAGACATGCCATAGATTAACACCCGCGCAGCAGTTCATGTAAACCAAAGCAAGGGCCAGTCAAAACAAACCAGCAATCACTCCTGAAGAGTGAAAAGCTGTTTGTCCACACAGCTTCTCTGTACTCAAGGCCTTACTCTGCTGTGTGGGTAGCTTTAGTTGCAGTAATGTGCACCAAAGTTTGAGCAAATAATATTTTCAAATAACTCTTAGTGGATATTATAACGGATTAATGGAGTGAGTGTTACTGACTAGAAACATTTCATTTGAAGCTTATTTTAAATGTAATTGATGAATTATTCACTCAAATGACATCTGTCCATGATATGATGCATGCTGGAACCATTTCATTAATTTGGAGCCAAAAGTGACCATATTTGGAATAGAGGGAGGAGCTGGGGAGGATGATGATCAGTTACCAGCTGATGCTAGTGCTAGCTAGGTTAGCAAGGTGTATCAGTAATCTAAAATGAACAGCCGACTCCTTAAAGTTTCTTTTAGCACAACTTAACCTCGACCAAAACATTTTTAAGCAGCCAAAATTAAATTTTATGAATTAAAAAACACACTGTGAAAGGGCCATGGTTCTGAGATGCAAACTAGAGATATAAACCCTGCTTTATGGTCTATTCTGCCCTAAATGGATCCATAATTTACCAAACTCTTCATGCTGTTCTGAAGAAGACTAACAATTGAGACCATCAACTCATTAGGAAAATGTTTATTGATGTAATAGGATGCCTCAGTAATGAGTTGTTAAACAAGGAAGTAAGTTAGCATTTTAGCTCCCTGGGGTCTATTCTCTCAACTCAATGAGGAAACGTGTGTTAGCTTATTTTCTGTAATTATCCAAAATCCAATGCGAAAATCCCATAGGCTTATTTTCAATAGATCACATGGGGATGCTACTTCTGAGTGGGCCTATGAAAATATATAATTTTGTTTGCTCTCTATATATCAAGTGAGAATTAGGTTTATTTTTCTTAAAGACTTTTATACAGTTGGACTTCATTTTGGAACTAGTGGAGTCACCCTCTGCTGCCCCAAACAAAGAACGCAGGTTTAAAGCACTTCCACATTGGCTTTACTTTTCAGGCCTGAAAGTTGCTGCTTGTTGTGCAAACGTGCATCTACAATATTTAAACTTTTATACCATAAATATCAGATATTTATATGCACAAAATGTACAATCTTCATGTGAAACATCACACATAACAAACAACACCATCAACATTGATGTTGCAACAACACTGAGTGATGGAAATATGATAGTTGGTGTTCCTGCTGTGTCCACATGTTGCCAATAACTCTGCAGAAGACAGATGAAGTGCATTTGCTGTAACAAACACATCGCTGATCCTTCTGTCTAATGACCATTATTAATCGGGTACACAGACAGAGAGGTCACATTTTTGTAATTTCTGAGCCAGTCCACTTTATGCACTTTTAACCCATCGGCTCCCTCATCTAAACATAGAGTCCTCTTAGCCTCGAGTAAAATACCAGTGATATGTGGGCTTCTTAAAATTGTGCAATGATGAGAATATAATGTATCCCGCAGGAGAGATAGAGACTGGACAAATGCCTCTGGGGCCTAATGGAGAATGAAAGGTATTTCATTCTCTTAGTAAACACATTTCAATAATGTAAGCAACTCTGGCTCATCATAAAGCACACAGATAGACACACAGCCGGTGCTTATTTTGCAATTAACCCCTTACACAAATCCTCACACTCTGAGAAATACAGGAATGTGCTGAGCAAGAAGCCGGGAAATATATAAAAAAACTACTTAAGTGCGTCCATGATTTTTTCTTAGGTTGATTTCATTTGCACAGAACTCTCTCTGCATGTTTGAAAAATCATTACCATGCAGTTTTCTATTTCAGTGGCAGTGCAGTTAGTGTAATGGCCCTGATTACATCTGTCGAGATGGATTAGCTGAAGAGGAGCCTGGGAGATGGTGATGTTCTCTACTTAAAATAACAGAGCCGCGATACAGTGTGAATCACAGCAGAACGGTAACACAAAACTCCACCGAGACACTGCTCGCTCCCTGCCTTAGCTCCTGCAGCCAAAACTACGCCCAGCAGCACTGCACTTCCCACTTCCCAACCAACCCACACCCCAGCCACGACCCCACTCCCCTCACAACTCCCTCCGTCAGCTCAGACCGAAGCTGTGCTGAGCCAGGTCCTCGGCTGCAGCCAGGATACAATTACACGCTATTACATATTTTATTAAAAAGAGGGTGTGCTGGGGGATGTGGGGGATCAAAACAAAACAAAAAAGAACAACTGCCTCATTAAAGATTTACTGGGAAAGGTCAAGCCAATTGACCCCTAAGATGCAGCCATCTCATCTCCAACAAAAGACTTGTTTTTCCTTCCACATATTTCAGGGTGTTTGATTCCAACAGTGGGGCCAGCTAAGATAAAAAAAAAAAAAACAGAAACAGATTGACAAACGGAGAGAGATTGGTTGAGACAGGAGCAAGAAATGCTGGCGTAATGGACAGGGCAAACAAAAGAGATGCATGAAGTAAAACAGATGGCTTGAGCGATGAGTGAGCGAGGATATACCGCATGATACAAGTGGTTAAACATATACCCATCATCAGCACTGCAGCGGGCACAGTCACAAGTTTTTAAAAATCTTGCAAAGTGAATGGGCATACTATAAATAAAACCAAGTTAAAATGTCATTCTCTTCCCCACTTTCTCTCTGAGAAATGGCACAAGCCCAGAGGTGTTTTACTGCTGCACGTCATGAAAAGTAGGAGCTCGAAAATCGTTAATGTCTCTGTATCATTTGTGGCAGATCCAATTATTTCCATGGCAGCGTACAGTGAAAAGCGCAGGTAGTCTAATGTTTTCAGTCTCTTTCAGGCTTAAATTGAGTCTTGCCAAAGGACCCATTTTAACGGGGACCTATTATGCTTTTCCTTATTTTCTATCCTACATAAAATGTTACAATGTCGAACAATGTCGGATGTTCATATTAACTGTGGCCAAAGTTTCAGATAATGTGGTAATATGGTTTTCTGACCATTCTGAACACTCTGTTGCCAACAGTTTCCTGCTCTCAGCTGGAGCTGATGTAAGCTTGTGAAGGATTTCTGTGTAAGGCCATCTGCTCTAGGGACGCCATTGCAGTGTTTGCATTACATAGACTGCTACATGTATAGCTACATAAGGGAAACATGACATATTGGTTGCTGATATTGTTAATTACTACCTTATTTTGGACAACGTTCCTGACGGAAAATGCTTGATTGTGTAGTTTTTGGTTTTGCGTTTGAGTCATTCCCTGGCTGCAATGATGGCAGGACAGAGATACAGAGAGCCATAGATGTATTATAGACAAAACTGGATACTGGACCCAAAGATAGTGTCTGTTCAGTCAAATAAGAATTGCTCATCTGGCGCATATGACAAAAAATAAAAATCCGAGTTTCTGGGTTTACTTCTTCACAGATCACAGAATATGTGAAGTAATGTTTGTCCTGCAGGTGTCGCCTGTGAGCTCCAGTTTGGCACATAGAGTTTACATTATGATGATGTCACAGATATTTCCATTACTATTCTCAGCTCGAGGAAAGTTTTTCAAATACAAAATCAACATGGATGTAAAAATGATAATATAAATAATCTCTTCTTGTTTGCTGTTCGAGGGGGGCCTGTCAAGAGTTTTAAAGACATCTCCTTTATAATGGTGGTCTATGGGGTAAATGTTTCTTGAGACACATTTTCTGTTGCACTACCGTGAGTGGCCACTGGGAAAAGCTGGCTGCAAGGCTGACAAGAGTAGAGATGGGGAAGACCCAGAAACACTGACCAGTCGGGCTTAAAGAGACAGAGCCTCTCAGACCGGTGGATAGAGGGGCAAAAGCCATAGGCAGTGTGAAGCATTTAAAAAAATGTGTGGTACAAACCCAAAATACTAATATGAACTTGAAATTGAGCACATTACTGTAGGCCTCCTTTAATGAGAAAAGACTAGACTGTCATGATGGGACTAACCAGAAAAAGGGCAGTGACCTTTTTCAACTCCCAAACCCGCAGTTTAAGAAAAACTGATCCCAAGTGTTTGAAGTGCTCACAATGATGTTGAGAAATCTTCAACATGACTGCAATGTCATGGCTTGTCTGCCTCACACACCACTCTTCCAGCCCTTCTGTAATTTAGAATAACAGTCACAAGATCAGGGGCCTACAAACACTCTTTTCTCAGATAATCTCCTCGGGTAATGTTCCAAAACCAATGTGTTTTCAAGTCGAATACAAATATTTAAATAGCTCTTTCCATACATAACTTCACTGTCAATTCCTAAGCTAAAACATCCACCGCAACCTTTGGAAGGGGGGGAAAAAAAGAAAAAAGATGTGGTTTGGAAAATGAGCCTGCTAATGTGTGCATGTTGGCAACTATGACACAGTGGAGATCAATCAAACTTCACTGGTCACCGGCTGAAGAGCGGAGTGTGTGATTTATACACTCTGCGAGGTGCCATGCCATAGTAAAGCGCTACCAGCCTCTCTGACCGACAACCTGGTCCAGAGGGAAAACAGCCACGAGAGGGAGAGAGATGCCAACATAAGCCTCAAATTCTTACATGTCTTGTCAGTCTCCGGACTATTACAGTATTCCACTGATGAACGCAGAGCACCAATCCAAATAAAAAAAGCCTGAACTGACCACTGAGTCTAAATGGCAGCTTAGGGAATGCATCAATCAAAAAATATGTGCTTGCCTACTAACCCCACATAACAAATTGATATGAGCCTCGGACAATATTTCACAAGGGTAACATGCTATTTGAAAATTTCCCCGCTTGAAGGGGATAATACTGTAAGGCTGATTTTGGGAACAGATATACCACTATATGAATCTTAGCATCTCGAGGAAATTACACAGTGTGTAATTCGATTTTAAGGCCAATCCTGCGCTGCACAGTTATGAATGCTATTCATAAAAAAAAATCCCCTAATTTTCCCCTCAACAACCACAACTTTTCAGCATTTATTGCTACCCAAACATACAGTGTCAGCACTGGATATCCTCCTGATAGCTGAACATAAAGTGCAGAACACATACTGTATGGTCATGTCAACACCAAGGGCATTGCTTGTTCTTCATGTACTGCCTGTCCTGCCCTGTGGCTTTGTAGCAGCTACATACACCAAACCCCAAACACACTCACATATTCTCCCCCTCCAAAGATGGGAAAGGTAATTTCAAGGATGTGGCTGTGTGTGTGTGTGTGTGTGTGTGTGTGTGTGTGTGTGCCCTCTACAAGCTGTGCCCCTGTGTCCGAGTCCCTCTAGTTTTAATTCCCTGGCCTTTAATGGCTTTTGCAGCACCTTACAGCCAAATCACAGAGCTGTGTCCTACAACAAGGACTCTGGTGGGAAGTGACACCTCTGGACATGCTGTTTAACCAGGGCTAAAATGAGTGGGTGCACAGGCCTGTTAGTGGTGGGATTTCTGCTATTTGCGTCATTTATAAGGTGTGTGTAGGCGAGTGACAGAGATCAGGGAGCTAGTTCCTGTGTGTGTGTGTGTGTGTGTGTGTGTGTGTGTCAGCTGTTTATCATTATTATTATTACTAGTGTGTCTCTTTCTGTGTGGACGGTGCTAACCTGTGATCCTCGGGAGCCTCTCTTGTGGTCCCAATCGGAGCGGGGGAGCATCTGTGGGAAAACAGAGACAGAGACATGTTCAAACCACAGTCTTGAACATCCTGTTCCTGTTAGCGTCCTGTTTCAGAAACTCGTACAAAAAGCAACATCATAATGGAGAGACTGGAGAGTTACTTTTGCTGTAGCGGAAAAGAGGAGGAGCAGGAGTGGTGATGCAAAGAGTCAGGGACGTGTGGGGGGAATGGAAACGCTCATAAATGCAAAAATGGGTTTTGTCTATTTTTTTCACTTTCCATTAAGCGCAGACGTCTAATGCAATTTCACAGTCAGGTTTGGTTTACTTTAGCTTCTATTCACTGCCTAAGGGCCTGGTGGAGGCTGAGGATTTTTACGCTGTCTAATTACCAGCCACTGTGTCCTCCCACAGGCCTCGTAAACCCGTTTTCCACTTTCTTGGGAGTCACCGAACGCATCAGTGCAGCTCTGTCACTGTTTTTTTGGTGAGCGCGTTGCAGGAGAGCCAAGTCAACATTAAACCTCCCCTGCCTCTGTTAGGGCTCTCTGCCCCAGAACTGAGAAGCCCTGAAACTCAGCATGTCGCTGTGACAAATTGCTGCTGCACACATTGAGGCGAAGGGCTCGGTATAAGAGCCAAATTGATAATTCAGGTGTAATTTACTGTGTCAGAGGAGGTCATTGAGTTGTGTCATGCTGGGAGTGAAAATATCAGGAAAACAGTGGGTTTTGGTCAGCGGTGCGAGGGCCTGTCTGGACAACAGTGTTGTTTTGTGGGGTGTTTTCCAACCATGCTGCTTAATTTTAAACAAATAGTGAAGTAACTGCTCCTGTTGCCTCATTAAAAGGTAGTTTAGTTTGCACATTGCTGACTGTAAAAAGTACAGGCCTATTTGCACTGTATATTGAAGAATGTTACTTTATGTGTACCCATTTTTCCAACTTACTGCACCTCTTATCGTGTCTAACGGTGCAGAGAGTTTTAGTTTTATGTGCTGAAACGCATCTTTCCCATTCCAAATGAGTGTAGGTCATTGTAAGCAGCAATGCATCTGAACAGAAACAATGTCCTGAACAATCTAGATAATCCACTGACTCTGCAGTTAGTTCTTCAGAAAAAGTATTTAGTACTTCCAGTGAAACCCTTTCTGTTGTTAATTTATCAGACTGAAAGGTGTAGAACTATCTAAACCTTTTAGATGTTTTAAATACAGCTGCAATGACATATTCGTAATTTCCAAGCAAAATGCCAAACATGCTCTAGTTCGAGCTTCTCAAATGTGATTATTTTATACTTTTGTTATTCATATCTGATGAATATATTAGTATTAACATATTAGTATTTGGACTGTTAAGGACTAAATAAAATGAATAGTTTTACTATCATTGGGTTGAGTGAAAATATACCAGGACATTTCTGACATTTAATAGACAGAATGACAAACAGTTAATTAAGAAAAATCTGCAAATTAATAAATAGTTAAGTGTCAAATATTAAAAATAAAATTTTCTCATGTGAAGAATTCAGAATTGCTCCAACTTTGGTGGAAATGTTTGCATTCATGTAGAACCCACTCATAGCAAGAAGCTGGATGAGAAAATATGTTTTCAGGGCTTTAACAAACCTGTACTATAAAGGCTTTAAATTGTAGTAATGGCGGTAACCCTGACAGTAAGCAAACAAGTTCATCATCACAATACTCACACACAACACGATGCACAGCCATTCATACAGCAAAGTACAACGGCAGTTTGACATTTAGGAGGTTTTCAAAAAAATGCAATATGAGGGCTTTACCCTTTCTCAACCAACATCTTCATCTCTCATCCTCCATTTTCTAGCCCGAGGACTGCAGCTCTGAAGAGCCTGGATTCTCCAATCGTCAGCATTATAATATCTGTGAGTCACTTTAAAGCTCCATCAAGCGTGTGCGTACCTCCTCATGCATTAAAATAACCATACTAGACGGAAAAGGAAGTCAACAAGCAATCAGCTGTGTAAAAGTCTCATGTATGAGATGTAAATTACTGTGAATGATAGTATTAGCCAGCCACTGAGCTGTTTGTCTTGTTCTTTACTGCTCTGACAACAGCGTTTTTGCTTTTTACAGAGCGGGAGCAGCAGCAGCTCCTGCATGGTCACGGCCGAGTCCTGCTCCATTAGGAGGTCCTAGTATCAGTGAGGCTCTCCAGGCGCACACACATAAACAGCCTTTTGGGTCTACGGTCTTATGTAACCCAACCTTTCATCTCCATGCTGTGAGAGAGAGACTCAGACTACACAGAAGTCTACATGCGCCCTTTGATGTGCCAAAACAAAAAACCCACACAAAATCAAAGCTGGGCATAAAGTTGAGCAGCGCAGATAGCCTCTCACACAGAGTGATTTTACAGGCCACAGCGGAGTTCATTTCCTCTGAGACGGGCTGATCAACAAATACACTCGGATGGTGTGCTGCTAACTCACTAAACCAAACAGTGGATGCAGTCTGGTGCCACTGTGTTTAAATGTTTTTTACCAGTGCTGGAAAATCAGTAAACAATATCTTGGTGTTTCAAGCTTCATAACACCGATGTCAGGATAAACAAGAAATTACTGCAGCACAAACATCATCTATCTTTTCAAAGAGAAAAAGAAACAATATCAGTCACAAGAGTTAAAAGAAACCCAGCAGAACTAGACAATAAAATATGTCTAGATGACAAAAAATGTACTGTAAAAAAGAAGTTACGTTACTCAAACCAATAACCTCTTACAAACAACAATGATAAAAACAAAAAGCCATGTTCAGACTTTATTACCTTGTTTTGCCTCAGCAGGATGAAGTAGATTATACCTTAAACATATGACAGTTCACTGCCAATATTATGTCTAAAGAGGTAAAACCACACATGAATGATTTCTTAGATATCTCCTGGTTTTTCATGGACAGCCTCCAGGCAGCATAACAGCCGAAGCAGTAAAATTTCCAAATGGATTTGTTTTTGTCCTAAAGCTCCAGTGCACCTACTGGGAAAAATAACAACTTTGTAGAAGTTATGCCCTTTGTTTCACCCTCTGCTAGATTCATTATGCCGCCCCATAACTCAGAATAAGTCAGGTCTAGCAGTGGCTTTCCATCACGTACAGCAATGCTGGTTTTCTTCAGAAGAAAAAACGCTTTGTCTTTGAAGGTGGAAGTACGTCTTTCAATCACAGTGCGAGAGCTACCAGAGTAACATGACACACTCAATAAGGTTTCAGGCATTTTTATGGGACTCTGGCTCCATTGTGAATGTATTCTGGAGATTTGCTGTTCTTTCATGATCCAGAGTGAAACTCTCAAGAAAGAAACACGAGAAAGAAATGATAACAGTGGAGTTCAGCGTCAGGTTAATAGAAGGTGACGCAAAGTCAAGGCATCTTTCCATGAAATACATTTAATCAAATCAGTTTGAATTGGATTTTAAACCAGAATTATATTGATTTTTCCTCTTACCTGTTCTGCTATTTATTTATCATTTTATGTTGTTTTGGTGATGAGATACCGGGCTGTAGAGAAATCTGCTTTTTCTCAAATATAATGGAACTAGATGGTCATTTGCTTGTCATGCTCAAAAACCATTATAGATTTGAAAAACTACATCCATGAATAGAGGCACGCTTTGTTCTGCGCGGTGATATGATTGGTAAAAAGTAGAAATAAAGTAGTTTCCAAAGAAAAATGCTCACAACAAGGTCTATGAATTATCTTGAGTCAACAGGTCATGATCCCTGGAAAGACACATTTCTGTTGAGTTTTCAAATGTATTGAGCACCACAAGCAAAACGCCACATAGTTCCCTCTCCCCATCTACACTTCTACAGCCAATATCTCCAACACTTGGCATCTCACACCAACATTATCATCATCATAAATGATCAATAAATAACACAACAGGTAAGAGGAAAAATGTGTATTTTTGATTTTGGGTGATTTTAACACTGAATATAAAAATGTATATAAATAAGACATAAGGAGTTTGGCATCATCAGCATTTAGGATTGGTCTCTTTACTATTTTTTCGGTAGGTTTGGACAAGTTTTTTATTCATGCTACTACATTTGAATGGCAGAGACTGGAAATTTTCTAATTGTTAAGTAATATTCATACACTTTTATTCTTTCAAATTACAGCTCAGCCCCCGCACTATCCTCTGGGGTTGAAGTTTGCCTGGTTGGGAATCACTGCTTTTACCCCAGTGTAGCGGGACATGAATGGAATTCTGTTTGTTGTGCCCACAAAACCTCGAGAATAACATTTAAAAACTTCAACAGCAATGTGTCGTTCCAGGAATGTCCCGGTTGCTGCGGACGGGCCGCAGACCTCACTGTCAACAGTTTTCATTGGAATAATATTCTACCTATGAAGCCTGTACACAGTGAGTCACTGAGACATTGTTCCTGGAAAGAGATGTTGCTGTCGGATTTCTCAAATGTTTTGATTTTTCAATGGTGTGAGGACCAAAAACAAAATTCCATTCACCGTCACTGTACTGGGGTGGAGGCAGAACTTTCAGAAAGTAATAACTCAAAAATTGAACCAGAACATTCTGCATGTCGACATACCACTAGAAGTAAGTGGGAAAATATATATTTTTTTAAATAATTTTCATCAGCTGTCACCTTAAAGGAAACTCAAGCCAAATATAGTGGCACTTCCTTGTAGTTACACTACTAATCAACCTTCACACAACTACCAAGACAGAGATACAGACTGGATTTGGGTAACTTAAATTGATGAAACCTTATATTAGTTTCAACAATTTTTTTTGTCCAAAACAAGGGCTGTGGGTCTTGCCACAATCACTTATGGAGACGAGTTTACAGTTCTGTATTATCACCTGTGTCTTGGTAAAATAAGTCCTGTCTTTTACTGTCCAACTTTATGACGGTTTGTTCAGCTTCATAAGCATGAACGTAAATAATGGAAAGGATACTCCAAAGTACTACTGATATGATAATATCAGATATACAAGGAAAGCAGCCAGCCAAAATATGCCCGCTGCCCTCTGTAAATGAGCTGCACTCTCATGACTCAAAACAGTGCCAGCCAACTCCCAGCCTTCCTCTCACCCAGAGTGTTAAGAGGGCAGCAGCGTGGATGCCAGTATGCAGCCATGCCCTGTCCACCACCATGGCTCCGGGCCACAGCCCACAGCAAGCTGCCGTGCCTCTGAGGTGCTGGGTAAACACCATGGTGTCAAAGCACAAACAAACTACTGGAATATGCTTGTTGTTTGACTTGCTCCTGCCAGTAACCAGTTGAGAACCACTTCCCTGTGGGTGTGAAGTGGTGGGAGCTGCAGCAAAGCACCCGTATTGAAGCTCCACTTTCACACTGATCATCCCCGCGACGAGCCCCGACCCACTGTCACTGACTTACTACTGAGTACTTTTCTAAATCTGTCTGGAAAGGGAACCGGAAACTGCCTCGTCCTAATATAGCTCAGTGCAAGATAACTGCAAGCGGTGTTTCTTAATCATTCATTCATGATCATTCCTTCATTCTTCTTTCCCTCCCTTCTGTGCCTCCTGCCTCCTCTTTCGTCCCTCATTACTGGGTTCATATGAGTAGAGTTGATGTGTGTCTACTTGGATCTTCAGTAGCTGTGTTAGCTTGTTAGTGCACTGGATTTACTGGCACCCAAATTCAGCATCCATTGAGGACTCAGTAACAAGAAGTGCCAACTAGAGATCTCCTGGTTGAGAGAAGGGAAGGAGAAAGAGAGAGAGTGCTGATGTTACAGTATGGTTGGGTTAATTAAGGCGCTGTTGAAAGGCCAGCAGATCAGTCTGCAGGATTTCCAATCAGCTTGACCCAGGGGTTTTATGCACCACCTCTCCGTCCAATTAAACCCACTATGTGCTCACTTACAATCAGGTCTGCAAAGTCATGAATTCGCACATCTGCCTACGTACATAAATGCACACACACACATGCACTCAGACTCACACTCGCTGCCTCGAGGTCTCAGAATATTTTCTTACTTATTCCTCCTTTGTTCTCTTATCGCCGCTCTCTGTCAAAGATATTCTGACGTCTGCATTGCTTGACTCAGACATCCCCACTTTCATTTTAGCCCGACAAAAAGAAAGTAGGTCAGATTCGACTGAGGCTCTCTATATGAAGGCTTCAGAAATGACAGCGACTTAGCCGTAAGGCCATCATCGGGGCAACAATCAAAGATCCTTGTACCCACTTTCATGGTTGTTAGAGCCACAGTAAGCTCTATATTGCTCATCACAGCTTTTAAAATGAGGTGTAATCTTCTTTTGCACCCACAGGTGGAGGTATTTTCATGATTAGTGCCATATAGCTGCTTTCTCTTGGGACCCTCTGTAGGAAACTGTCCTTTTTGTTTAATGACAGGTTTATTTATTCTTTTAAAGATAATTATGATTATGTATATTTTCAGGGCACCCTTTGGGGATTATTGAAGATTTTTTGGTGCACCAGTGGGAGAAACTAATGCAACGTAACTCCTAACATACATTTTAACACCTCTATTAATTGCTACCTAAGCTTTGAGTGCAGGAAGCTTTGATGATTGAACCCTCTGGTCTACCTGGTGCTCTTCATCTATTTCTCACTCTGAACAGATAGAGATGTTCTTTATAACTTTCAGTCTCACAGATTTTTAAATTTAGTGTTTGGACTACAGAAACAGCCAGGTATATACATTTCCCTGCTGAAAAGACATGAACAAATATATATCAGATAAAAATGAGAAAAGGGAATGTGTGAGTCTTAATCTATGTTCTCTCTCTTTGTGGTTTTCCCACTCTTGAATTTTCATTAAACAAACTATCGTCCTCCTTGGAAAATCTCTTCATAAGCTGTCCTGAATTTAATTGGACACAAGGCAATAGTAATGCTAGAAGGGAAAGGAAAATAGACATTAAAGTGCTGAGAATTAATAGGGGTGTGTACAGTATACAGCAAAACTGCATACTGTTTAGAAAGGCTTGGGGTCAGGCAAACACAAATTTCTGGACTGAAAAATGTCTGGCTCTTTATACAGGTGACTCTGAAAAACCTCGGCACACCTTCTCCTCTGCCACATCCACCCTGAGCGCTGGGAGGACACTTATAAATCCTTCCATGCCTGCCTGCTGAGGGGAGAGTATGAAGAGTCATTCCTATTCACGCTGGCTAATGTTTTACAGGTTTTACCGTGGGGGTCAGTCATCGTGGGTCATTTGCGTCATCGCTGGAGGGAAGGGAACTATTGAGGTGGGCTGCCAAAGCGGAGGGGGGCCGTGTGTAGGGAATGAGGAACACACTTGTGTGTATGCAAAGATTAGCACGCACACACACCTAAAAGCTGTTTGGCTTTCACATTCTCTGTCTCATGCACTGTCCTGCAAAGCAAACATGCACACTTAATGAACAAAACCACACATGCATGTGCATTAACAACGTGCATAAATATGATCCCATGTTTTCTTTCACACACCAGCACTGCGTCGACGCCACCCCTCCTTTACTTTTCACACTTTCTTCCTCAGACTCTGCTAATTTCTGAAGTGTGACTAATGGGATTTATCGTCTTTACGTTTCCTGGGAGAGACTTAGCCCGATCCTAGAAGAAACCCAGTGTATGAGTCTGTGCCAGAGATAGATCTGTCAGTCTCCCAGGGTGAAAGCACAGGCCACAAGGATGCCGTGGCCCAGAGAAAACCTCAATGGGAGAATACCCCATATTCTGACCTCAAAAACTGTCAAACACGACGGCATTAAAATGTGCCAGTTACAAAGCAAAAATCTCTTCTTAAAAACCTATAGTATGAAAATATTTCTCATGATTCAAAAAGCATCAACTTGTATGTTTTTGTAATATAATTTGCATACTACACTGTTTTTCCTTGTTTTATGCGCTCTGGACGACTTTTTCTCAAGCAGTTCGGTTCCCAGCACATTCAGCTGGGTGAAAAAGAGGGGATCTGGCTGGGCAGACCTGGCAGTCCACCTCAAAACAGCATGCCAACGCCATTAGTGTATAATGGTCCAGTCAGGATTACTGCCGGGGCCCGGAGAGCTGCGAAGGGAACACAGCACTCACTTGTTTGTTTGTTTTACAAGCCTCTGCTCCGTTCAGTCTGCAAGGTGCCAGTGGGCTTTGTGTGGCTTAATTCACAGTTGAATCGAACGGTGGACAGTGTGACAACAATAGTGGCTACTCTGTGGCCACAGCACACTTGTTTAAGAGAGTTATGTCAGAATAAATAGGTTATAATGCTGCAATTAATTTAGTAAATCTAAGCACTGAAATACAGACATTAAGCCTGCACTGTCACTCATCCTCCAATCGATGTATTTCCCCCAAAGGTGACTGCACCTGCTTGTTGATTGGCTAATTACATCTCCATAAGGGAACAACAAATTCTCTGTGATGTGCTTTTCACGTGTCATTGCCCCGGCTTCATGTTCATCAAAAAGAGATGGACAGCATTAAGATAAAGAGTGCATTTCCCCATCATCCATCAACTCAGTGATTCAGCCCTTCAGCCCGCTTCAGCCACTTGGGTATTTTCCAGCTGAGCTTTCATTACAAAATGGAAATGGTAATATTGATTTATGTGTCTTCTTAAAGACTTTCTGTCGCATTTATGAATTGCATTATGAAAGGCCAGAGAATTAGGAGCGTAGGCTGGTTAAAAAAAAAAAAAAAAAGGCTAAGCCACATTTTATTCTGTTTTGTTTCTGTTATTTAAGCAATGAGAAATGGATAGATTTGTGCTGGTTAAGTGCACAGTGCAGGTCTCAGACAACAGGGCTGGGTGTTACAGTTCCACTGTAAAATGTTTTTATGAAGCCATAAGTCTGACTGGGACAGAAGGCAATATTTCTTTCGGCGGAGGCGATCTACGTCAAAAGGGGATTTCAAAGTTAATGAACAGTTGAATAACAAAACAATTTGGACCTGACCTTGACATGAGAACTGAAGCAAGTGCATTGAACTTGTGACTCGAGCTATTTCTGGCGTAATAATGACGTGTGGAAATCCACCCATTGATATTAAAGTATTCTCGCTTTAGTATTCAACTTAAGCTTTGCTATAAGATAATGCAGTGCATGTGGAATGAGAGTCAAAGAGTTCAGTAAACGGGCAATGTTATGAAAGCAGTATGGGAATTTGTGCATGCATGCTGCCTCCAGTGCATACATTATTTCATCTTTTATTCACCGGTCTGACTCAGCTAGGCCTGTGTTCTGTGTTTTGTCTGTGCTCATCAGAGAAAGGACCACACACACACACACACACACACACACACACACACATCTCCCCCACTATTTCAGCTGCACACAGAACATTTACAATCCCATCAAGATTCCCACAGGACTCCAGTAAACAAACAGACAGCGACTGCCCGTTCAAGCATATGCCTTTAAATCACATCCTCCTACATGCTTTATAAATCACTGCTGCAGAAATATAAACGTACAGTCAGGACAGCACCTATGTAGTGACTGATGTACTCAAAGCGTTCGTGTGCATGCATGAAAGTGTGTGAATGCCAGCCGCTAATAAACAGCATGTGTACCTGTGTGGGGGCATAAATCTCTGCTTCCTCTTTTTGCAGGTGGAGGGATTTGCATTAGAGAGCCTGTTCCCCTAGAAAGAGGCTCAGGTCAGCCCCATGGGCAGGTTTTCCACCATTAGCTTGTAAAACGCTTGCTTTGTCAGTGAAATTCCCAGAGGGCTCTACTTCCCCATGTAGAAGGAATGTAGGGGTCTGCAGGGACCATGAAGGTACAGGCGAACAAGAGACGGCCTTCCCTGACACACTCCGGTGGGCTTCTCTTTATGAGGCAAAGCATAGAGCCATTAAGAATGGACCATCATGCTGACAGCCATCCTGGAAACCTGGCTTAGAGCAAAGCAAACATGGGGATCAGATATAGGAGACGCTGGTTGTCCTCGGGGGAAATAGGCTGCAGGCTCCATGAGTGACAGAAAGCCATCTTCTTCGATCCCACACTCACTGGGGCTCATCGAGGCTTAGCATGCAATTCACAAAATATACTATCTTAAAGCTCTCCGTCCCGCTCCCCTAAGTGATATATGATGTGATAATAGCCAAAGATACAGTAGTAATAATATGTTGTCACTGTGTCATGCAGCTATGCCTTTGGCAAAGGTATATCATGATGTATGGTTTCCGTAGCTCTACTTAAAAGTGACAACAGCTCTGTTTCTGGACCACCCAGAGTGATTGTTCTCAGTCCAGCTACAGAGGCATATTTATCTTAAACTGGGAAGTTTTAAATGAATACATGCCTATATATTTCAAATGTGTCTAAGTCAATGATGGAGTATGTATATCTTACGTAAAAGTGGTAATACAACAATCTTAAAGCATTAAAAAGGAGTTCACAAATTTACTGAATTTGAAAACACACAACTGACATTAACACCTTATGAGGTTGTTCCAGTGGAAGTGTTGTAGACTCAAATATCCAGCAGATAAAGTATGAAGCAACATTATCAAAAAAATATGTTTTTGGCCACCAGGCAAATGTAAGTCCAGTATTCACTCTTCTTTTGGTTTCCCCCATCATTTGTGTAAGATATCTGGCTCTTCAGTTTCTAAATGCCCCGCTTGTCGCTAACTTTGTCTGGGTGCCATTTGGTGCCAGGTAGTGTACTGCTGGTTTATCAGAGTTTGTTTACAGAAAACAGCTGCCTGCTAAGTCAAGAGGTTGATAAGAGCAGTGAGACTGAACTGAAACAGAGATGAACAAGTCAGGTGATCGTTTTATGTGGGTCCGTCTATAAGTGTCTCCTCTCACATTACATGGAGTCATTTGATACATTGTTAATAAAAAGATATTAAATATCTGTTGAGCTTTAACGGTTCAGTAACCTGTCTAAAAAAGAAGAAGAAGAAGAAGAAGAAGAAGAAGAAGAAGAAGAAGAAGAAGAAGAAGAAGAAGAAGAACAACAACAACAACAACAACAACAACAACAACAACAAAAACACTTTTTGTTGTTTTTGTTAGATTAGCTGAAACTGTCACCATGTCCCAACAGTAATACATGAAGTATAATCTGTGCTCCTCCTGGTGCTTCTCATGGCATTTGCAAGATCCAAAGCTCCTGAACAAAAACAACCAATCAGAGCCAGGAGGAGTCTCTAATAGTGTCATTCACTGCTCGTTAGATGGATGGCTGGATAATAAGGTAGCTAGATTGCTAATGGAAGCTAATTAGCCAGCCTTAGCTTGTCCTTCTCTTCTCTGGTGCTGCCATCCACTCTCCTCCCGGCAAACTAGTCTCTTAGTGGTGGAGAGTGACATGGAGGGATCATTAGACTCAGTGCTGCCACTGGCCACCAGTAGCATGAAAGCAGGGCGCAATTAGCTTGCTAGCTAACTATCCAGCTGCTAAATTATTAAAATATAAGAACTTTATGTTTGATCCTCTTGTCACAGTGTAGCAAAAGTGACATTGTCGTTTTTTTTTTCACAGATAATCAGTCTCATGTAATCCATTCAGGATAAATAGTGACAGTTTCTCCAAATATGACAGGATGTTACTCTTATAAAAGTTATCTACTGAACATTTAAGTAAAAGGCTATAAGTTTAACCAGCACTCAGGACACATTTTTCGAATGAGTTTATCTAAAAAAATTGCAAAAAAAATGCTGCTGTTAGCTTCATTGTTGCAACATTGTTGCATTACTTTGCATATATTGTACTTGGTTGAGGTGAGGCTAATGGTAACTATTTGTGTGTAAGAATAAGATCTCTCTTTACTGGTTTGTATGTATAATCCTGATCTTAATTGTAGTTTTAAAAAGTATTGTACTGTAATGTACATAATGTAGAAAAGTAAAAAGTACTATATTAAAGTAGCATAAAATAGAAATATTCAAGCTAATGTACTTGGCTACATTGTATAATACTAAGTATACTATGTACTATACTAACTACACTAAGTGGGTTTTTGTGTTACAGTACATGCCTGCATGTATAAGAAAGCTGGACTTGTGTGTGTGTACACTGTATGTCTGCGAGTGTACCACATGTAGGTGTACAGTAAACACACAGTATATCCCTATATGTCTATACATCTAAATGCCTGTGCATGGCTCTGTTTTCATGTCTGCAATAGTGTCCATGTATGCATGTGTGCTCAGGATCTGGAATGGCATTAAGGCCAACCACAAGAAAAACATTGTTAAAAAACTTTGTTAGTCTGCTGTTTAAACATGGAAGGAATCCTAGTAAAAATACACAAAGCATTTGTTTCTTTTTTTTACACTCAACAACACGAAGCAAAAGCTCTCTCGAAGGAACACTTTGCTCCTGGATCCTCTTGATCAGAGCCACTGGTGCCACACACACACACACACACACACACCAGGCTGAACGGCTACTTTTGTTTACCTAGCCATGTGACTGAATCTACCGCACATCCAGTGACGTCAGCTCACATTCCTTACATTCATCAGCCTCAGTTCTCACTGATACTGTCTCAGATGCTGCGGAACAAAGGGAGCAGAGATCATACATTATAAAAGCAGCAATCATTCACTGGGCCTGTGTTTGCTATATTTAGCTTTTCCTGATAAAATAAATAAGCACTACGTTGTGTTTGCCATCCGTTTTCATAACCAGTTGTGCGCTCTTGAACAGCTATTGCCTGAAATAGTCTTCCTGTTCCACTTAAAACATGGAATCCATAAATAATTGCAAAACTGCTGTCAGGAGATGGATGCAGGGAACAAACAACTCACTACATAAATATGCATGAATGCTTCAGCTTTTAACTACAGTAGGTTTTGTTTGGTGTCGTGTCTGCAGCTTATTGTTAAATTAGTGTATTTTTCTCTTGTAGTGTAGAACAACAGATGAATGGTGGGGATCCTACAGTATATATGGTATGCATGATAATGGTCAGGATGTGAATTAATTATTATTTTAACTTACAGCATGTGTTATTAGCATAACACATGTTATGAAAAGTTGCTTTAAATCATATGTTTGGTCTATGTGATGGGAATGAAAGGCAAGAGAGCAAGACATTCAAATTTTTTATCCAACAGTTAAAGTTATAGGTGGGCTCTGAGTATACTCAGAGAAAAATCTTATAGCTCATTTATAGCTATGACCTAAAACATTGATTGTTTAATGCATGTATGTAGACCGAATGTGAATAATTTAGTAGTCACAAAAGGGCATGTAATAATCAATAGGATTTGACATTTTGAGAGCTTTGCACTATGTACTCATAAAAGCCCTGTCTCAAAATTACGTTAATATACAGCTCATTTGAAACAGTGAACATATTTCCAAGAAATTGTATAAACCTATTGATGAAAATGCTAATTAAGTTGCAAAATGTTCTCTCCCGAACGTATTGTGAAAATGTTCCTATACATTAATTTGCTCTCATCTGCTTTCACAATACAATATTCACTCGTAACATGTAAACCAGTGGTAAACAACTGTTAAAGCGCTTATGTAATTCTTGCAATTTGTATTGACCACATGCTTAAAAAAACAGTGGCCAGCATTTCACCTTGTGCAATTACCTACCTTTAGTAAATAGTAAATGCAGCGATTGTGTAGACTTATGCACGCAATAAACCTTGTAATGTCCTCAAAAATGTATAGCAAACTGTCAAAACTAAAATTAAGACACACACCAGAAACGTTTTTTTAGAAAGCTGTTGCAATGGATGGGTTCCTGAACAGTCTTATTGTACAAAATTCTACAAAACACATATTTAAATGACTTTTTTTTACTTTTCTTTTGAAGCTGACATACATGATGGCACTTTTGGCATAATTGATCATATTTCATAAAGAGGGCAAAATGATTGTACAAACATATAATTATCGTACATCTGACCAGTCTACCGGTCTTGTTCCTTTTCTGACTTATTTTTCTTGTGGCTTGATACTTTTCAATCTGTTGCAGAAAGCCACAAAAAACTCTCGCAACAGCGAAAGTTTAAGACAACACTCTAAGAAGGCCTTCTAAATTCTCAGCCTATCCTAAACAGTCCACTCTGCAACACAGCTGAGGAAACAGTTTGCTGAGACCTTTGCCTTTCACATTCTGCTCCCCACGACACGGCCCAAAGACACCGCCGAACAGCAGGCTCCTCTTGCTACCATCTGAAGAAGCAGAGCAGGCATGATGGAGGTTGTGTTTAACCTCACTCAGTCATTACACTGTCCAAATCCTCATTTGTTATTTTCTTAATTGGCCAATCAGTAATGGTGGCAGGACAATTAATCAAACAATGAAGAGAAAGATTAATCCTGGTTTTAAGATCGTGTTCAGCTGAGGTTCACATCCCGTATAAGTCCGACAAAGTGGGTCTGTAGCCTGCAGCTAGTGTGACTTCTCATCTGTAATTGCTGTAATTGCACTTTCCGTAGACCATGTAAAAGCAGAAACAAATAATGTCTGCTGCAGCTCTGGATAAATGACGACCATCAGCCAAGATTGTTTTCACAATCCTGGCTCGAAAAATGCCCAATTGGAAAGGATAATCCAGTATAATGGGAAGTAGTTCAATTAATTAGGGAGGTAGACTAGAAGAGAGGTATCATAAAACTGAGCCATAAACAGCTTCAGCTGCACGCTTGATAAGGCTGTACTGTGCAGGGCTTGTAAATACAAAATGGCCACCTCGGAGTTAAAAACTGTGGAAATTTGGGCAAATGGTCATTTTTTTTTCAATCTGAAAAATCTGCATGTTTATTATCTGCATGTGTGCATTAATCTAATGGAAAACAGACCCCAAAGCAAATTAGTTCTCCCCATATAACCTGATTAGTACAGCTGCTGTAGCCTGAAGCAAATGGATCTGTGCAGACAACCGGCGGGGATAAAGAGGAGGGGTCGGGCGTGTGTGTGAGCGGAGGGCTCTCAGATCTGGCCGTCACCGTCGCTGTCACACTGTAAACACACCGAAGACAAGAAACTGCAGACAGACCACACCCAACCTGCATCCACATCCAAAACATCCACTGTCAGTGATTACAACATTACAGAACTAATCATAGCAACAATAATGAGCTGTCACAAGTTGGAAGCCAACGGCTAAATGACTCCTGTCAGGTCAGAGGGAGATTGTTTTAGTAGAACAGTGCATTTTCCATGTGTCACATTTCATTCCAATCTTTATACACTGTGATACCAACTGGTAGATTAACACTGATGGGCTGTGACGTGACAGCACTGCTGATGAGCGGGGTTCACTTAAAGGGATAGTTCTGTGTTTTGGGGAGACTTTTTTGCATCTAAGCAATACTTCAAAGTTGATTGGACAAATAGCCTGCCTGCAGTGTTTTAAAACAGTAAGATTTAAGCGAGAAATGAATGTGTTTGGGAAGCACTGACCATACGACTGGATGAATGAAACATGAGAGTTTGTAAATTAATGTTTTGATGTAGTTTTCCTGTAGAAAACGTGACCTCAATTTACTTAAATTCAACGACGATTTTGTCCATTTTCTGATTCTTCATTCACCGTGGAGGAATGTAAGAAAAGTTTTCTTTACAAAATCAAGGAAATGAGTAACTGATGTACTATTTGTCATTTTGCGGGTGAAGTATTCCATTTGAAATTGGGTTTTTTCATGGCTTAAACGAATGAAATATTCCGTGTTATCAGTGAGCTTGAAAGATGTTGGTAGCTGTTTCAAATGTTACGCTAACATCTCCTGGCTCTAGCTCCATATTTAACAGACTAATATAAGATCCAATTCTTGGCAAGGAAGTGGGAAACTGTATTTCCCAAAAGCCAAACAGTTTCTAAACAATGATTCCAAACATTTTTGCAGTGTGTGAATCCACCCTGCTTGGCTCTGACGCTCACCTTGTCCCGTCCTTTGCTGGATTTGATCCCTCTGCTGAGCTGGCAATGCCACGTTGAACTGTGTGAAACCAGGGGACCTGTGTTGGCAGAATGGGCCTCGCCCCGGGCAAAAACACCCTCAACTGTGGCTCACTGGGTTATGGTTCGATAGTGCTCCCAGGCTCTTGGGTCAAAACTCCAGTCACATGCAACAAAGCACTAATGGCCATGGCTCTGTCTGTCCCTGGGCCTCAGAAACAAGTCAAGGGCAAGTCAGCCAAAAAACCCAGCAGTGACTCGGAGCTGAGCTGTAAGGCGGCACTTTTTTATGGCCGTCATCTGGTAAGGCTGCCTTTTCTGGCAAACCGCACAGAATCACACACACTCACTGCCCCTTGTGTTTCCTCTGTCTGACTCTTTTTCCTCTCGCTAACACACAGCCTCACATCCACAGAGAAACTCCACACACACACACACACACACACACACACACATGCACCTGTGTCAGACTGACTGTTTTCCACTGAGGGTCTAATTGATTGGAAAATGAAGACGGACGCCTGTGCAAGGCGAAGCCTGTTGATTAGCAGGAGACACGGAGTCTATTACAGTGGTCCTGCTCCCGACCCACACATCACCCAAACAACCAGTCAGTCTTCATTGTTGGCTACCAATCACACTCCTGACTGGGTGAATGACGGAGACGACGATCCGCACGACAGAGGCGGGCGGCGGTGGATTACGGATAGTTTGGGAGACAGCAATCCCCCTCTCCTGAGCAGCGATACACCACTTTCAATAGGGAGAGGAAATGGGTTGGAAATGGGCAGTGTAATGCTTTCAGCCCCGGCCTCTCTGAGCAATGACAACAGACATAACACAGAGCCATTAACGGCTTCACTGTGAGTGTTTGGCTAGCCAGACAGACTGGCCACTGCTAGCTAGAGATTGAGGCTGGCCTGATTATTGACATTTTGATGGTTTTCAGGCTTGGAAAACGTCAGACTACGAAACCCTGATAGATTTTGGCTTGAAAAAGCTTTAGCTGAACTTTGAGTTACGGATGTACACTGGTTATTAGAGTGGTACATCCTAATGTAACTGACTTAATGTGAAACTCATTACAAATAACTCCAGCAACCATAAAATTAGACAAGTGATAATTTTTTACTATACTCCTTTTCAATTCAGCAATAAACTAAACCTGAACTTGCTTTATTGTCCTTTGGCACCCTGGGGGATGGCTGGAGCTGTATTAATCTTACGTAGGCATGGATACACGAGGGAGTATGTTTCCTTTTCATCCGAGCCTGTCCTCTCACCAGAGCGAGGAACGAGAAAGGAAAAGGCAAAACTGTGAAGAGGAAGAGCCTGTAGAAAGGAGAGGGGTCGGCCGTTCAGTGGAATTCAACAGTGCATGAAAGGCGAGGGAGAAAAATGAATACATCTGGCGTGGAAATAGGAGAGGTGGTTTGTCGGGCATTACAGAGTTTGGAGAAGAGAAGAAAGGAGAGAGGAAGAGAGAAGACAGAGAGTAAAATGGGGGCTAATCATGAAAGAGACAGGGCTGGGAGGCAAGAAGAGACAGGATGACTAAAATAGGGACAGTGAAGTAAGAGAGGAAGAGGCTCAGAGTGAGACACGGAGAGATGGGGGAAAAAAGAAGAAGTGGAAGGTAAAAGAGAGCAAAGTGTGCAGCTCTAATCACACAAGCTCATTGTGAAACTATAGATTAGGGGGAGGTGATTTTAGCTCGAGGAGTAATGTCTCCATCCGGAGCCGGAGCTTTGAGCGCACACAGGACGAGATGTGGGGGAAAAGAAAAAAAAATGAACGCACCTCCCCAGAGTGGGGAGCACTGTGTTACCATGGTAACAGCTCTGACGTCAGAGCAGGCATTATGTGATTACTCATAGAGTCTGTTGAGGAGCGGGCCAATAAAACAGGGACCATTACTCACACACAGGGAGATGGCCAGAGCTCAGGTTACACACATGCATATGCACACGCACTCACACACACTAGACACACAAATAAAAGCATATATACACACACATATACACACACGTATACACACACACACACAAAGTACCAGCTCACTCCAGCAGCTCCACCTTAAATAAAAAGCAGACTGATGATAAACTGTATGAACATTTTTACAATCCAGACTCAGTAAATTCGTCACACTTTTACAAGGGGCTCCTGATTTGGAATGCAAAACGTGCAAATTCAACACATGCTTGATAACGTTGGTGCTGAGGAATGAAGCAATAACCTGAACACTCAGCACTCAGCGCCGAAACCTCAACATGAGTGTCCCCTCGATGACTGCACACCACAAGTCTGACTCCCGACAACGAGGAGCGCAAACACAACCTCTTCGGCACAACCGCAACCAGGATATCGCTGGCAGAATCTGCGTATTCTGCATTCCACACACTCTGACCCACGTCTGACAAAGTACATCAAACGTGCACGCTGACATGTACACTATTGTGCGTCACAACACACACAGGCACACTTCCTCTCGCCGTCTCCCACACATTCTCCACTGGGAGTTAAAACACTGTTAGGGCTGATAAGGATCCAGGCAAACAGTGTGGATAAACAGTCACTCTGGTAATTAAGAACCACGGGCCTATCAGAGAAGAGTATGCTGAGACAAACATGTGATCCAGACTCCATTACTGGGGCCGTGCACATTCCCACCAAAAAGACCATTAGGTGGGTCCAGACAGGCTGCGAGAGTCACCAGAACTGTAAAAGCCCAGAGTGGCTCCAGTATTTTAAGCTGTGATCACATGAACTGTGTTTTCACCCAAAGCGTCCAGTGTGTATCTATAGTGTCAAGAAAAATAATGTTTTTTTATAAATAGTGCACTAAAATAAAACATCCACGTTAGATAACTTGATAAACACCATTGTAAAGATCTTTTAGTATTTATAGGCCTGTCACTAGTTTTCTTGGACGACATAGAGTCAGAAATAATTGTATTAAATTATATTTTTGTCATTTTAAGAGAGTTTTATGCCACTGACATATCATCATAATAACAACATATTAGCATAGTAACGCAAGAACACCCTTTCAAAGTCCAATGAACTTTCAATTCTTAAGAATATTTAGTTGGAGTGAGGAAAGAACAAAATAAAATATCCTAAATAAATACAACATAAATAAAATAAAAATCACAAAACCAAAACAGTAAATGAAATGGACTGTCAGGCTCTGGTAACAAAAAACATAATGACAAATAATAACATTTGCTGCAAGGTATAAAAAGTTACTCATTCCTTAATAGAAAATATACTTCTAATCTGTGAAAAGACAGCAAAATGTGTCCCGGCATTATTTTTTTTCTGTTCGTTCACCATAGGTGCCGTTAAAACGATCACTCTTAAAATATAAAGTCTTTTAATGGGAGGGAAACCTGTCATGTCGGCTAAAATGTTAGTGATATTTTATGTAAACAAAAACACATTAACAGGTTTTCACAGCAACATGTGGTTAATTGGAAACTTTTCTCTTTTTGGGGAACCGCTAGCAGGTAGACTGTCAGGGCAGTTCCTGTGTGGCGTTGTAAAAGCAGAGCTCTATCATTTTTGCAAGTTGATAATGTCATTATTGTGAAAGGTAATATATATAAAAAGAAAAAACATTTATATTCTCTTGTATGCTGCTTCACTGAGTCTGTTTAAAACTTTGTTAAATGACCATAATGTGGGATGCTCGACCCTGAATCTCACTCTCCAATACACTTTAAAATTGAAAACATAAGGAGAGATGCTGCTGGTTATTGTAGTTGTACTAATTTTTCACCTGATTTGTCCTGCACTGAAAAAAATCAAACAACCTATTACAGTGCTCTTCAAGGTGCGAAAGAGATGCATATCCGAACTCAACACCATCACTGCTGATTGATGTGATGGCCTTCAAGTCCGATCATTTTCTAAAATAAAGTTTCCCTCGTCTTTCAAGTACAGCGCTCATAATAAACACAGAGATATTCTCAGTTTTGTAAAGGATAAAACAAAATAATGAGCTATTATTATGAGCAAATGTCTTCCCAGGACATCAGTACTATTACAACTTTGATGGGGTTTTTTTTTTTACAGTAAAAATGCATCAAATATTGCGGACTGATGCCTCTCTTTGTAATGACAGTCTTTGTTTTTTTCCTTGAAAAAGAGTGTGCAGTGAGTGAGACAGATTAGCACTGATCAAAAGACACACTGTAGCTGCAGTCAGACGTCTCTGTCTCTCTCTGTGTGAGCGTCAGCCAGCGTCAGCCTATCTACCTCTGCAGTCTCTGTATTTTCAACTGTCCGTAATGTGCATGACGCAAGTTCAGTTATTGCATTTGGAACAAGTGCTCCATGTCACTTCTCTGCCACAAATGTGACTGAGCTCTGGCCAAAACCTGATATACTAGACTCTGCAGCATCACTAATTTGGTTACAATGATACCATATCTGAGTTGATCTGATTACAGGCCCGATAGCTCTCCCTCCCTCCGTCTGTCCCTGCAAAGTGTGTGAACGTGACTTATTTGTACAACTATTAGCAAGCACACATGTGTACACCCATGCATCATGTGCGCCGTGAGTGTGTGTGTGCTGAAACAAGCTGCAGTCCACCTGGCAGGCCAGTGAACTTAATGAGTCTCGTATTCATGCAGCGTGCGCAGCCACATCCGCTGCCTGAGGCTCTGGCCAGGTGCTCTGACACAACACATATTCAAACAACGTGAGCAGGATCCTCCTGTAATATCATCATGGCCAACAGCATACCACCCAGAAGGAACAGTTTTCTTTAAAACTCTCTATAATAACATTACCTGACTAAAACATGGGAGGATCTCCAAAAATGATTGGAAACAGGGTGATTAAGTTACCTCTCTAAATGTAATTTATTACTGACTAACTTCCTAAAAGTATAACCACATTGTAAATGATCATATTGTTTTCAACTGTATTTATATATGTAGCATATTAAGTTAAATGGGCAATGACTCCAATTTCATGGCAGTGAGATGATTTAAATAACTACTACCAGCCTGACTGAATTTGTGTTGTCAAATGCTGGGTGTCTATAATTTTTTAATTAGTACCTTTATGTATCTCAACACTCGATTCTTTCTTCTTCTTTTTTTAAAGAGACAGGACACCTATACTAGAAAGGAAATAGTTCCTACCTGAACTGTCCTAATGTGATGATAATTAGATGTTATTCTAAATAAAAATGCATAGAAAATGTTGCTTTAAAAGGGTAATAGGAGTCACAAGATCATGATCAACTTCTGTTCAAGAGAAATTACTACATCTGTCAAGGATGTTGCAATGATATCACAACTATGATTAACCAATGTAGGAAAGTACCAAAAATCTGCTAAACTAAATACTGTCATATCACCATGACTCACTCCTTACCTAACAAGATGATTTCTTATCAGAATATCTATCACACATCAAATCGCCTGAAAACTGAGCTGACTGACAAAAACTCAGTAAAATATAAGTTAAATAAAATATATCATAAAATATGCATAAAAACCTACAGGAGCTTCATGTGCAACAGATGAAAAACAACCAGAACCATTTATGAGCCATAAATTAGGTCAATATGATAATTTATTGCATGTTTGAGGAATAATATTGTGATCAAATCATATATCAAAATATTGTGATACACAATAATATTATCTAAACTGATAATAACAAGCATACTGACTCAAATTTCACAGAAAAAATGTAATGTGAAATATTTTGATGACATAGCATTTGAATATTGCAGCTTTTTTGTACTCAGTTACATGCATGTAAAGATTTCGTGTATAGCTAGAAATAATTGTCTTTGTCTATAATTTCACTTGAAACTGTTACATTTTGCAAAAAAAAAGGATTTTAATCAAATGAGAAAACATACAGTTCTTCAGACTCCATTCATTCATTTATCAAGTTTGTAACACAGGAGCCAAAAAAGGCTTCACTATTAATGTCATACAGGCTATTTATTTATTGAAATATTGGAAAACATGCTATATCGGTATCAAGAGATATGATGACATAAATATTAGGACAGAACCAAGATGTACTCTGTGCAATGACAATAAAGTTGAATCTAATCTGATCTAATCTAAAGAAGGTTTTGAACACATCACCAAGCCCTGTCATAAATACAGTGCAATGCAGTCGTGTTTTATGCATTACACATTAAATAGGAATGTTTCTGGTATAAGAACTGTGAGAAAAGTTCAGAGATATGGGGGCTGAACAGTTGGCCCAGTAGGAAGTATCCTGGCCTGGCCTGGGTCCATACATGGTCCAGTCAACTCAGACTTAGCAACACAAATATACTAATGAATCACAGCTGCAGGGTCTAAAGAGAAAAACTCCTCCTTACTTTACTTCCCCCCCAAAAAAACCTTTGCAAAAACTCCCTTGCAACCTTCTCATTCCTCTCCTTTCCTTTTTTCCCACTAAAGTCAAGTAGGTAGCCCGGCACTCAAGAGACCCTTTTCAGCAGCCATTACAGTAGGGTGGACTTTTTTGTGCAATAATAACCGTGTTGCTACTGATGAGAGGCCTCTCAGAGTCCACTCTCTCCCACACCCTTTACTCATGAACAAATGTCAAACTTTCAGGGGCTTATGATTCAAGTAGTGACCCAGGAGGAGATGAATGTTAGAATTTGCCGAGGCTCTAAATGTGTGAGAGTGGGGTTTATTTGCTGCCTGCAGGGTCGCGGTCTGCTCCGTCCTGCAGCCAGGCCCTGCGGACACAAACGACTTGGCCAGAGCAATGCTACCAGGGAAGCGGTGAAGGGCACTACAGGACTTTGAAGAGTGTGTGTGTGTGTCCAACATGCATCATCTCCCCTAATGTTTTCTCTCAAATGTGACCCCTGGTTCCAGTTCCTTTCCAGCAGCTGACCACCATATGTAAAAGGCCCGCACAGGTCCACTGAATCCCTGTCTAATGGGCTGCACAGATGCCACTTTCCTGGAACAATTACTCCTGTGTGTGTGTGTGTGTGTGTGTGTGTGTGTGTGTGTGTGTGTGTGTGTGTGTGTCCCTGTCTCCCTCCGTGCAAACAGACTCTAACGTTTCACACATTTCCTTCAATATGTTTCACCACTGTCTGGAAACAATGAAAGGTGCTGGGTGAGAAGTGGGGAGCAGAGAAAAAAGAAGAATTATGGAAAATGGCACGGTGGGAGAAAGGGAAACACATAAGGAGGGAAAGTTATGCTGCTGTTTGGACAAGCGTTGTTGAGGGTAAGTAAAAAGGGAAGTACGTAAACTAACAGCAGGTCAGTCGTGAGGGGAGGAGGAGGAGGAGGAGGAGGAGAAGGAGAGAGTGAGGGCAGATTATTGACTTAATGGCAGAATCGAGGCTGTCAAGGGCTTCAGAGACACTGTTTGTGTAGTTTGGACTGGGCCTGGCAGAGCGTGTGGCGTGATGATGGAAATCTTACACTCACTAAAAACAAGCCCGCTGACCTTTTCATCTACCAGCCCCTGAATCAGTCTTAACATTCTGCCAACGTGGAAATGAATGAGTGCTTATTGCATCTGTGGCAACTTCACAGGCTCCAGCCCCCTTTAGTACGCAGGTGTGTGTGCGTGTTTCATGAATGTTTGTGCATTCCTGCCATCGAGCAACAATATGGGCACATGAAATGAGGCAGGAATAATCTCTATAAGCATGTAATGTTGTCGGGTCTGCTCTCAGCTCACTGTGTCTCCGCGTCAGAGTATACAACCACAAGGAGCAGGGCGTGACGAGGAACGTAAAGACCTCAGTCACAGTAAATTGGGTGTCTTCTTGAAGGTGACCAATCTTCATTACCACTGACATTTCAGAAATAATGAGCTCATCATAGACAGCGGGAGCCACCATTTTGTTTCCCGGACTTTGTCTGGATTGTGAACACACACAAAAAAAGGCCCGAGCTAACATCTGCCTGAAACGATATAGCCTCTGACTCGCCCCTGGGGAAAAAATAACAAATGAAAAGGACACGGCTGCCAAAACGGAGCAAAAACTAAACAATATCAACAT
This sequence comes from Centropristis striata, assembly GCF_030273125.1. Lineage (NCBI taxonomy): Eukaryota > Metazoa > Chordata > Actinopteri > Perciformes > Serranidae > Centropristis > Centropristis striata. The sequence goes on from NC_081522.1 coordinate 9,079,188, forward strand.
ATAAAAAGCACACAGCCAAGCTTATGACTGAGATCAATAGACATTGATGCTTGCCTTTTCCATAGATCTGGGATATTCAGCATTTTTCTCAGAAATTGGGAAGTGACTGCCAGCTGCGGCTTGGCAGATAGCACAGAAATGCAATTTTTTGAAATGAAGAAATGCTCTGACCCCATTATGGACAGTGAGACTTATAGGCAACATAGATGAAATCCAATTTCTACCAAAAGTGCTCCAAAAGATGACAAAAATAAGATCCAAGTGGAAATGCCCTGAACTTAGCTGTTTATATGGAGGATGAATCAATCCTTGATGTTCATACAAATCACATGAACTTTCAGATTGCAGACTGGACTGTTCAGCCCTTCACTTACTCCAATGAATATTTTTGTTTTACAGCTTTCTGAACATACTGTATCCACGATTTGATTTAATCAACTGAAATTAGTGAAATGCCACACAATTTCCCCCCTCATTACAACAAATTATGTCGAGGATCGGTTACGCCATCAACTGTGATGTCAGGATCAGGTTTAGGAGGTGAAATCAGATTAGATGAAACACTACTATCTCCCACAGGGGACTGAGTTTAGATTTACACGGTGGGACATGAAAAACCAATGAACTGACAAAAAACTTGATAGGAAAGTGGAAAACTATTTTCTAAATCCTAATGTGTGTCTATGTGTATTTTAAAGGATTATTGGGGTGCCCGGGAGGTTCCTTGGGTGATTTTTTTTTCTTTTTTACTGTTATTTCTTCATGTTTTTTTGTTTTAATTCATTTTCACTGGCTGTGAATCATCTTATATCACATCTAAAATGTTTTTTTCTGTATTAATTTATATTGCAATATGTTAAAATGAATAAATTACAAAAGTACTTTGCCTAAAATCTGTAATAGCTGAGTTTTGGCTGCATGACACAGGACAAACAAGCTGTAACTACAACAGTGACATTTCACCATTTAAGCTGACATGTCAAATTTGTTAGCAATTTATTTTACATACTGAGCTTACAAGGAGCTGCATAATAATTCATTGGAGACACCTGGCAAATTAAATTCCAATATTCACTCTCCTTTTTAGCTCTATTTTGGTCTCCATCAACTCCTGAGGGAAATATCTGGCTCTTTAGCTGCTAAATGCTCCACTATGTTCACCACAGTTGCTAACTTTGTCTCTGCTGTTTGGTGCCCAGCGGGTTGCCTACAGTGAGTTTTTGACAGCTGCCTGCTGCGGCTAAAAAAAACGCTGTGAAATGAGGTGAAAGATGCTAAAACGCTCCACAGAGGGAACTCAACGGAACTGCAGAGTAGCGCAAAAATTTTCTGTTGGTTCACAACTATGAACAAACACATAGTTTTGCATAGTAAAAACAAGCTGATTATAGTTGCTTTAAAATTTTAATAATAGAAGAGTATTGAGAGAGAGCATTTCATTGCATTTTGTAAAGCTCCAATGGGAACGCATGTCAGTCTGGAGCTCTGCAATCTACCCCTCCATCTCTACACTACAACAGGCACCTTTACATTTGCAATAAAAGGTGCAAATAGCAGACAGATAAAGAGCCACTGTAACATGTCTAACTAACTGACAGACCAGAAAGAAAAGCATTATATAAGGCCTGAAGCGGCAGAGTGATGGTAGAGAGTTGGAGGAGAAGATTGCCCCTGGCTGATGGGCAGGACTGAACTAGCGGTTCTCTTGGGCCCAACATCACCTCGTCTTCCCTCCGTCCACCTTACGTAACAGGAGCAATGCAGCTGAAAGGCATACTGTAGCAGCTACTTCAGGTTCCTTTCCACCGCTCTGAGACCCGTTCAGAAAAAAACCCACCGGATATGACCTAAATGACCCACTAACACCCTCCCTTTTGTCATGCTGTACCTCTTATTGCACACACTGACGACCACATCAGTTCACGCCTGTGCACAACCACAAAACCCAAATGAGACCCGGCTAAAGATCCTGTGCCGTTGATTCTTTTTCTGTGGGTATTTTAACGGAAAATAAAGGCAAAGTAAAAAGTCTGTGCACACAGGGAGCGTGCACGTGTGCATGTGTGTTTGTGTGTGTGTGTGCGTGCGTGCAGTCTCATCTGTGCAACATCTGCTCAACCAGCCCAAGGCTCCTCGCCTCTTGAGAAGTGGGTCACGTTTCCCAATGACGTCAAAAGTCCTTCTGCCTCTCCAGTTTGTGGAGCTTTGCCAAAACCACCACATGCCATTCCTCGTCCTTATAATGGAAACGCTCTCTCCAAAAGCCTTGATGAATCACCTGCCAAACCTCTCACAATTCTTAAATCTTAACACTGAAGTGGGTCTGACCGTGACAGCGAGACATAAGGTGAGGCATTGATTCTTTACAGAGGATTAAAAACATGATAATAAAAAAAGCCCAAAAGGGAAAGAAATAAGAGAGAGGTAAGAGAGAAAAGCAGAACTACAGACAGACACAGATCTATAAAAGACCGGATCTGCAATGTGGTCTCAGAGCCATCATTGTGATCCAGGATCTGAGGCTGCTAAACTGCCTCGAGCATGAAGACCTGACACTAAAATCTTTCCACTGTCCATGGAGAGGACAGATCAGGGAAAAAGAAAAAAACACAGAGAAGAGAAGAGAAGAGAAGAGAAGAGAAGAGAAGAGAAGAGAAGAGAAGAGAAGAGAAGAGAAGAGAAGAGAAGAGAAGAGAAGAGAAGAGAAGAGAAGAGAAGAGAAGGTCTCTACTACAGTAGGTGTAGAGATTTCATTTAAGCCGTCCAGTCCCAGAGGAGACGGTGCAGGGATAGTATGAATGGAACAGCAGCAAATGGAAAACATTATGGAGAGAGAGAGGATGTAGGGAGAAACCTGGGAAAAACCTGAGGCAGCACTAGGCAGATAACCATTAAAATAAAGGCTCAGTATGCCTATTCTGACCTCAAACACATTGTTGTGAGTCCCATTTATTAATATTAATCCTCTCTTTATACCACAGAGGGACTTTTTACTGTTATCTGGGTGGATGTTGGCCTGCGGAGCAGGATCCATTTAAAGTTTTCTGAAACATTGATTCCTCCTGCCGGAAGCGATATATGGACAAGATTCATTTTATTATTATTTTTCCTTTTTCAATATTTATATATTGAATATATAAATATAAAATAATATATATATATTTCAATATTTTTTTCAATTTTGTTTTTCAATTCAATTCAATTCAATTCAATTCAATTCAATTCAATTCAATTCAATTCAATTCAATTCAGTTCAGTTCAGTTCAGTTCAGTTCAGTTCAGTTCAGTTCAGTTCAGTTCAGTGCAATTCAATTCAATTGGGCAACTTATAACAGTTCTTTAATATCAGCTTGTCTTGGCTGGCAGAGCGGAACCAGCTGATCAGTCATGTGATTCGGAAAAATCGTTTCCTTCTCCAATTTAGTGCATTAATGATTTTTTGAAAAAGACAAAAACCAGCTCAAGCAAGCGCAAAAACTTTAATGCGCATTATCAAAAGTTTTGGTGTTTCCATCAAGCTTTTCTCAAGCAAATTTCACATGTGCATAGAAATTTGTTGATGGAAACACGACTAGTGTCATGCATCTTATCAACGAGGCTGAAGTGTTGTTATGGCATGTCTTTTCTCACTTCTTGTTTTCCAGGTGAAGATATGACCTGAACCAGCAGTGTCCATGGCTTTTTCTCCATAAAACAATGAGTTGGTGAGCTGGGCTATCTTGGGCAGGAAGGGGTGCTTGGAACCAGCAGGCGACTATCTCCACTACACAGTTGTCCGACCACACACACACACACACACACACACACACAGAAGAGCCTGCTGTTCATAGCCATCGATTGTGGCCCAGTATAAACGGATGTCACCTACACAAGAACACGTCAGCCCTGACATCGTTTAGTGTCTCCAGGCAATGCAGAGCAGAGCAGCAACAAATCAATGAGACCTTACCTTGCCAGTCTGCCGGACTGTGTGTGTGTGTGTGTGTGTGTGTGTGTGTGTGTGTGTGTGTTTGTGTGTGAGCAGGTGGTTATAGTGTATAGAGAGCACAAACTGGAGGGGATGGCCACTGTATTATACACCTCACAGACATAAAGTGGAGGGCCTGAGCAGGGTTTTGGGCAGACGGACTGAGGAGAAGTCATAGCTGCAGCCTTCGTCTCAGCGATTCTCTAACAACTGAGCAGAGACTCACACTTTCAAACTGAATAATACAGTGTGTAGTTGAACTCCTGCAAGTGTGGGAATATCTCAAGGCCCTCTGGATGTCTTGTCCTCACCATGGACCTAACAAGTCGACTTGAGACGATATTCCCTTTAAACTCCAAACATCTATTGCATGTAGCATTGAACACAAAACTTTCCAATCCTGTGAGGCTTATGGTTAATTACTGTGTGTGTGTGTGTGTGTGTGTGTGTGTGTGTGTTTGTGTGTGTGGTCACTTGTTTCTTGTGCAGTTGGTTACCTGTGAGATGGTGCAGAGGTTTTCACAGCTGTTTTTGGGTGTATTCTTGTGTATGCAACTGCATTCTTATATTAATGTTGTAAATGCTACTTACGTTCTTGTGTCTATGCCTATATTTTTATTTTGTTAAAAAATGTAAAGCATTTAAATGTAAAGCACTTTGAGTTTACATTCAATGGAATGTGCTATATAAATATTTCTTTACCGCCACTGAAAGGAAAAAAAAGACTTTTCCCACAGAAAATAGTGACAAACTTCCACACACTTCCATCACATCCACGTCAAGAATGGTGATAACAAAGAGAGATAAAGAGGAAACACAAGAAAAGCAGCTGAAGAATGTGTCCCAGAAAACACAGCTGACTGCTTTTTAATTTTTCACTTCTTCCCCCATTTATTGCTTTTTTCCCCCCCAATTAATAAAAATAACTTATTTCCTTGAGCTGACCATGAGCGGTTTCTGTTTGCAGAGTGGTTTCAGAAATGTTACCAAAGTGGTACAGAAATAGCTCCACAGTGTTAAACTCAGCATCATAACCAACAAGCATTCCAACATTGGTATTTGTTCATGCACAGTGTGTCCATAAAAGTCTAAATCATATAGACACTGTATACCATCATGCAAATTCAGTGCAGCACTACGGCTATACATTCCGCTTTTAATATCCGACTAATTGAAAGTGACTGCGCGAAAACAGCCCTTAACCCAAACCCTAAGACTCTCACCGCTGCAAGGGGTGAAATAACCCGACTGACAGACAGATGTACAGACAGTTTTTTTTTTTCCTCGAACATATTTAGAGAGTAAAACATGGCATTGAGCAGGGAACAGCAGAAGCCTTGTTGGCTGCAGGGACAGACAGACTCATGGCGAGCCAGTGAGGCAGCGGGCTGGACGGACGGGGAGGGCTCACCAGGCAGAGGTTACAATAACACATTTCCTCGTACCACGCCATCGAGCTAGACAGACATGCGGCCTGCTGACGGAGGGGATTATTTCTATACTTTTAATTCCACTGCACATGCTTAGCTGCGAGTTACTTTAATTCACTTTCAGATAAAGATTTTATACAAAACATAACATCAGCTTAAAAATATAATGCATTGTGACTGAACAGGCTTAGAGTATATAATAAGTTTTAAAAGGAGCTTGACTTCGACTAGATATAACATATTTCTTGAATATCAATCTGCTGCATAACAAATACTGATGTTTTTCATGACGTATGTACAATTTGGCAATAACATCCCTCTGAATGCATGACTTTTTCTTGAAATGGAGTATTTTTATACTGTTGTGATGCTACTTTTAACAAAGTAAAGGATCTGAATGCTTCTTCTACCACTATGTTTTGAAAATGATTTGCATTTGAAATGGAGAGGTTGTAATGTTTAGAGGAAAATGCACGCTGCATGAAGAGTTTGAATCAAATAAAACTTGTGCAACAACCCGTCCAGTTGTAGCCACACGTAACCAACCAGGCAGCGGATTACTAAATATAATCACCCATCAGTGAAAACAGCCTTCCTGAAACATATAATCAATTAATTGCTGACCATGTTTGGATTTATTGGACAGCCCCAGTCAGATGGGTTCGAAATGTTCCTGTTTGTTAAATGAATGATGGCAGCAGCAGCAGCAGCAGCAGCGGCTGGTCTACCGTGTTTCTCGTGGAGACACAATAGCCAGGCTGGACCTGAGGGACTTGCTGCACTTCCTCTCTGCACCCCAACACCAATCAAAGGCCATGAGATTAATTTCTGGGACCTGGTTGACCCGAATGCATGTGAACACTCTAAGAGAGGAAATTAACAGTTGTTTCTTCCATTTGTTTTTCACACATTCGACTGACTGTGGCTATTTACGTCTAGGACTACTCTCTCCCCCTCCTCTCTCTCTCTGCTTCTGCCTCCTTCTCACAAACATGCACACACACACACACTCGCGCACACACACTTCCCGGGGCGATGTGAGAGTGTCTATTCATTCGGCGGAGGCCAGCTGCACACCTGGTGACAGCCCAGGATGGTGGTGTTGGCTCAGGTCAGCGTGTGCGGGGAGAGGAGGGCCAGGAAGGGGAGTTGCTGGGTGAATGGGCCCACAGGCCTGTCCTTCAGGCTCTGCTCAACCTGCACATTCCAGTTCATTTAGCGCCGGGGCAAGCACAGGAATGTCCCCTCATGTAAGGGATCACTGTCTTTCAGGTGGGCTCCTTGTGTGATTGAAAAGGCCCTTCAGGAGGATAAATAGAGATGAAAGCCAAACGTGCTGCGCTCAGTTCCCAGAAGTGATGTGCTGTCCTACCGGATATGTACTGGCACACATTAACCTGCCAGACCTTTAAAGATGGGCAGGTTAAACTCAAGTGCTCTGCACACAGAGATCGGATTCGAACTTCAATCCTTGTGTTGTGAGAACTATCAAAGTACAGAAAGTTAGCTACAAATACTTGGCTAAATTCATATTCTTTGATTTTTCAGATTGGGCTACACGCTGGTGTCAGCCCTGTGATAGTCTGGCGACCTGTCCAGGGTGTACCCCTTCTCTCACACAATGTCAGCTGGGATCGGCTCCAGCCCCCGCGACCCGAGTGCGGTTAAGGATAGTATATGAATGAATGAATGAATGATTTCAGATTTTTTTGCGACCTATTTAAGACTGTATTTATTTTAGCAAGCCTCTTGTATGGCTGCTGGTAGGTGGCACTAGGGTGGAGAGAAAAATAAATAGATATTTGACATAGACAAGCTTGTCTGATCTTCTGTATTTGAAGCCGTTTCTCCTATTCTCTAGCTGATCTGCTCCAATCTACATACTTATTCAAGTATACAATTACTTTTTCTTTGGTAAACTAAAATCGTGCCAAAAATGTTTTGTTTCATGATCAGACAACCTCGTCAAGAGGTTCCAGAAACTTAGAGAGCCAAGACAGGCACAGAGACAGAGTGAGAACAGCGGGGGGAGACCACCTGTGACGGGCTACAGTACCTCCTCTGGTGCTGCACAACACACACAACCATCATTTGAAACGGTAATGAGCAGTACTTTTGCTGGAAGACTCTGTTGTTAAAGATGCAACATTTTGTCAGCATTTCCTGCAGCTCCTGTCTGTGTTGTCTGTTTTGTCCAGATGTGTAGTTTCTATGTAAGGTTGCGTTCACACTAAAACAAAGGATGTGGGAATCAGGGCAGGGTTGTGTGGTGGTGTGGGAATGCGTAACATCTTTAACCCCCCAATATAGCACAAGTGGACTTTATATTCCACAAAATACTGTTTTCCACCAGAGTGTTTTTACGATCAGCTAGATAAGAAAAGATGGAGAGACTATGCCTTGTGCTAGTGCTTTTTTGCAGGAAACAGCAAATTCCCCTAAGAACTTGTCCAGCAAGCATCTATATAGTCAGCTGTTGCACAGTCGGGGGTAAGTGCTTGTGTTTATCATTTTTACCCTTCTAGACTTTCAAGCTTTCTTGGACCCAAGTTGCGTCCAGCCCCTTCCCATGGCAGCGATACAGGCAGAGATGGTCACTGGACTCACTCACTGACTCATTGCTTACATGATTGGTAACTGCAGTGTGACATCACAACAAGTTCTCAACATAAACGGCAGAAGAGGTTGTGTGTCAGAAACACAAATAACGGCACATAGGCACGTATTGGGGCACGCGTTTTCTAAAAATAGCACACACCTATGGCCCGTGACTTTAGGTTTAGGGCAAAAACTTCTGATAAAGCGTTATAAAAGACAATTTAAACAGTTAATACATGTACGTAAATGCCGAAAATAAAATAGTTACAAGGCTCACGTGACTGCGGCAAGTTACGTAAAGATCATTGGAAGGACTGGTGTTTTTGTTGTAGCATGTGATTTGGTGTGAATGCAGCTTAATTCTATATTTTTTTTGACTGTCAAGTATTTCTGCCTTAGCCCACCTGCCCCCGGGTCCTATGAACCAGTCCTATCAGAGTGCTTTCTCTTTTCTTTTTTTTAACTGATAAAGCTGTGACTGTTATTATAAGGAAATATTAGTTTGCCGGTATTAATAGTAGTCAGAGTGCAACTTTTTACAGTAGACATATACTTGAAACTGACTTTTAAATGCCACATGTCTGCACGTTTATGCATGCATTTACTGCCGAGTTTTGACAACATCTTGATAAGTTAAAAAAAAAAGGGTTCTATAGAATACTTACATATTTCTGAAAGAAAATTATTAACAAAAGCATCGTTATTGTAACGGTAACAAAACTTATGCACATATTGGCTAATATAGACACTTTCACCTAACATATGCGCATATGCAAATGCATCCAATTCTTCACAAACACACAAATACTCTCTCCTCTCTCTCTCTCTCTCTGTCTTTGCCTCACACACACAAACACACTCATGCACAAGCACGCACACCCACGTACTATACGCATACACACATTTGTGCCAGGAACATTCTGTTCACCTCCATCACTGAAATAGTCGGTCTCTTACGGTAACACAGAAAACTTGAGTGACATAATTGCCTGAGTCTAGAACAGACAGCAGAAGAAGAAAGTACAGCGTGTAATCTACCCTTCAACACACACACAAAAAATGATAATTCGCTTCAGATTCTACTATTCTATTCAAATGTGAGGCAGTTATTAGGATCCTGAGGTGTTAATATGTGTGCTGTGTGTCAGGACTGGAGGCCTGTGCCTGTCTAGCAGTTCCAGCTGCGTTGGGTTGTGTCTGTGGTTTGAGGCCCTCCGTGTTTCTACGAGCAGATTCAACCTCTCAGCCTGCAGCAGCTGGCAGCCATCAAGCTGCTGGCAACGCACACAAACACACGCACACACTTACATGCACACACATGCTCACACAGACGTCCTTCCATAATTTCCATGGTAATCAGTAGGGAGCCAGATCGTGGTCGTGCCAGGGGTAGGGAAGAGAGGGATGAGGGGCACTCGGCTCAGCTCTGGACCTCTGCTGGGTTCGGTTGGCTTAGGTGATCAGAGACGCTGGGCGAGAATGTGTGCTGTAAATGAAGGTAATGAAGGAATTGGACACAGATGGGTGAGCCTTGTAATGTAGAGTTTAAAGGATAAATCGCCTTTATCACAATTTAGGTCATATTTTTGTAGTTTTGGCCATCATTATCGGTAAAAACAACATTGTTCTCACACAGTTAATTGCCGAGATTTAGAAACACTAAGCAGGGGGTCAGATGAGCATACAGGTTTTAAAGGAACAGTTCTACATTTGGGGAAATACTTACTTTTGCAGCCATGCCTCGAGTTAGATGGGACAATCAATATCTCTGTCATGATAATATGAAACTCCATACATCAGCTGACTATTTTAGCTTAGCATAAGAGAAGAGAGGATTACTTTATTAATCCCACAATGGGGAAATTCAACCTCTGCATTTAACCCATCCTTTTTTACACACAAGTGAACACACCATGCAAGGAGCAGTGGGCAGCACATTACTGCGCCCGGGGAGCTGTGCAGGAGGGTTAGGTGCCTTGCTCAAGGCACTTCAGACCTGTCAGTACCGGGATTCGAAACGGCGACTCTCCAGTTACAAGCCCGATTCCTAACCTCTAAGCCACGGACTGATAAAGACTTATAAAGACTGGCAATAGAGAAACAGCTAGCCTGCTAGTTTATTTATTTATTCATTTTCTGCTTGTCATTTCTCCCTCCTTCCAGTCTTTCTGCTAATCTAAGTTGAGCTAATCAACCACTGGATTCAGCTGCATATTTTAAATCATACAGACATGAGAAGGGGGTCAAACTTCTTATCCAACTCTGCAAGAAAGATAATAATTGTATTTCCCGAAATGTCAAACATTTCCTTTGAAAAAACAAGTGAAATTGAAAGAGGGTAATGGAAAAATTACAACCCAAATGATTCACTGTAAACTTTTATTAAAACATTTGTTTACAACTAGGGATAGGAACTGATAAAAAATGTAATGATACCAATTACATGCCATAATAGATTCTTCTAATAGGTCCAAATATTTATTGACTCTCTTATTGATTCCTGATAATAATTCTGTGTGGGGAAAAAGTAGACCCACACAGGTTGTTTTTTTAGCATCAACACAACTGTTTAATTATACCTGAGTCTAAACAAATAAGTGTAGATGAAATGAGAGAGTTTTGTACAGCATTTCTTTCCGTTAAGGTTGTCTTAGTCAGAGAAAAAATCTTCTAAACCTCCCTGTTTGGTGCTACTCGTTTAGTAAGCATTGAATACATGTCATTTCTGTAATTTAAGCTCATGTTGTGTCTAAATATGTTTCAGTATTTTGCTGGGGTTTCCTTAGTTACTTTAAATTATAATTTTACAAACATTACAAGCAGCACTGCGATGAAGTAAAGCTTTGGACCATTTCTTGATGATAATTTCTTCTTGTTGCAAGTTTCCAGCAGCGTAGACACATGACTATTATGTCATCGTTAAAACTCAGACGCATATGATTACAATGGATCAGACAATTTTTCTCAATTCCCATCCCTATTTACAACCTCTTTAATAACCTTACTGCTCATTTTAATAATTATTTTGCTGAGTACATATTACAGACTGAAATGTTTGCCAAAACTATGAAAATAAGAGCCAGGTTGCAAAAAAAACAAAATATATTATCCTTAAAGCATCTGGAGCTGGCCATCGCAGCACAACTTGTCTGTTTGGTGAGACAAAAAAATGTCGGCAAGAAGCTCTTATTTATGCCGCCACAGACCAAACCCCAGTGTAATGTGGCTTCATGCTGTGTAGCCAACATGGTAGAGGTAACACATACAAATCTGGAGCACAAGCCTGCTTAAAGTTGCTACACTGCAACAGTCAAACACAAGGCTCTTCCACCGTTCAGGGGGGTAAGAGTAAGCCTGCTGTTTTGCCTGGCTACTAAACAAAACCTCGAATGACCTACTTTCAATCCTACCCCGATTCCTCCACCCCTTGCCTCCTCACACACGCACAGCGCAGCTAATACACTGGGACTGAATGGGGATTGAAAGTGTGAAGTGCATCACCCAATCACAAGACACACAAACCCATGCTGATATCAGCTTCCTTTCCAAACGCACAGGGAGGCTTTCAATGAGACCGTTTCTAACCAAGAGGCCCGTCCAGTCAAAAAAAAAACCATCATATCCCACGAGGCTATGTGTTTAGAATACAAACAAGCTGTTTGGGATGAGAGTGCGCAGTGGCCCAGTGGTAAATCACTGCCCTACAGGCTATCAACAACCTCCTCCATCCAAAACACAATTCAATTATGGATGGTGCAGCTAAAATAGAGTAACAGGAAACATTTACAACAGCAACAGTAATTGTGTTTGGATCCCATTCCACAGGAAGTCATTACCATAGATTTCAAGAATATCTTCATCATCCAAGTTAAGAAAGAATTTCCTCCTCTGGTTGGGATAATATTTGTGTTGGTGTCAGTGAGAGGACAGAGAGCAGAGCGCTGTGGAGAGGGGTGGAGTTACTGACGGAGAAGGGAGCGGCTTCCAACGCCCCTGAAGAGAATCATATAAAAAGCAGAAGTGTCCTACTAATGTCCACACCCCTTCCTGGCTAATCAGCTCAAACTTTGCAGCTCAGGTAGTTAAAAACACTGGATGTGTGCTGGCAGACTGCTTTCCTCTGCATGAGGGGAAGTTCTATGACAGCGCTGATGTCTGCAGCAGGAGAGCCTTGGACTCAAATTTCCTTACACACTGTGAAAAGCGATCCACACCACAAGTCCACACCTCTTCCTCCAGTTCAATATCCTCAGCTGAAACACAGAAGACTGGCCTGTCATTTTGCATTAACCCAAGAAGAACTATCCTGCAGTGGCCCCTGCTAGCCGCTATCAGATCAGCTGATAATGACTTTCTTTTATTGCGCTCATGATGGGAAGAACGACCCCAGTGTTGCAAAATGCACCTACTTAGTGAGCTGATAGATGCTGGCAGCCAATTTGTAATCAAAAGGAGGGAAAATGGCTGTTTATTAAATCTACAGTTGAGCAGAGTGAAGCATAGCCTCGGAGCACGGCTTTGGCAAAGCGAGAGAAGGGCAACATGGCAGCTTTAAAGCTTGTGAGGAAGAAGAGAAGGAGGGATTCCTCTTTGCTCTATTTATTTTCTGAATAAACTGTTTTTACACAGTGACTATCAATCTGAAGGGCCTTTATATAAGACTCAAAGGTCTGTGGGAGAAGCTTCCTGAGAAAAACAAAGTTAAGTATCAACTGTAATCCTTCCGCCAACCTCACACTATTCTTCAAACACTTCAGACGCACAGCACTAACGCAAACATTGTCACGTCAACGAAGTGCAGATATACTCCTTGTCGTGACGCCTTTACAGCTTACTTAAAACATCATAACATTATTGTACACAGCAAAAGAGAAGATCTGTTAAAATATAATTCAGTCTCTTTAGGCCATCTAACTGAGAAGTGGTTCCTGGAAGATGATGGCCATGTTACTGTTACGCAGTGACCTTATATTTTTTCGAGCCCGATCTCCACAATCTGCATTCAAATAACAAAACTTTATGCTTTGGACTTTGGAGTATGCAGTGTGTGAATTTTTTATTTTGCATGCAGGTGATGTGCCTGTTATTACCAATAACTTCTGTGGCAAAGTTAGTTATTTTAGCATTTTGTTATATCCAGGGGTCACATTAAACAAATATTTTCCATCACTAACAGATGTTATTTTAAGATGATGGAAAAAATCTCAAGGCTGTTTCAACAAATTAGAAAACTAAGGATGATCTATTGGAACTTAAAGCAATTCATACCCCTGTCCAGTTGATGTTATGTGCATATTAATTAGCTTTTAAATAATTAGTATAGTCTTGTGTTGAGTCTTTTTCACACATGCATGACGTGGGTGTTGTCTAGCTGGCTTCAGCCATCGTATTGGTCAGTTCTGTACATTTGTCAATAGTCACTCCAAGCGCCAGAAAGTTGTTGGGTTATACCGTTCAGTTATTCAGGGCTCCCGAGCGTAAAGATGCTCTGGGCTCTCCGAGCGCAGTAAATGTTTGATGAACGGCTTAAAAATGGCATTTTACTAACGTTAGCTAGCAGCATACAATTTCAAAATGCCACGGTAGCTGAGAAGCTGAAAGCTCCTTAAAAAGCCCAATAATTATAACGGTGATAAACGAGGTGAAAAAACAAGGATTGGTGCAGTTGAGGATGACGGAAGCTTGTTAATCATCCTCCATCACTTCTTTTCTTGTTATTGTGGTGTTGACATGAAAATAGGCCGTAGACCGTATAATATATATATATATTTTTTTTTAAGAAGTAAAATGCAACAAAAAATGGTAATAATAGATTAAGACTGAATTTTTACAACCCGTCCGTCAAAATAAAGTGTAACTCAACCTCTGGTTACATCATGCGCCATCACTAATAACAACTCAAGGTAACGACATCACTTCCTCTGCCTAAACATGTCGTATTTTCCTCTAAACCTAACCATCTCATTTTGTTGCCTAAACTTAACTATGTTGTTTTGTTACGTAGACCTTGCAGAGTATTTCTGTTTTACAATGTTAACGGTGACCATAAAAGTCACCGGACAACATTTTAAAATGCATAGAACAGGACATATGAATGACAAGCAAATAGCTTAAAAAATGCACTCACATTACAAATGTCTTTGAATAACCGTAGTATTTGTATGCCTCCTGTGAGATCAGGTTGATTTTGTCCTCCAGGCAGAGTCAGTCAGACGCTTTATGCTGCCTGCTGTTCCCTTCACCATGTGGTGGTTGCATTGTGGCCCCCAAACGTGAGTCTGACCCCCCTTAGGGAGGCCAGAGCCCCGTGTGAGTGAGGTGATGACTAGTGTGGGTCAGCATGGGCTTGTTTACACATTACAGACCACACAGACAAGACACGGTTAAGACAGCATATGTACGCCATGTGTGACTCAATTACAGACAGGCCATGGCTGCTCGACTGCTTAGCACCACTGCCAGAGAGGAGAGCCAATGATCAAGCCCTTATATCCTTAACTTTCATATACTAAGTACTGCTTTCTTTATCTCCCACAAGAGAAACGTGTAATAGAGATCCTCTCTCAGCAGAGGGCTCCAGCCGGGCCGAGGTGGCGGAGCAGAGGAGGGTCTGAGATGTTGTTAATGTTTACATCTTTGCATGATGTTGTCTTTTCTGTATATCTGGTAATTCCATCCTGCTCAGCTTTTATTGGGATGTTGTTGCAAGAATGAAAAAAAAGCAGACAAAAACGTGTTAATTGCTGCAGTTGCATCAATGCGTGCTGTTTACGACTAATGTCTTGATTTTAGGGCTGTTTTTATTGTTCTCTGAGTAACTCCATCTTGAATGCCTTAAAGTAAAGGAGTTTGGATCCAAACATAATGGCATTCATCCTCTCATTTACACATTTGGTCTCTTTGAAATAGTGCATTACTGAACTGAAAAGCTTGGTTGTGTTATACCTATAAGGTCACTAATGTATGAAGTAGCATTTTTTCTTTCATCTATACACAGCTTTCTTCTTGTTTTCTAATGCATTATCGCAGAGTATGAAATTACAGATAAAAGGTCTTATTATTATATAACACAACACAAAAAATAAAAACACTGTGCTAAATGTATTGTTTTCTTTTTAGATATATAAAAAATATTTGTAACACTGAAAAAGTTTAGTTTTGCACGTTAAAACACAGCAGAGTGTAAAATAATCTGCTATCTGTGCACATGCTTGTTTAAAGCCATAAAGTAACTATTCAATGTAAAATATACATTCAGAAACAAAGATCCAAACATCCTCACTCTGATACTGCAGCAAACAAACTACTGCTTATCAAATGAATAATTGACACTTGAATGAGCTTCAGCTGGGACATCAAACCAAAATCAGAATAAAGTGTAAACTGTAAAATATATAAGAGTCTTTTCATATCTGATTTGTGTATGTGCAGGAGTGTGTGAGTGTCACCACAAAGAAAAACAAACAAGCACACTACAACGCTAACTAGCCCCGAGAGCTGAGGGCATCTTTCAAGTGGCCGGGCCGACAGTGCGGCCTCTCATCTCCCCACCTAACCGCACTCACAGGTCACAACGAGAGCTTTGATCACTCCAAAAGTCTGTTTCCCATTCACATGCTCAGCATGCTCATTGGTTTTCCATAAGGAGGGCTGAGGAGCTGATATTAGTCCGCTTTAATGAAGTCCCCCACAGGTATGCATGTGTATCAGTATCAGAGGACGTTTAAAAGCCAGAGCTGTTACATTCCTGGTGTTTGAGGACAGTAAGCCCTGATAAGTGAATAGGAGCAAGTGGTATTAAAGTCCAGAACACAAAGATAATAATGCATTTGTCAGTTTGGTGGAAGTGGCACAGAGATCATCTGGGGAGAATGCTTGACATAAATAATTAGAGATGAGATGAATCATTGACATCATGTCCTCAGCTTCCCTTTCTCCTTAGCACATGAAAGCTGAGTCTAAAATAGCACTTGCAACTATACTGTGTGTGTGTGTGTGTGTATATATATATGTATATATATATATATATATATATATATATATATATACACAGTAAAGTATATAAATTGCATCCACTTGGTCTGACGAGTGCAACAATTTCAGAGGAAAAAAATGGAAATATTGGCTTAATTGATAAGAAGATAAGGTATAATGTCTAATTTTAAAATAAGCCTAATAAGGAATTATACGACAATATAAGTGAGAAGGTAAAGTAGAAAACAAAATATTGTTAATTGTTATAAATCCATGTTTTCCCGCCACAGAATATGGCAAGATACAAATCCAAAGATGAGATGAGAGCTGAGCAAGATCAAACACACTCAAACACACTGCAATGTAAAACAGGAGCATGACATGTAAACACGATACGTTTTATTATAATTAAAGGCCTCACAATATTGATAATAACTATGATATCATAATTAATATTATCATTGTTGTTATAGCTGTTGTGTGTTAAACTACACATGACATAAAATCTCTGCAACCTTAAATACCATATGCATTGCTTAACAGCAATAATAATAATAATAATAATAATAATAATAATAATAATAATAATAATAAATAATAATAATAGTCTACTTAAAATTCCAGTCAGAGTCATAAAAGGCCAGCAGTAATTATTTTATTGCCATGTCTCTGCTCCCTCTTTCTCCCCTTCGCCTCAAACACAAAACTGGAGCAAAGAAAACAAGCCAGATATAGAAAAGTTGAATGGGACAGAAACTTCTTACCTGGTCCCTCTGGATGCATGGCAGAGAGGTCCGGCGATGTGACTTACTGTTGGACTGACTGTGTGCCATGTCTGAGGCTATCACAGAACTGGACCTCCTGCGCCTTTTAAATACAGGGATCTCTTCCCTGGCTCCAGTCACGGGGGTGCAGCCCTCCTTGTGTCTCCCTTGGTTGGGAAGGAGCTTGTCAGCATACCTCGCCAGCAGGATGCCCAGCACTCCAACCAGGTACGCTACGTACGGTCTCCAAGTGGCCCGTACTTTGTGCAGCGAAAAGAGTGAGATAGTCCTGACTAGGCTGATGAAAACGATCACAGATATGCCCTGATTCAGCCGCGCTACCATGAGTGCGCCGGTGGCCACGCAGATGAGCACGACCACGGCTGCTGTCGTGAATGAAAACAGCTGCTCATCTGTCCCGTCCAGGAGAGACCACGCCGCTGCTTCGCCCAGGTGGCACAAGGTTAGGAGGGAGAGGGCGGTCTGGATTAGAACTCCGCAGCGGATTAAGTAGACACCGACCCAGAAGAAGGCACATACAAGGGTGAACAATGGGGAAACAACACTCCAGCAAGTTTGCAACAGCTCCGCCGCGCAGCCTGAAACGAAGTGAAGGGGAGACGATGAATGCGAGTGTGTGTTGTCAGCGCTGCTGCTGCTGCTGCTGCTGGCTTCAGCTTTCCAGTCTGCACATTTGACCAACAGAGCGAGAAAAACCGAAAGCGACCCCACACACACCGCACTCCGGAGTCTCTGGGAACTCCATATTTTTGTGAACATTAGCCTCACCCACGATTCGTAATCTCGGTCACGGCACAGTGGGATGACACATGTTTTCACATAACCATTGCGATCCGGTGCGCTGAAGCTTTTTTCACGAGTGCTGCTCTGCGCACCGGTACTGTCAGATTCTGCAGGCATCGCCATCACTCATGGCAGATATGAAGTATGGGGAAGTCTATAATGCATCTATACCAGTGAGTCATGGGACACGACATGAGTTAGTGACAAAACAAACATCATTTATTGCACGCATAATGAAAAAGTACAGCGAGTACGCGCTGATGCGTCTCCATTTACGCACGGAGATGTGCTGCCACTGAACGCATTCCCTTTGTTTTTCCAGGTGCAGGTTGAGAAACTGCTGCCCGAAACAGCATGAAAGGAGCCTGGATGACAGAGTAACTCAGATGTTATTCAGATCTAGGGCACTGCTTCTCTGCACACACGCGTCCTGCTTTGCCCTCCTTTGTGGTGCGCCGTCTCTTTTACTTCTGCTGTCCTTCTCTTCGCCTTGTGGCTCCACGGCCCGGTCCGTGCAGCAGGAGCAGCAGTAGTCTTTGCAAAACATCAGTCCCGTTCCGTGAACATTCAGCGGTAAAAAGCGCTCTCCGTGTCCATTGTTTGGCCACTTCCCAGTCTGTCCTGAAACAACAGAAGCTCTCCTGGTACTTTCGAGGATAAACGCTGCTGAGGAATTTTGGCAGTTTGAGTGAGTGTCCGTCAGGTTATTGCTCGGCGTTTTGAGGGGCAAATCCTGAGTGTTTGTCACCAGCTCTCCAACCAGCCGCGAGTCTCAGCTCATTCACACCCCCGAGTTCCGTCTCCACACAGGGAGCAAGATATTGCAGCAGCAGTGAAACCCCCAAATCTTTTTTCTCTCAACCAGCCCAGCAGGCGTTGTCCTCATTAGATCTCACTTAGATTTAGAATTATTTTCCTTTTTGAACATTTTTAATTGCTTATTTATGGTAAAAAATATATTTAGTATTATATTTTTTTAAATTTAAACAGCAGAAAAACTGAATAAAATGGGGGTGACCTAATTTTTACTTGTGAGCTCCTGTCTGAATGGAGTAAATGTGTATTTAGGTGCAAATATATATGGCCATCTTTTATCTCAAAGGGTACGTTTTGATTTTTTTGGTCACCAAGCACATCTTGGCACTTTAAACTGCCGTGACATGAATTAATCTTTAACAAGAAATGTGTAGATGCTGACGACAAAACCAGGACCTGCAAACTGTGCAGTGAAATTTCCAGAATAATCCCGTGCTTGCCCTCCAGTTTGACTCCTAATGTCCCCCACTCCTATGGGTCATTGAAATATTCATTCCACTTTAAGTGTCACTGATAATGTGTTGCATCACAGTGGAAGGTCTCCATCAATGTTTCAGCATGCAGATCTTCCGTGTGCATAAGTACATGTGTTCACAGGTCAGGAGGCACACGTGGGTTCTCCCTCAGATGTGACGCTCTCATGGGATCATACCACCTCACATATCTACAGCCAAGAAAGCTCATGTAATCTCATGTTTGCTGATGCACACTCAAAGAAGCTGACGTACATACAGTGCATGAAGTCAGTGTCTCTCTTACTCAGTCTTTTTTCACTCTCACACACGTTTTAGACTGTACATTTAACCCTGGAGCTTTTCAACATCTGGTCTTCTCACAGCATCTAAATGAAGATGGAGCGTTTTAATAGACAATGCTCTGTCATGCCATGCTTTTGCTCTTGCAGCTCCACGTCCTTCATTCATTTATGGAAATCCTGCAGCCTTCTAAAATCGAGAAGCAGCATATTTAGCAGGACTCATTTCTGTGATTTTTAAAATCTTTTTGTCCTTCCTCAATCCTCTCTCCACCTGTGCTCATTCCCCCAGGATGAGACAGGTCAGCACGACTCTTTCCACCCATTGGTGTAGACAGAGTCCTGTGTATCCCTTGTCAGTTGTGATTAGCGGGAAGCACAGGAGGAGAAGAAGCGCTAACAGAGAGCGATAGGAGCAGGGGGAGGCCAGGTCCTGTCCATCACCTCTCAGCACATGCTCACTGGGTGCCAGGCAGCCCTTTCAATGCAGAGTATCACACAGGACAGCTGCCGGCTCCAAGTGTGAGTAGATTTCTGTGACAACATCTGTTTTTTTTATCTTTCAAAAGCCATTGGGTAACTTTTTCTTTGGAAGAGTTGAAACAATACTGCTTCAACTAACTGTTTTATTTCACAGATGACAAGAACAGAAACATTCCCTCAAACAAACAAAAGATAAGAGAGAGACAAAGGAGAGAGGAGTGGAAGTCAGCCAGAGAACTGGGAAGAATTCATTTTTCTTGTAGGATACTGTCATGCACTCATCTTGTGAAGTTGTTGGTCCTCTTTTACAAATCAGAGCCAAATCCATCAAGTGAGAGGCAAAAGGTTGTCCAAAATGTGTGTGGTAATGAAATATAAAATGACATAGATTATGCTTCAGGCAAAACAATAGAAAAATTGCAGTTATGCCAGATGTGGAATATCTGGAACAACACCCGTGTTATCAACTGTGAAAGCCAACAGCTGTCCCTGTTTTCCTGCAAACTGTCAATTGCCAGGAAGAATGAAACTCATCATAACCTGCATCTTTCCCCAATGAAAAGCATCACGTTCTGGTTCAGATGAAGATGAATCACTACAGCCGTCAGCATCCGCTGCACGCAGCATCTCCAGACAAGATCACTGTGAAAAAATGCTTTCGGTCCTCTCTGCAAACACGTCTAGAGGCCGTTCTGAATTACCCGTAAGAATTTTAACGACTGGGGAATGCACACGTAACCATCTTACCCTATTTGGCAATGTCACGGTCCATTGTAAAACAGGAATCTTTTTATGAGGAGCAATTCATCAGACATCTGGTTTGGGTGTTGCATGGGGGGCAGCCATCTGATGTGACCTCGCTCAGACCTACGCTGGCCTCTGGGCCTGCTGCTGACAGAGCTGATGTATATTCAGGAGGTGTGAATGTCCTGCAGAGTTGTTTACCATTAACCCGCTGCACCCTGCAGCCCCTATGTGCTCTACTTATATCCAATATGAAAATGAACTAAAGACATACCTCATACTTGATTTAAACTTCTGACGAATGTGGTTGTGAATAGCTTTCAATTATCCTAAACAGAACTTTACATCAAGAGCAGCTGTCTGTTTGATCAAACTTTGGCAGAAACTGTGTTGCGAATACAGCGTGATTCAGAGTTGAAAGACTAAAGGAACAGAAGGAAAGAAGAACAGCGAGTGGAGTGGAGTGATGGAAACAAGTTTACATTATGTTTGGCACTTGTGTGCAAAGTGAGATCCATCGCAACGTGTTTACCAGCCCTCATGGGCAACGGTCGGCTCATGGCCAAGTTTCCACTGAGGTGCTGTGGACACCCATCTCCACACAGTAAAACACACACACAGACACACACACACACACACACACACAGACAAATGCCACCGCCATCATATACACAAAAGACACGTGCACACACTTCCTGACACAGTCATCTATCTGCCTGTGTGTGTGTGTACACACAGAACAGGGGCCTTCTAGGCAGCACAGCCGAGGAATCAACAAGCTTCCTTTCTCTTAAGAAACATGGATCTGACCTGACATTGTTACCCAAACTGCAATTAGCTAGTGCTATCTTGTATTACACAATCAGGGCAAAATGGAGCAGTTACCTACAGCAGAGCCAACTGCATTATGTATGAGTCTGGGTCAATGATTTCAACATCTGCCAAAATGTCTCCATCAATATTCCAATTTAAATCATGTACAATTCAGAGATTCATTGGCACAAGAGAGCTATAGGATTTATAAGTCTAGATACAATTTTATGAATCCTATATCTACTGATATAAAATGCTCAAGCCAACGATGGTGAGACAAAGCCAACACTATCAATGCAAATTGTAATTCTTTGGTTCAATGAATAGAAAAATATGTGATCTAACTGCAATGACTAAAGCTGGTTTGGGCAGTTTTTTTGGTGTCATTGGGCAAAAATTCCAAATTCAAGTTGTCTTCATCCCTGTTTAACCTGTTTTCAGGCTTTAGATAATCTAGCCTGTGATGAGAGTTTCCAGAACAATCACAGTTCAATTCAGAGAGAGAATGTGTTCCTATTGGCTGTTCTACAAATGCAGATGCCAAGGCACGCCCCATCAGATGGTGATTTAATGGTGGAAAATCCTTCAGAAAAAGTTGCTGTTCCAGCATTGGATACAACTGTCTACAATGCAAAGTAATGCAAAAAAGTGCAACAGACTTTGCAAGAGTCTAAAAGAAATCTGACAGTAAACGCCTGACAATAAAGCGTGACAATATCAGTGAAGTGTTTCAGAGAAGGAGAGATTTTGTTGATAATAGTTTAGCTTTCTGCTAACTGTAGCCAAAGGCTCATGACTGCAGCTTATTCAAGTTCATGTTCATGAACCCCATATCACAGTTTGTCATCTCAAAGGGCTTTATAGTTCAAAAGTTTAAAAACAGGAGAGCAATGGGATCAGGGTCACAAACATGATGACTGAAATGAATTACTAGTAGTCATACAAGCTACTGTATGAAGTGTGTGTGTATGCCTGTGCTTATCTGGTGGGAGGGGCTTAGGAAAGGGAATGAGGGCTGCAGGAGGAGGGATGTATTTTACAATTCTTGCTTCTTTTTTTTTTTTTTTTGCTTTTTCCAGAACACATTCTACCCCCAGTGGCTAAATGATTAACAGAATATATACCTGAAACAATTTTGATAATTAATTAACCAGTTTTCAAGCAAACTTGCAAAATATTTGACATTCCCAGCTTCTTACAATGTGTGAACTTGCAGTAAACTGATAACACCACCTTGGGCTTTAGGAAATTCCAATAATCGTACAGTTTTCCCATGTTTTAAAGACCAAACACTGACTTGATTAATGGAAAAAAGTTCTGCATGTGGTTAAATAATGAAAATAATCCCCTGCTTACAATCCACTACAGTCTGCTGTCGGAGGAAAGGCTCCGTCTGCTGCCGTCCTCCTGTGTTTGTTGGTAAATAAACTGCTGACACTCTAGACACTCTAGACTGTAACATACTAGAATCTAGAGCAAGGGTTTGAACATACTGTACATGTACATGCAACCGAACACAACCAAACACACACACACACACACACACACACGGGTGAGAGATTAATTTTCATGGCAGAAAAAGTGTCACCGCCTAAATTTTCAGCTGAAATTTTACCATGTTAATTAAATTCTTTTGTCAGACTTCAAATTAAAAGTGAATTTGTAGAAAACATTACTGATCTGAACTTTTACTATTGCAGATGGAAATACTAGAAGGTACTGAAAATTTAACAAAAACAAAAAAAAAAAACCCACACACAATGAGCCCATAAAATATTAGTGGTGTCAACAATAATCCATTCGGTGATGCATTGCAATGCGGGGCATGCACGATTCAGCATCGATGCTGCAAAGTGCCATAATCAATTATGGCAGTGTGTGCATCAACACATGGCTAATTTGAATATACAAATGAGCCATGTGTTGATGCGCAGAGCAGGTAAGCTAGAGGGACAAGCTGTTTTGATATGTTGTAGCTGAAGTATGTGGTAGTATTTGACAGAACTTAACATTTACGTTTTTATAGAAAGTACTATTGATAGGTAATTACCATTGTATTTGTCTATTTAAAGTCGACTCCTTAATGTTACATTTTTGCGTCATGAAAACTAGCATAGCTAGCTAGTTGGGATAGCGCTAACGTCTTCCCTAGCTCAGGGACAAGGGGTCTACATTTAGCTGACGTAGATTTCACCTCAGCAGGTTCCTTTCTTATGGCAGGAGGAGGCATTTCTCTTTCCTTACTCTTAGATGAACTCAGGCAGGAGATTCATTTTGCCATCTTTTCAAAATATATGCATTTGCCGTCTTTTCAAAACAGGTTCATTTGTCATTTTCCAAAAAGGTCCTTTCTAATATATTTAATATATTGTGCATTAATGTTTCTTGGTGAATGAGAATGTTAAGGTATTAATCTGAAAGGTAAAACCAGCGTAATTTAACCAAACGGCCTTTATGCCCTGTCATGTAGCTTTGTGCCCTTAAAATAAGTGTGAACAGGAAGGCCAAATGGCCTTCCCCCTAAAATGACGAAATTCCAAGCCTGGTGGGGGAAATTTTCTCTGTCGCTAGTTTGGAGTTTAACACGGTTTTAAACTACAACTCCCAACTACAACTCCAGTTTAAAACTGTGTTAAACTCCAAACTAGTGACAGAGCAATTGCCCCGTGAAGTTTCAATTACTTCCGGCGGCATCATAATAACAACAATCAAGATGACTGAGGCGGAGGGAGATGACAGTGTTGTGTGCAGTATAATTGTGATGCATCGCAATGCATCGTAGAATCGAATCGAATCGTTACCTGGTGAATCGTAATCGAATCGTGAGGGCAGTGCCAATGCACACCCCTATAAAATATGATACATTCTTTTAAAAGAAAACTACCCAACAGTTTGCACAATATTTATAATAAGCTCCACCTGCTGCTTACACGTTAATGCGTTGGTAAAAATAATCTACGGTGTGCTGAAGAAATAACTCACAGTTATACATTTTAATAAGGACACATTTATCATATAATCTCTGGCATGTTCAGGTAAATTGGTTTGATATGTCTCCAACATGCACGCACAGAGAGAACATGTGCACACTAGTAGGGCAGCGTTTTGGAGAATGACAGGGAAGAATATTGGGATTGAATTAGAAGACGGGTACTTAATTCACTGGTGTGGGTGGGAGCACTGCGGGCAGAGAAAGAGAGAAAGTTGAAACACTGCCTCAGATGAATAATGCAATTCCAAGGTTTGAGTAGGAAAGGAGCCACACATTTTATTGCATATATATTCAGGGGGGTTAGAAAAGTTGCATGTATGAGTTTTGAATATTTCATATCAAAGTTTTAGAAGCTGCTCTGCCACCACAGCTCGCTCAGACCATGTGGCAGTTAGCTGGCGTGGGACATGCTGCTTGTCTCAGACACTAGATATCTGCTTGAGCCTGGGATTTATGCTAACCCAGGGAAACTGCAGGAACTTGTATTATATATATATGTCTCTCTTGTTCTGTGGAGTACAGATTTACTTCCTAAGCCTTCTCAAATAATGCAAAATAAAACCGTAGATCATGACTTGACACACCAGGCAGCCCACTGTAAATGGTCTGTGTTTGTTCAAGATGTGCCAGGAAAAACACCGGCCGTCCACCTTGTATGAGAGTTGTCCAGCACACAAAAGTCAGCTTTCATATGGGCATCTGGGCCAGGCGAGAAAGGCCAAGGGAGCTGACTGCTCACTTTTATTTTTTCGACGTCAGTTTACATGTTTTCCTAAACATGAGGAATGCTGCTGGGAGCCCGGGCCCAGAAACAGATCCTTAGGCTCTATTCACTTGTTAGGGAAACAGGGGGTCATGGGTAAAGTGCTTCACGGCAACTTTCCAGTCGGGAAAAAGGATGAGGGTAATGGACAACCTTTTCCAAAAGCATAATCACAAACAACAATCAAACAAATTCCTATTGACTGCAACATACTTATGCCTTGTTCTGTATGTTTAAATAACTAATTACCTGGAACAACCCTCAAAGGGAATCAGCACTGCCGGGAGAAACTGCAACTCCAGTTTTGTTCATTTACTTCAACTGAAACATTACAAGAAACTTTTTGGGATGACAAAATCCCATGACTGATGAAACTCTTTCCAAGCAAGCTGGATGAAGTCAAAAATATCTGACTGCTTTGAATTTTTTTTAAGCTTGAAATGAAGCTTTGAGGAGTTGATATTTTCCAGAACAGTGACAGGTCTGAAAAGTGACGCCAATGTAAAAGTGACGTAAACCTGCATTCTTTCACCGGGCCAGCAGGGGGAGACTCCACTGGCTACAAAACAAGTCCAATTGTATAAAAGTATATAAGAAAATGACTTGATTAGTTACCTCAGCAAACACTTTCCAAATGAATTCCTGATCTTCTAGTCACTAGTTTCAATATAGTAATAGCTAGTTTCATTTTAGGCATTAGAATGGTTAATGCTATGCATATACACGGTCGCCCATAAAGTTGGAATACTTTTGTTTTTTAGAAAAAATTGTCTGTTAATTTGGTGGTTACATTTTCATTGTGATATATTTGGAAGAGATTGATTAAAAAAGTTTTGAGAATATATTCACTTTATCTGTCAAGAATAAATCACAATCATTTCATGGAAAGCGGTAAAAAGAAGACTTTTTGGGCGACCGTGTATATAAAAAACTACCTGCGCTGGTCAATAAAGTAGAACATTAAGCAGCTGAAGAGCCAGATATTTCCCTCCAGAGTGTAGAGATCAAAAGGAGCAAGAATAATGAGTAAACTGAATATATTTGAGTTTTAGACAAAATGGGACACTTGAGAACATTATTTTGGGCTTTGGCAAACACTGATCAACATTTTCTGACATTTTCTAGACCAGACAACTTATCGATTAATCAAGAAAAGATGATGGAAAGCCCTCCTTACGGAATATTCAAATAAATTACAGGCAGTCACGCTGAGTTATCAGAATCAGTTTCAGTAGAGAAAAAGTCAGATCCCATGTAATAATTTAGTGACATCACAGGCTGGAAGACCCTTTAATTCTCCTGGGGTATAAATATGTTATTGGAGAATGTGTCTGGCTGCTTACGGAGGACCTCATACACAGAGGAATCTGAAGTACACGCTATTAGCCTTTCAAATGCCAGACACAAACAATCATCAAGGAGGAAAACCTACGGAACAATTTAGGGTACCACTCAGAATGAGCCAACAGCTGCGGGCTTTCAGTGAAGCATGCAAGTCAACTTTCCTCTCCCGGGGCCAAAGCTTCCAAACTTCAGACATTCATAAAAGTTTCTGAATCACTTGTCAGGTGATTTACCGTAAAACACGATTCAGCTCCGTGATGAAAAGGAGGGAATGAGATTTCATCTGGATGTTGGCTGACCTATGGAGGGTTGGTGCTCAAAAAAGACAAAAAAAAACAGGCAGACAAAGACAGCAGACTGGCACCTAAACAGAAGGAGAGACAGAGAGAAGACAGGACACCACAGCAGACTTCCTGTCCCCGAGAAGCAGCAGACGCACACTCGGCCTCGTCCCAGCTCTGTCCAATCAACTCGCATCTCACATGGCTGGTCTTCATCTTTAGATTCTGACAGCCCAGCTTTCTGTTTCTGTTTTTTTGTAACTTTTATTTGGGACAGAGGCTTTTAAGCTGCCATGTATCCCCCGCTGTTTGTACCGTTTATCCTGGTTGCCATCACAGAGCATGGCGCCGGCACACGTCAGGCCGTTCTTGGACCAGAGAAGAGGAGGAAGTGATCTATAAAGTGTGTGGTCTCTCAAGAGGAAACGGGCAGATTGAGGCCTCCATTTACAAACTCTCACTCTCTACTCTTGTTCCCCTCTCTATCAATAACATTTTATGAGAAACACCTACATGGTTGATACGCTGGACAGAGACTTTTAAGGCAACGTTTTTGCCTCTTAAATTGAGAATATAAAGCTTCTCCACCCTCTTCACTTTTCTCCCTTCATCAACTGAGGAGGAGGGACTTAAAATATCCCATTAAGAACTGCGTGAGGACAGTTGTGTAGACGGCAACAGACTTTAAAAAGCCCTATTTAGTCTTCCCAGTGGCTGTTTGACGTCATTTAATGGAGGAAAGACTTTCTTAAGTAAACTGACAAAAATGAGAAACCTCTCTAGCAGCTTACAGTTGTCATTCGGTTAAGCCCGAGTGCTGTAAACATCAGGGGAAAATCGTGCATGATTCTTGCCGTTCATGAGCCCCTGCAGAGTACAATATGTGCTATAAGTTAAGCTTTAACTTCAAAAGGATATTAATTATTTACCTCACAACACAGGAATGAAATACATCTTGCTTTATAATACCTTAACACCTTGTTTTAGTTTCAGAGATCCGAGCAGATATATCCAGCATGACATAAAACATCATGTCATTCATAAGTGAAAGCTGGACCCCAGCAGTAAAAACATAATAATGAGCTTTGCGAATCCAGATGTGCTGCAGAGGTGGAGTGAAGAAGGAGTGAGGGCCTATACCTCTCAGAGTTTGTATTACTTCACAAGTAAAGCAGCATACTGTGCTTCTTTTGAAAATGCATTATGCACCATATTCATATTTTCTGCAATCTAAGCATTACTGAGTCCCAAAACCGACAACGTGCTGCCCAGGAAAAAGGGAGACATTTAAGATGTTTTCGCTAAAATGCCAAACTGATGGCGGCGACAATGCAAACACTTCTCGTGTTTGCCGAAGCACTTAATCCTCCCTGTGATTTTCCTACAGAACATTTATTTTCTTCATGTTCGCGTGTCAAGTCACTTTCTCTCAGCTGGTCAAGTACACAACCCCTAAATATGTTTACTAGATTGCCATGGAAATTGACACAAAAATAATTCCGTCAGTTCGCAGCAGCTCAGCAAAATAATTTGACTGGATTAATCTACAAATGCAGTGCTTTGTTGGTAATAGGGATTTCTCTGACTGACGTTGCTTAAACAGAGATTGAGAGTTGGCACAGAGAGAGAAGCATGATGTTATTGCTATATTTTAAGGCATACAATTACAAAAAATAGTAATTCAAGTTGTAATATTGCCTCTGTCTGTCTCCTCTTTTGTTAGAGCAAAAGAGATTTGGTTCAATTTACAGAAGACACGTGTTACACTGAACATTACCCTGTGTCAGGAGTGTTTATAAGACACTCTGTACCAACAGATCCCTGTTACCCTTTAAAGGCAAAGCCAGTGCAGATACATGTTATTGTTTAAATAGTGATTTACAATCAGGGATTCAGTCTAAGTATGCCAAGCCTGAAATACAGTAAAGGTTATTTGCAAGTCAAACAATGCAAGCAAAAAAATATTAGAACTTTGAAATTTAAATATCTTGTACTTTTCCTTTAAAAATATGTTCCATAGCAGTCAATAAGTATTTAGTTTGAGTCAGTGGGTCTAAGGTGAGGCAAAGGACATTAATGGCATCTGGATTCTCTTGTGATTTCAGTAATCTGTGCTGGCATGCTTTTGTATGAGCGCCAACACATTTACATGGGTACTCACTCAGCCACAGGAGCCTTTATGAATGAATCAGTTGGTTTTCAGTCAAGGTCATCTTCTCTTTGAATTTGTTTTCATGTTAACAAAACATTCTGCTGACTTTCTAACTCTGTGACGCCACAAACCCCTGACGGTTGCCTTTTTTCTCTCTGTCCTTCAGGAAACTATAATGAATACTATACTGACATGACAGACATGAGCCAAATTTCTCAGAATATATGGTGCTGAAACATTTCTCTAGGTCTGCATTATGCACAAGTTATTCACGGCTCACTGGGAGCGTTCAATAATTAAAGTGCTAAAATGGCATATGTTTAAAAATGTAAATGCCCCCCTTTTGCCTTACTTGTGCACTGCACTATTCCTCTCACAATCAGGTTAATGTGCATGGGGGGGATGTGTCATATGGCCACTTCAAGAGGATACAAACAACATTGTTGTCACACCGAACAACCAAAAAGAGATAAGAAAAAAGAAAAAAGAAAGATAAAATAAAAGAAATGTCTTTGAAATACCTAATACTGACTTAATATGTTAGAGGTTGTTTTTTTATTAATAATTTCAGTTTGATCAATATTTCATAATTAAACTAACAATTTCTCTTGTTGGAAGTATGTTCTAACTTTGCCATGATGCACTTGATTTTAAAATATTAATATGAAACACACTCATGAATTTAAAAATTTAAACAAGACATCATCAGAAATTAAATCAAACAAATACAATCCCCTGCATAGAAAGAAAAAAAATAAATTGCAAACTGAAAAATTCACTGGAAAGACTGAATAAAATATCCACAGTGTCCTATCCCAGTGTTATCAGATTATAGGTTTAATGACTT
This sequence comes from Centropristis striata, assembly GCF_030273125.1. Taxonomy (NCBI): domain Eukaryota; kingdom Metazoa; phylum Chordata; class Actinopteri; order Perciformes; family Serranidae; genus Centropristis; species Centropristis striata. Next base: position 9,108,714 of record NC_081522.1, read on the forward strand.
CCAAAGGCCCAGGTCATTTCCTGTCTGTACTTCCTGGTGCTCAGACCTATGTGTGTTGGACTTGGACTTTCCCTGCAGCCCTCCACTCTGCTTTGGCCTGAACCGGACTGTTCCCTGGGGAGAGGGCCTAAACGTGGTCCAAGTGGTAAAAGCCAAAGACTTGGAGCTCTCAGACCGTCAGACCCTGGCTCTGATCTGATCTGCGCTGGGCAAGAAAACCCAGCACAGCTTGTTATTACTCCGGTGCACAAGGAAAAGTGCTCCTTGTGATCTGATGTCGGCCTCAGTGGCCAGATAAGCCTACAGACTAACTAACCACTCAGGAATCCCAATACTAAGTCTGTTAAGGAAACTTATGCCCGTGGAGAGATGTATGCGCATGTAACCATGGCTCAGTGTGCGTGACAAAACAAGCCTGCAGCTATATTTGCATGTGTATGAGAGCCTTTTATATTTGTATGTGCAGCTGAGGGCACATTCACATCATGTTTGGCTGATGCAGCAGGCACACCATCTGGGAAGAACATACTCAGTATTTTCAAGTTTCCTTGGCTGGATATTTTGCTGATCCATGATGACTGGCAGAGAAGCTGTATGGAGTTTCCATTGCACAAGGACGGAGAAACACTTGCTGTGTAGCGTGCTCTGAAGGAGAATTTGACATCATGTGATTTCATTTATTGACCTCAGGGTGACCCAAGGTATAAAGCACACACAGTCTGGTGTGGTTGGGCAAATACACACCCAGGATTTATTATATATATAACAGGAGGTCAATGTTCATCAATCAGATGAAAGTTGGACGGCAGCTGACGAAATCAAGTTATTTTCCAGCTTTTCACTGTGCGTGCTTGATTTAGCAATGCATTGGCAAATGCAAAGCTTTTACATTTAATTTAACATGAGGAGCAACAATTTCAATAAACCCAGAAAGGCGAGTTGTTGTTCGAAACGACAATGGCGTGACAGCTTGTAAAGAAGTAATCGTAGATGCTGCAATAGCATCAGTTAATGCAGAAATGGAGGGTATTTCTTCATTGTACGAAGAGCAAAAAATAGTACTGAAGGCTTTTCTCTACGAAAATATGTTTTGCAGCAGCCAGCCGGGAAAGACAGTAAAAGGCAGATGGTTGATCCAATCACCTGGCAGGTATTTTTAGAAAGTGTTTGCCCTTTTTCCAGTTTCCAATGACGGCTTCTCATATGGTTCTCTGTAACAAACCATCTGGCGTGTCAGGTTAGGTAAAGGTAGACAGCAGCCCTAATTGATGAGCATTGAACTACCATAAGGAGTTGACAGCATGCTATTGGCTAACAAAATAACTTACAGTCTCAAACACCGCCTCTTTCCTTTGATGCACTCTGCAATCAGAGAAGAGCAAACTCTAATTCCCTCAGTCAACTCAAAGGTTTCGGCCGCCTTAGGCCCACATTCACACTAAATACTACAAACTATAAAGACACTGAGAGGATGGTGAAAAGATGTGCCTGTACAGCAACATTGAGCTCACGTCCAACGTGTTGTTTTTATTTCGAAGCCTACAACAAATGTTCAATGTCAAGAGTGGATTAACCTTTGCAGAATATCTCTCAGTCTGCTCAACATCAGTACTATCTCTAAAGACACGTCATGTCTGCTCAAAGGCACCACCAAGAAACACATTCTCACAAGTAACAGCATTAGATAACTACTTCACATTTACTATGATTAATTGCCTTCCTGTGGTAAGTAATGTTAAACTGCTATAGGTTGCTGAACAGTATAGACATCACCAAACTATGTTACAGACTCGAGACGAGTCAATGGAGCAGCTGGAAGTTCTGGAAGTAATATTTAATACTGTAAATTCCCACTTTAATGTTGTCTTTTAGTTATATCCAACATTAACAATATTCCTCACAGTTTGGATTTCAATATTAGGACACAGATAAGGTTCAGCTGCTTTGAATCAGAGATGCTTCCCCTTTGATATCAGTAACAAAACACCATAGTCTCTCGAATCACCTGCATTGACAAATAACTAAAAATGGCACTGATTTTAACTACTGAATGGATTATTATCAACATCTCTATCTTAAACCTGCACGCAACGGAGTTTTAGTTCAGTGATTGGATGTTTCTAATTTAAGTGCTTCATAGGAGTTATAGCTGAATTCTCTTCATGGAGCATATAGTTTGAGAGTCAAGAAAGTATGCAGGTTGTACATTTAAAAAATGCTCACTCCTGTCTTGCTCAAAGCTCACATCAAAATATCTATTCAAATAGATATTATCAAAGGACACATATCTTTATACGAACCTGGTCTCACAGGAATCCGTGAAATAGCCACAGATTCACTTAACAAAAAATCCGTGGAATAGCCACGGAATCACTCAAATTTCCGTGAAACTGCCACTGATTTCGCTACAATGCAAGTTAATGACAGTCATATCCCGTGGCTATTCGTGTTCCGAGTCACGTGACTTTCAAGGTCCCAGCAGTCAGAACAAAAAACATGGCGGACTGTTATCTCATTTTTTGTGAAAAAAATCAATATTTTGGATTTTGATTACATTTCTAGCAAGAAATATATGTTTTCTTTTCTAAATATTCACTCAGTAAATGTACATAATCACTTTGTATGTTGGAATAGCCACGGGATATGACTGTCATTAACTTGCATTGTAGCGAAATCCGTGGCAGTTTCACGGAAATTTGAGTGATTCCGTGGCTATTTCACAGATTTTGAGTTAAGCAAATCCGTGGCTATTTCACGGATTCCTGTGAGACCAGGTTCATATATAAAGGTAGAACTTGCCTCTAATGCACTGACAGTTGCTCTTATTGGCCTTAAATTGGCAAGTAATGTAAATAAAACAACGTTATGCATATCCAGAAATACAGAGAAATGGTATGGATTATGATTTTAAAAATAACATATTTTCACAACATTTCTAACAGGCAGCAAACCCTTTAGAGCTGTAAACTGTCAATACTGTTGCTCTGACTGCTCCAGAGACACTACAGCATGGCTGACCCTGACCTTTGACCTCTCTGAAGAAATGCCAACATGTGCACACTGTATAATTAGGGATATGTTAATGAGAGAGTCATTAAAACTCAAGGTGCAAAGACAAATGGGTTTCTCATTTTAGGTTTTAAGATTGAGAGTCTCTAAATACAGTCTGGGTTAATGAGAAGTTTACTTTTAAACAGACAACCTTGCTGGTGCAAAAAAAAAGTAAGACTTTGTGCATAAAAACAAGCAGTTTCTGTCTGAGTTACAGGAAGATGAATTAGAAAGAGTTTCCTCTCAGTTTGTCCAATGAGGATGTGATTTTATAGACATGATGCTGTTTCCACATTGAGGCCCTGAGATCCAGTTAACCATTCGCTCTCAGGTTCATTACTGGAGATAATTACATCATTCACCACTGCATTTTATACAACGAGGTCGGTTGCTCTTCCCTGACTGAGAGACGTTAATAACCACTGGTATTTATTTATTCAAAAAGCCCCAGTCGGAAAATTGCCATCTTACATGAAAGTTTTGGACCTCGAGTCCATACTTAACTCACTCCATCAACTGGCTGATGCTTCAGGGGGGCCATGCAAGAGATATAGCTATAGCTTGATATAGCTTTGACTGTAAGTACACTAAGATCACAGAGTAAATTAATCAACAAAAAGTACTGTATTCTCAACAAACCTAACCTGTATTAATATAGGGTCAATTAAAGAAAATAGGCAAACACTGCAGCTAAGACTACAGGACTTTTTGAGCATGCTACTTCCCTGCACTGGTTGTGGCTCTCCAGCTCACATAACAGCTGCTGGTAATGTAAGTTGAGAGAGCCAGGGTCAGTCAAGCGACCGGCAGTGTGTCTGCAGCATGAATGAACACTGCATGTGTGAACACCAGGAGCACAGAGAGGTTATATATGAGGGAAAGACGCGCACTCATGGGTTCATTTCCACAGAAACTGTTATAATACAGTCGCTGATATAGTTTTTCCTGTAATTAGGCCGCTCAGATGTTTTGACTTTTTGTCTTCATCTAATAAATTCACATTTTAAAAATCTTTAAAAAGTTTTTGAGCATGCCGACACATTCAAATAGTTAATTTAAGTTAGATTATAAGATGACATTTTAAATCTGTGAAATGTGTGATTTTTGACTTTTTTAAATAAAAAGGCCCATTGTTGTAACAAATATCTAAGAATTGTTGATATTACATTAATATACTAGAATCAGTGAATGAGAGGCGAATGTACTGTGCATGTTCATTTCGTGCATATGTGACAGTGTCCTTCCAGTGCATTCATTTTCATAGGAATAACCACAGACAGTGAATGAGAAGAGTCTGGAGTGAGCCATGGTGAATCCTACTGGTGACTAATTGAACAAGATCTGTAGCTCACAGTCATGTATTGTTATTTTCTATTTGATACATTTTTATACATTTTCTTTCTGTCTATAAAACGTCAGCAAAAACTGAAAAGTGATCAACACAATTTCCCAAGTTCATATGCTCAAATGGAGTACTGCTTGTTTTGTCCAAGATATTCAGTTTACTATCATAGATGACAACAAATGCCACCAAATATTCACATTTCGGAAGTTATAAACATTTTACATCTGACATACAGAAAAATGATTTCAACAGTTAATTGGTTATCAGGGTTGTCCCTGAGTAATGTTCTGAAGATTGAGTCGTTAACAAAACAACACACAGTAACAATGTTACAATGCTGTAAATCACAATCAATGCAAAGGACATGCAGCGATAATGCATTTTTTATAGTTCATTTTGACTTCACGACCCATTAAATTCATATCTACAGTAATTATAAAATTAAATAATTATATTTTTATGCATTAACATGGTGTGTGTGTGTGTGTGGGGGGGGGGGGGGGGGGGGGTTGATCTGCATGCACACATGCTGGGATGGAGTACAATGCATTGAATTGATTATAGTAATAGCAATACGCTTAATGGCATAAACAACAATGAAATAATTACAGAATGCATCTGAAATCTAAATTACTGCACATTGACCAAGTTGACACGCAGGCATTTTTTTATTTAGAGGTCACACAAGTCGCAGCTAATTGAGTTCTGTCAGGATTACCAAGGCTTAATTAAGATTAATTGTAGCATTTATTCCTCTTCACTTAGTGTATAAATCAAGTGTGACAGCACAGTATTGAGTCTTGCTGCAGGGCTGGTGGGTATTACTATAGTGGCTTGACATCTACACACAAGGCCTCTCAAGGCAGGTGGTTTTAGGCTACAGGGATTTTGACAGGCTCCATTAGCCAACACTTGACTCTGACACTGAGGAGGGAATGCAGACTGAGTTCCCAGACCCCCCTGGGTCCTGTTTACCTTTCAGACCACACTAGACGATAGTCTATCTGACAAGGAAGAATGTGAGAGATACAGTCATACTAACACTGCAGGACACCCACTGTGTAATACACATATAAAACAATGTGGCAGCAGAAGAGGAAAATCCAGGTTGGTGTAATTTATATAAGAAATACGAGAAATAGGACATAACTGTGTTCACCTGACCAATTTAAGGCGACGATTCTATCTGTCTACAGTATTTCGCACTTTGTAGATGTCTTCTATAGTTTTGTGTGATCCTGCATTTGTAGTGGAGTGCAGATCAAATCCTTGACCCTTCCCCTCCACGTTTGGGGAGGGTATAAAAGAAAGCTACCCCACCAATGTTTCTTCTCTCTGCTCCTTTGTCTTCAGAGCCAAATCTACAAGGGAAACTTTCCAGCTGGCCTGTGTGTCCGTGCAGTAATCAACAAAGGAATCTCTCTGGTTAGCAATGTACAATTAGATGGTTTTTAGAGCATTTTGTAAGAGTCTGGATTTATGAAAGCTGAGAAGATAAAGTCAAGGAATGAAAAGCTCAGTTTCCAAAGAGCATCTCATAACTGAGACCTTTCTTGTTGTTGGATTATGTTTAAAAAAATAAAAAATATGCGTACAAATACTCAGCTAAACCCTGTCTGAGCTTTAGGCCAAGTCTAAATGTATATGGGAATTTCTGAAAAGAGAGTTTTTACAACAACAACAAAAAAAAATCCTTTTGTTTTAAAAACAATGTCACTATTATGATCTCGAAAATATAACTGAACCGCTGTGAAGAGCATGCCACACAACAGTCGGCCTATCATGGGGAAGTGTTGGATTATGAAGCAATGACCCCTGTAGCACATTCTGACACCTCTATAGTAAGAGTTACTGTACATGTGTAAACATATAAAAGGTGTGAAGCAGCACTATTTTGGCCACCTCCACCATTGCCCTCCCTCAGTGCAGCCTCATGTATGACGCCTCACAAAGCCTGAAAAAGCTCCACCCTGAAACTAGCTGTACAAAAGATCTGTTTCCAGTGACCTAAACTGTCTACAGTATGTGTGAACAAAAGACTAATACTAAGCATGTTTCCATTAAGGTAAAAAGTGGCCGCTGGGAAAGTCTCAGGCCACGGCCTCTCAAATGGCCGCTCACTCGGCGTGTCTCCATTACAAAAAAGGCCCCAGAGCGATTTTTACGAGAGTCTTGAGGTGGTTTTTGATCATGGCGTAATCGATTAGCGACAGTTTTGACGTGACGTCACATACGCAACGGATTTAACACGGTAGATGCGCCAAACGTAAACAATAATGAAGGGGGACGCGGAGATGGAAGGAGCAGAGCTGGCACATGCACATGGCAGTGATGATTATGGATGAGAGTATTATTATTGTTGTGACTACTCGCTACTTCGCCAGCTTTTAAAAATGGCGTGTGTTGTTGTGGCATCGAGTACTACGTCATATCCTGCTTAGCGTTCTATCCAATCAGCAACCAGGCTTTTTTTCAGGAGAGAAATGGCAAATATGGCCGGTCAAACGGCCGCTAAGAAGGGCTCACATTCAAATTAGGGGTGTTTTCGGAAAGGCAGACCCGCCTCATTCCGGGTATTCGACTATCGTGGAAACGCACCTAGTGTCAGTTCTGACCAGGCGGCAATCTCCGTGCCTGTGCATGGAAGCCACCAGGAAGTGCATAAAGCCTGCAATTCACCGAAAATTCCAATAGGGGGTGCTAAGTTTGGCTGCAAAAGAAATCTGCCCATTCATTTCAGTGCTAAATTTGAAAACTTCTCACTTGATTTATTACCTCAGAAAAAATTTTCAGGGACAACATTATGGTCTCAATCGCTAGTAAAAAATCTTCTTCAAGACAATTTGATGTCAATAGTTCTAATAATGGCCCCATTTAGAAGAAAATAGAAGATAAAGAATCGTATGATTTGGGGCGTTTCTAGCTTTGATTGACAGGTCACTGACTAGGCGAGCCGTCACCAGGAGAGAAGCAATAAAGTTATATATAACGTTATATAGATAGAAAAGAGGACGTTTAGCGGTTTGGTCTCATAACTTTGACCCTTTCACACTATATTTTCACTTAATGACAGTTTATTTGAAAGTTTTGTTCAGTAAAATGTCTTGTTCAGCGTTTGGTTGGACTTACGCCTGGATTCCACTGGATGCGTAATGGCTGCAGATCCGTCGTCGGAGCCGTTACGCACCCATTATAATCAATGTGTGAGATTCCACCGACTGCAGATCCGCTGCGTAATGAGTCCGACAACGCATGGCCATCCGACAGCCCTCGCAACACTTGCGCAGAGCTTCTATTTTTGTCGGACGACGGAGCACTACGCATAAATTCAGCACAGAGCAGATCGTTCCGGACAGGAAGTCTTGCACAGACACAAAATAAAACACCGGTATATTTTCAAAATAAAATACCTCAGGTTTGCTAACGAGGTCGGCCGGCTCGTTAACAAGCCGGCCAACCTCGTTAGCGCTCGTTAAGACGGAGTCGCTGGATTTGTCTCCAGTCATTAATGAGGAGATGTTGATTATCTTCCAGTTATATCAATTGATTAGGCGTGAATTCGCGAGATCTCGTGCGTCCTCGGGACTCTGCTGTCCGCAACAGCTCCGACACAGACGGATCCGGTGGGTGTTGACGGACTGCGTAGATACGCAGCCGTTGCGGACAGACCCCTGTCGGAGTCGTTACGCATCCAGTGGAATCCAGGCGTAACAGACACTCCAAGGAGTCGCTGCTCAGTTTTCTGAGGTAAGAAAGATACATTTTGTTTTTGTTTTTTTGCTAGCCAAAACTAACATCCCAGTTAATGCTCCAGTTAATGCTAACATGAATTAGCAGCGGCTTCTCTCAGTCGGGTTGCCGGTGTAGAGAGGCGTGTAGTCAGTGTCGTCAGATCCCTCGCGCTCCGCCACAGTCCAATTATGGTCTGCTCCGCGTATCGGAAACATGATGGCGACGCAAGATGGCGACGAGCGTAACGCTGAACTCGAGGCTTCCAACGGGCAGTCCACAAACCAATGGGTGATGTCACGGTGACTACGTCCATTATTTATATACAGTCTATGCTTCTGACACACGGCAGCATGGCTGACCCTGACCTTTGAACTCTCTGAGGAAATGCCAACATGTATGCACACATTGTATACTGTAAAGGATATAGTCTATTTAAAATGAAATGAAATAACTGTGGAGCTTGTTACATGATGTAAGGATGACCTGTTTCATATTGTTAAACTCAACACATCAGCTCTCCCTTGCTAGACTGACAAATCTCCAGACTATTATGATACTAGAGAGCCAAAATATCTTATTAATCATGACCTGATTAACTTGGTCTGTCAAACACAAGTGAAAAATTGATTTTCTTTTTCATCTTGGGTCAAGTTTGCTTGGGCAGCTGCATGCTTTTACTTTGAAAAGAAGGTAATGTGAGGTGGAACTGTCTGGCACATTACCACATCACAGAGAAAGCAGCTTTTTACTGCAGCTGAGCCGGAGTTAATATAAAACTTGGGGACATATCTTATCTAAAAATATATCAGAACTCTCAAATGAATGTGTGAAAGACTATCAGAACTGCAGATCAAAACAAGACAGGAAGTGTGTGTGTGTGTGTGTTTAATTGTGCATCTCATTTCCAGTAACCCGACACGTGATATGGCTTCTAATTTACCCTCTAATCTATGGATTTGACTTCAGTATTGCTAAATTCAATATTTCAAGTTTTATTGGTATCTGAGTAATAAATAAATAAATATATATATATATATATATATATATATATATATATATATATATATATATATATATAAATGCTAGGTTTGTCAGAAAGTTGTGTTATATTTACTTGACCAAGACGACATTTCTAATGACATTCTCACAGTTTATTTCTTTTAATTGTTTTAAATGTTTTTTTTTCACTGTAAAATGATATGAATATTTAACAACACAAGGATCTCTAAAACTCCAAAACATCCCAGTAGTTCACATTTTCTCATATATAAACCATAATTACTTCAACATAGCTCTGTTGATATTGAAGAAATCAATAAAAACGCCTTTTTCACAATCCATTTAACATTTAATCAGTCTGTTCTTCTTGTTCTCACAAAATCCCCAGATAGATCTCAGTTTCAAAGAAAAAAAATCCTGGATTATCTTCATTAATCAGCGACAAAATCAAGCCAAGAACATGGTAACAACACTGGTAAGGGATGTGGTATCTTATAAAGGATTTTTTTCCTTTATTGTAATTTGTCAATGTCTCAGGATTAAACAGAACCCACAGTGTTTACTGCTCAGCCCAGCTCAGTAAGGATCGCCCCTGTCTGCGTGTTAATTATATACTTGTTTGGTTTATTTCCACGACGAGAGAGACAGATGTGTTCTGGTCAACTTCCACTGTTTTTCAAGGGTCCACTTCATCAATGTGCCTGTTCCTGGTCCAGATAACAAAGCTCAGGGCTACGAAACAAACACGCAGTCCAAGTTTTACCCAGTGAGAGATTAGGATGGCGCTGCCAGACTCCTGGCACCCAGAGTGCTCCTCATCAGCAGGGGACACGCTGGACAAATGTGAGAAAGCAATGCCCGGAGAGGAAACAATACCAGAGTGCATTTAAGGCTGCTGCCACAATGACAGTGTGCATGAAAGCAATTCATGGATGGTGATTAATACAGACGATTGAGCAATCACAATCAGATTTTTCACTTTGATCACTTTACAACAAACTTCTTGATGCTGTGAGATTAACTCTCCACACGTCTGGTGAAAACAAGGTGCCTGAAGCTAAGAGAGGTCTTACTAGTGGTTAGTCCATGATTTCAGGAAATGCCACTGTGTATTAGTTTGAAAATGTATTAAATTCTAAGTATAATCCATTTTATAGCAAAAGAGAAGCTAACAGGCCAAAGAGATTGACCTAAACAATACAGTTCATGTGCAGATAAAGTAAATTTATGAATTAAACAGCAGCTAATGATTGTTTTTTTTTTGGCTTAAATAGTGAAAAAGTTATATTGTATTTTTTGTCGATTATTGTTTTATCCACAAATATTAAATATAAACATAATACAGATAGTATAATGTCATATAAGTAATATAAGTAAAATTAAGTATAAAGTAAAAGTAAATTTGAGAAGCTGAAAAAATAATTTTTGTTCGATAAAAACGGAAAACGTTATACTAGTATACTAGTTTCTGGCCTCGACAATGTGATTATTTTCTGCAACAAACCATTTCAACGAGGGTTGCAATGGTTTTCATAATATGATAACTCAGCTACATAGAATCATGGTATTACACTATTACGATTAAAAAAGACCATCTCTGTTTAAATTAAAGAAATTAGGGAAAAAGGTGTAGGAAAATCTCTCTTAACCTCTTTATCTCTTGAGAATTTCTATAAATCCATTCTGTATGTGTATCAAGCTGCATGTGTATGAATGGTGCACAATGTGCAGGATGCACAGGTTGTTGGGTTTTTTTACAATACTGTAGATAAGCAAAGTACATGGTATGATAACTGTCAATTTTCATACTAGTATATAGCGAAAACACTGCCATCGTAGCTTTAACTCTAAATAAAAAATGTAATAGAAAAGATACCAAGCTTAAATGAGTAGTCATTTAACTGATTTGTCAAAACACAAGGGGTAGTTGGCAAAGATTTCGATAATGAATTGTTTCCATCAAAAATGCAAAAAATTTACTGTTTCTGGCCTCGACAATGTGATTATTTTCTGTTTCTCATGTTTACATATCATGTTAAATAAAACATATGTGGGTTGTGAATTGTTCAGACGAAGATGTCATCTTGAGCTGTGGGTAATTGTGACTTTTGGGCACTTTTCAAAGTTTCCTGTCATTTTAATTAATATTGGGATTAATGGTAAATATTGAAAGATCTTAATTAAAGTCAGTGTTTATAGGTATTTAACCTACAAGGTTTGCAGCACATGAGAAAGAGCCTGTCAGGGATGCACTGCAGTGTAACATCTTTATCTTCTGTGTGAATTAATAACAGGGTGATAATCAGTCTCTGTTAGATTATCATTCACAACATACCAGCAGCATTACCACAGCGCACACCAGACGTCACTGCACTGCTCTGCAGCCATTACTGTCATCCTCATTTGAATGAAGCTCTGTTCGTCTCAGTATTAGCGTGTTCACTGGAGCTGAAGTCTGATAGTTGCTGACTTGGCCTTACTTGACAAAGTTTCACTGAGCTGGCAGAGATGATAGATTCTGTTGGTCGCATTGTTTTTCCAACATCCATATTTGGCTGTTCTGACCCTGTCATTTATAATGGCCCTGCTCCATGTTTAATTCATACGAGCCCTGCAGAGCGAGGCTCCATACAGGAAGCTGGCTTTATAGGCGACAGCCATTCCACTTTCCTGCCTCGGATATTTTATCAAGACGGAACTCCAAGCCAAGATTTATGTTCAGCAGGCTGTGCGTCAAACATGAGGGATGCAGCCAAGCCCAGTTCTTGCACCCCTGCTAACCTTACATTTCAGATCAGTGTACTAACAAGTTAACAGCTTCTCCCGGCGACTCTCCAAAGCGGTCAGCAATTAGATCCTGACTGGAAATCCATGCTGGGGATGGACGTGACACAACATAAATAGTAATCAGTTACTTTACTGGATTTTCACAGTGTAACAGTGTGGTGGCATTAACTGGGTTCCTTCCAAATTGCATCAGAGAAGCCCTCACAGAGGTGCAGTCTCCGCAGTCTAATTAGGCGCTCCAGTAGCTGCTGTCAACACCACCATCGTGGGCTTCAAAGCACGGGCTCAAGCTTGTGATCTGTCTAAATATTTCTTTCATGAAACCCTCGTCACATCAGGGCTGCAATCACAAAAAAGGTCAGTGAGAGGAAGAGAGGGAGGAGGAGGAGAGACTGGAGTCAGGTGGTGAGATCGAGCCAATGGAAGGGCGCTTGACCCCCTTCAATGTATTTGGAGCTCTTGTGCATGTCATGAGCAGATCCAGAGGGACTTCTGTGATGCATGAAAAATCTCTTTTCATGTGTCCCCACTTACTCTCACTGATGCTGCACGGCATTGCTCCAGTGGTCAAAACTGTCTGATAGCTTGCTGTCACACAGAACTCATGTAGTAGATGTTTACACCCCAAATCAAAACCGATGGGTGACTAAAGGGAAATATTTCATTCCGTGCTTCACCAAAGTTTATGCAACATCTTGCCTATACTATATATCCTACGATATAAAGAATTAAAGGAGTTTCACACACCACAAAGAAAAGAAAAGAAAAGAAAAGAAAAGAAAAGCCTTAACGAAAGAGTGCGCATACAGTTTAACAAATTTACTGTACAAGCAATCCTTCATAACAATCCACATTCTGCAGGGGAGAGTTAGCCTACACTGCTCGAGCTGAGGGTGGAAAAGATGGTCGAGAGTGAGTTCTGCAGACATTCTTGGAGTGTTAATGTCATCATGATGGCCTGACCATGGGTCCGCAAACTGACAGACCATCATCTGCATCTGGCCTCCAGGCACGCTTGTGGTCCCGCGTCTCTCAAGAATGAAGCAGAGAGAGAAAATCTGCAGTTGCTTAAAAGTTGCATAACACAATATTTGGAGGTGATCTATTTCTTCGAGGGACTGTGGCAGCGGTGGTGACGGCAGTGGTGGTTGCGGTCAGGCTGGAAGACTCTAATCACATACCGGCCCTGTGTCTGCTGCTGCTGCTGCTGAAAGCATGTATGTTAAATTTCCTGAATATGAAGAGCAGCGAGATGGAAACAAAAATGCATGCAAGAATCAGATTCCATTAAATGTAAGTGGCATGAACAATCAGCTCAGTCACTATGTTTCCTTCAGGATCTCATGTAAGAGATGAAATAAGACGACATGATGCAATGTAAAAGTGCCAATGGCTGTGAGGAATCTCTGGAGACAAGCATGCATGCACAAACAGTCATATGCACGCACACATATGTACTATGTATACATGAATGCCCCCATTAAAGCTCTATGATGCCATTTATTGTTTTTCAGTCTTTTCTTACTTTTCTCTGATATGTGAGCGCTGCTTTGGGTTCCATACAGTGTGGCGGTTTTGACAAGATTTCAATCTCAAGAGACAAATCCTGGTTAGAAAATAATCAAACCAAAATATATACAGCATGTACGTATGTGCAAAAGCCCATGTGTGGAAAAAATGGTGTAAAATAAGAATGGTCTCAAAAATAGAATGCAAAATGAGTGAACAGAAAAAAATCGAAATCAAATCAATATTTGGTGTGACCACCCTTTGCCTTCAAATCGGCATCAATCTTCAAGACATTTTTTCACATCAGCCTAAGACATAAACAGATATTCACAACAATATGGCACATGCACAGGACGTTTCAGCCTTGCAGTGGTGCCAACAATTTACTGTGTTACAAGAACAGAAACTCAAACACACATCAAGATGTTTTCAGAAAAACTGAAGTCCAAGACCTTGCCAGTGATCCTACATTAGTAAAGCTGGTTATCATTCAAAAATGTTTCAATACCAGTACTTTTACTTTGATGTTCCTCAATGATTCAAAAAACAACAACACCATAGTGGTTTGCATGTAAGCCTCTGCAGTGTGTAACCTTAGACAGCCAAATGCCAGCACTGTTAGATCTTGGTACAAGCATGCTGCATGCTTATTGTTGCTCACTGACACTGATGAGATTTACTCCTTATGTTTGGTATCAAATGATGAGGCATCATATCGGTATTGCAGTTTATTGTGTTTTAAAAAATTGACCTGTGGACATATGCTTATCTATAGTATTAAAAAATATTTACTTTTAAAAGCTGTGATACCTTGTACACATACTTCCATTTAAACATGATCTCAAATGTCTATTTGTTTTCATTTCTTTGAAGGTCATTATAATGGTGCCACAATACTGTGAAACTGGGATGTTTCCTATGACCATATTATGATTATATCACATTTTTAATCATCTATTTAAAGAAAAAAAAATCTTATTCAAAATTTAGCCAGCAACACACACTCCTGTAGCCTTTTTATTATCTCAGGTTTTGGCATTAAATGTGACCCCGGACAAGGACAACTTGTACTTCAGCATCTGTGAGAGATTGCATGGTAGATAATAAGACAACACATAACCGTTAATCACATAACAATCGAACAGATGATATGAATTAAGCAAATGAGATAAGTGAAACATTTCAGTAAAAATGTTGTGACAGCAGGTCGTCATAAAATCATAAAACTCTCAGCCAGTCCATAGAGAACATTTTCTCAGACTCACTATCAACAGCCGGGTTCAGTTATCTCCAATCCCACTGCACACTTCCTCTCAGACCTCCATAAATAAAGTTGTTGTTTTGTATTTCTACTCTGAGAGATTAACACCTTCAGTAGGAATATTCTTTTCCCTTCAGAGGATGATTGGAGACTTGTTTCTACTCGGCTAAATAAAAAGCTACTGCAAGTAATGCTGATAACATTAAAGATAAACAATGTGGAGATATTATATACTGCTAATTTAACTGCTGTTAGATGCTTATGCATCTCTCCTCTCCTTTATAATGTTTGGTGTTTTTTTGGTGTAAAATATAATTTGGGTTCAAGGATTCAACCTGTTCAAGTTGTTTTTTTGTTTTTTTTAAGTATAACCTTCTTTAAAATGTTCAAAGACAGATCTTTCTTTTCCTCCTTCACTATGGAGACATAATAAAGGCATAGATGCACAGAGGCATTGCTCCCAGAGCAACAACAAAGACAGTGTTTCCTTCCCAGTGTCTTCATCACAGGAATGTGATGCAGAGGCTAGACTGAGATGAGCAAAGGCTGCTGTCACCATAATCAACCCAGTCAGAGATGGGAGCGTGTGTCATCAGAGGAGGACTTAAGGTTATCGTAGTTCAGGATGCTCTGCTCTCCCATTTTCTCTCTATCTCTCTGTCTATCTTTTCCCCCCTCTCTTTCTGTCGTCTCCCCGGCCTCATCCTGCATCGCTGTGAGCAAACAGACCCTTTCCATCAGCCTCTGCTATCTCCAAATGTCAATCAAATAGAGAGAAGAACTGCAGGCAACACATTTTAAACAACCATCGTAGTGTCAGCTTCAGATTAGCCAGGGGCAGGACACAGGAGATGGGTTTCCTCAAGTCCGATCAAATCAAGAAACCCTTTGAATTTCAAAGAGCAGCAGCGGCAGCAGCACAGTCACTTGTGGCACAGCGAACTGTGAGGCAGCATGTGGCTCAGCCTGGCCTTTACTGTGACATCAGCCAGTCCCCTAAAGAACACCATGTTCTGAGTAGCTCCAACATGAGAAAATGCATCAAAGCCGACAAACAGAGCAATTAAGGAGGTGACAATTACTGCCAGGAGGCACAGTGGATAGAGGTGTCCGTGGATACAACACAACATGGCCTGTGGCAGTCGCTGCACTGTGGCCCTGAGAATCACAGATCTTTGGTGGAGGACAACCTAATAAATCAGCTGAGTGGCCGTTTTTATGTTAGCCCTGCACTATATGCTTTTATCTTCACTATTTAACTACTGTGAGCCTGATAGATGCAGGCAGTAAAAAGGAAGAGGTCTGATAAACAGTGCAGAGGGCACCAGAGTAATCCATCACAGCCACCTCTGGGTTTGGCCTTATAGTGTCGTGCTGACAACACTGGGAGATTATCTGCCAGATCATTGGGTGACCTGAAGGCTGGCAGCACCTCAAAGTGTAGAAATGTTTAGAAATGTAAACAAAGCTAGGATTATAAGTATTTTTCATTTTTTTCTAACTATTGTTCCAAGGTCAAGGCTGATCTCTCACATTCAAATCCAGTTAACTACTTAAAAATTAACTACTTCTGATTACAAATAACATAAGAGAATATGAACTTGCACCTTGTTTATGTCTACAAAGATGGGGTTTTTTTTTAACACAATAGGAATACAGTTTACAATAACACATGCTAAAGGCACTAATATAACTGTGTGTTAATACCAATATTGTGATAGTAATCCACAGCTGCAAGAGAATAATGCAACAATTATGTTCTACTGACCATAGACAGTTATTACTTAGCTGTTTATTGCTGACTTGCAAACCAAGCTGCCAAGCCTGATGACTTTTCACTTACCACAAGCAGATGTGACTGATAATGAGTATTATGCAGACAAAGCGCTTGTACGATTGTCTACCAGCATCTGGAATCCTCCTCCCCACACATTTACAATGTTCCAATATCGGGGGGCTCTGTTTCACAATTTTTCGCAACTTCCCAAAACTGACAACCCCACAAGTACGGCCACTTCATGCGTTGGTTGAAGTTTGCAGAGGTGAGAACGTATGCAGGATTTGAACTTGACAAGTTTTTGTGTCACCTCTCATGCTTTCTCCTGTGTGTTTGTGTGTGGAACAATTCATACGCATATACTGTCACTAGTCATGCTTTCAATGTGCAAGAGTCACTGTCTCTGCCACTGAATGGGAGCTGCAGAAAAATCAACATCCACAGTTATATTCTGGAAGGCCGCTGTTTGACGTTTGTTAAAAACACATTTCCATTGGTTGCAGGTCCATTGTAGAACACATGGGTTGTTTTCTACTTGCTTCTTCTGGAATGACGTGAAAAGAAAGTGATTTGGTCGTGGTCGTTCCACAGACCAACAAGTCAATCATCAACAGTTGGCACGGCTGCAGAGCAATGTTTCACATTTCAAGAGGTGCACGCCGGCTTTCCGACCAGCGCCAATTACGCAGCTGCAGAGGTTTGAGGGTGCACACCCAAATTTGTCGAAAGTATGGACCATTATCCCCATTTGTACAATTCACTGCTTTCTCTCTCCGACGCCAGGCTTTTTTAGCTATGCACTTGAATGTGGACATTTAGAACAGACAGCATACTTAAATGTTCACAGTAATTTAGAAGCTTGTGATTCAATTGCACAGTAGTTTGACTATTGTTTGGTATCAAAATAAAAGTTACTTTACAGAACAGCAGGTGTAAGCACAGGGACATTTTTATAATGATAAAACCCCCCAAAACACTCCAGAGAGCAATTTTTCTTTCATCTGAATAACAGCTTATTGTCAGAACATTTAAACATGCTTTGGATTTTTATGATCTGTCATAATGAAATGAACTGGGCAACATCCTTTATTACAGTCTATCCATTCGACAATCAGTTTACCACACATGAGGGAGGAGGGGTGCCTGATGTAACTGGCTGAAGTTTGGGGGTCTGTCTGTCTCCGTAGTTCATTGACCTGTTTGATTCCTCTGGCTCAGTAAGGAATGGATCTTGCCAAAGTAAACTGAGGACATGATTATCTGTCTCCCATTTTAAGCTCCCCACTAATCTCTCCCCTGTCCTCTTCTGAGTCGTTACATTTGCAGACAGACAACTCTTTTGATGTTGAGAAAAACGAAGAGATTGTTTCCCAGCTCTTTGGTCTTCGCCTCTGATCACTGTGAAGAAGTTTCACTCTCGTATCTATCTGCCAGGTTAAGAGCCAGGAGCTCAAGAGACAAACTCCCCTTTTTTTGGATCGCTCATTTCTCATTTATCACTAAAGGAGGGAACTAAAGTCTCGGCGGCAGATCTGAAACCTCGGGGAGACAGTGACCGCCGTCCTTCTCCTGGCTCTCTCCTTCCTTTGACTTATAATCAGACGAGCTATGAATCACACTATCTGGCCAGTGAATGAGCTCCCAAAAAAACAGGAATGTCATCACTACAGATTCCCTACTGCATGCTGCCGCGTCACGTTTGAGCAATCAGGAAGAAGAAATACGAAAGGAAGACTCCCTCATCTTTGACACTATTCTCATTTTCACCCTACCCTTCTCTTTTAATTCATGCAGACCAGACAGAGCAAAGAATGCATGCATTATAATGTGATTTGTATGTAACTCACAACTCATAGCCAGAATTCAAATCATCTTTCAACAACATCAAGGTGCATTGCACATTATAAGATGTGACAGGACAATTGGATGATATAAACTTGTGAAATTTCCATTTAATTCCAAAGACTGAACCGGAGCACTTTCTACTTAGACAGTTATTTCTCTTTTATTCTTTCGGATTGGTATCCAATTCTGTGGAGATTCTTGAATGCATTCTGGTCTGCACCACTTGTGGTTTGAATCTTGAGGTGAAACATTTTTTTAAAAATGACTCGAAAAATCTATTTTCATTCATTTGTGCTTTTTCTAAAATGATGAATATATTATGATGGTGAGAGCTCTAATGTAATCAGAAGTGACTGTCAGCATTCTCAGGTGATCTCCTCCCATCTATTCTACATGTAATCACTGTTTCACTTCTGTCAGCCGTCACACGAATTGTTTACGCTTCCAAATTACCTATAAGCTCCTATAGGCCAACGTTAGATGGCTGGTGCACTGATAAAGACCATTATGGAAGAGACCGATGCTGCATATTTTTTTTAAAAACTGGATAACATTTGCCACATGTGGAGAGTTGTTTCATTCATCTCTTGTGAGCTGCATAAATATGGTTTGATTGCAGGAAAGACACTGAACAGAAACAACACTGAATACACACACGTGGTCAGCGAATGGCAAGCTTCTCTGACAATGTAAGTGACAGGTTATGATTAATTATTCTTACTGTAAACTACAGTACAGACAATAAGAGTGAAACAGTATTTGGAGGGTGCACAAATCATCTACTGCAGCTAGCGGTGGTGATCTTTATCCAGCGGTGACTCACAGACATCAAATATTATTTCTTCTTCTGTTGTTTTGAAAATGTAACAATGCAATGAGGCCTTACTTATATCGGCCAATACGACAATTATATATCGACATCAGCTTATTTGTCAGCCAATCAATAAAAAGAAATTGTATGTAAAAAAAATAGAATAACCGCCTCACAGTTGTAAACCTCCGCCAACCCGTCAAGTTGCAATTAGGTTGTGTATGTAGAAAAATAAATTAATAAAAGGTATTAAAGACATGGAAGGCATCACTATTGACATTGTGTGATTCCAATAAATTATTGAATGTGCTCCTGAGGTGTTATGTTAATGAGAATGGGACGGACGGACAACCAAGAAATAATACTGCTGGCCCCTGCTGTCGACAGCATGGAGTATAGAAATCTGTTGATATGGTTTTCAGATTTTTTCACTTTTTTAACTCCTGAGGTTAAGATTGTTTTGTAAAGCTACAACTGCCAAAATCAATAATGAACACACACAACTTTACAAAACCTCTAGAACAATATCATTGATTACAGTGAGGATTCAGTCTCAGTATCCATCAAGGGAGCTACAAAAGCACCTCAATTTAACTAAAATGTACGCAACCTTAGAAGAATAGTTCATAACTTTAAGAACAATTAAAACAAAACAAGGTATAATGTGATTATTAATAAGCTTTAGAGTTGCTGGTAGATTGTATTAACTTTGCACAAGAGCCAGGCTAACTGTTTCCCCGTGTTCAGTTTCTGTGCTAAGCTAAGTGAAGTTAAGCTAAGTGTAACCCAGGTTACTAAGCCCTTATTAGTAGTCCAGTTTACCAGTTAATTGATTAGATCAATAAATTAATAAATTCATATTTTTAATGTGACAGATAAATAAATAAATAAATAAATAGGGTTTGATTTAAATAATCTTACACTTTCTTAGAGTGTACAAGATTCAGGGGCATGAGGAGTTCACGTGATAGTAACGTAGCTTAACCAATCAGAAGCCGTCAGGGTGCACGTGCGGTAGCTGCATGCTAACCCTTTGCTGCAGATAATGCTGTTTTGAGTGAGAGAGCCATATATTCCAATGTCTGTGTGATTTTTATCATCTGCGCAGAGAGCGAAATTCCCTTCTTTTTTTTTGCCATTGGTTGATAGCGGACCGTGTGTTTTGTTACGGAAGCAAAGGAGAACGTGAGTGTGTTTATTAGCATTCATGGCGCTAGCTCATGCTATTATCCACATGTACTTCGCTAAATTGTATTTGTGAGGTTACACATAACTGAACTCCCATGTCCCTGTCTCTTAAAATGTGGTGCCTGGACTGATGAGAGCCGTGTATTCTGCCTTGTGCCTGGAGTGTGTGTGTGTGTGTGTGTGTGTGTGTGTGTGTGTGTATATGATGCTTGAGCCTCTGGTGAGTAAACTTTATTGATAAAAGTCTGGTAAATGGAGTTGGAAGTGTGCATCTGCTAATGTTAACATAGATGAATGAGGCAGTAAATTCATATGTGTTGTGTTTAAAAAATGTATTACATTACGGTGTTATTTATCCTCACTCTGAGAGTGAGCTGCGGTAAAAAAGAAAAAAAAAGAAAAGAGATGAATGGAGAGAAATGATCAGCTATTTTGCATTTTGTCTCATGGTAATATTGAGAAATGTGTTAAGTTCATTTAATGGACAGTAAAGATGAGTTAAAATGATTATTATGAAACAATGTTACAATTTACATGTATAAATGTGTGTTAATATGCATTTATTTATATTTAAAGTATATTTTATTTACATGAATATTACAGTAACCCTATTTTTGGCCCTTAGGCCGGGTTTTCTTTTCTATGTATGGATTCCTGGGTTGAGATCTGCATAAAGACTTCTTCTTCTGCTGGGATTCCTCCCATTCTGTAAAGGTAGAAGGGAGCCTCAGTGGTTGTGGTGAGCCAACCAAAACAGAGACTGTGATTTATTCATAACTGGGTTTATGGAAAACTGTCGTTGATATCTCATGTGTGTGCTGAAAATTTTAATTTATTTTAATTTATTTCATTTTCTTTAATACCACACAATATAATACACTTAAAAACATACCTGTTGGTCGTGTGAATACTTTACTCTGTCACTTAATGCATATTTCTAATACCCCTTTCTCCTGTAGCGATCTAGACTTCTGATTTTCTGGCCCACGAGGTAATTAATGCACTAAAAATAAACTATCTCCCGGTCTTTACCATACAACAGTTAGAGCTGAGGCAGGCTACATGAACATGGCAAGAAAGCAAAAAACAAAACAAAATATAAAACTATTCCTTTAAAGACAATAGCGGCCTATGTATGTCTACCAGTATAGTATGTATGTTTTCAGTGATGTTTAAGTATTAGAATCAATACAGGAGAGGAAAGTGTGATCATAGAAAAAGTCCACAGATGGAGGAGAAGTGCCACGGTGTCACCACATACGCCAAAAACCTCCTCTGTCAACAGACACCCGACATAAATGTTTACATATTCTCCATTCATGCAAATGTGCGACAAATGTCTTTACTTAGTATAATTTGATCTCATTTGTTTTTCATGTGGTTCCAGCAATTCATATGGGTGTAACTTCATCCATCCACAAAGCTCAGATTCAACCAACAGTGAGAGTGTGATCATGGTCAGAGCAGTACGAGTTCTATGCCACAGCTCAAAAGAGAAAAATCTGATCCGAGTTCTCCCGGCAATCTGCAAATGTCACATCTCGCTTCATGTTCAAAGTGCTTTCCTGCAACATTGCAATGCCTATTGTGAGCCTCTTCTCCTCTGCCATGTTGCATCATGGCTGGCTGATGTAAGCTGGTGAACACAAAGGAAAACACAGCGGCTCATGCTCGGCGTCATTACTTTGGGGAAGCCTGTCCTGCATTTGCTATTGTCTTCTAATATAGTCCCAGGCCACACCCAGACACCACTCCAAACATCTGCCTGCGTCTGGCTGTCCCAATTCGGGTTAGACTGCGGATCCCTTTCAGCCAAGTGCCGGGCAGAATGATGATGATAATGAATCCCGAGAACAATTGTGTGCAATATGAGAGCAGCAATATGAAATTTGGAACATTCTTTACTCTTTTCAAAGAGAGTGTCAGAGAATATGAATGCGATGAAAGAGAAGGATCCATAAATTATAACAAAGAACGAGGATGATCAAAACACAGGAGTGATGTGGGTGGTTGAGTTTTCTAGTTCTGATGGAGGTGGGGAGCTGTTGGATACAGCTGTCTCTGCCATCACTGGCGATGCCAAATTCTGCGACACATCTAAGAGTTGGCGTCGCGTTCTGATCTGAATTCAATGAAATTTAAAAAAGCAGGCCATCCAATTTTATTCATGTGAATGAACCCACTGAACTTCACCATTGCCTGATTTTCCACTTCAAAAGAATATTGAGAGAGAGCCCTTTTTTTCTGCTTTGTGCGTAAAGGCTGCAATCAGTTCGGGACCCGGTCTGGGTTTTCTCTCAGACAGACTGTGAAAATGGAATCAGGCATTGGAAATTTTAGTTTTTTTAAAAAACAACAACAACAACAACAACAAAAAAACCTTCGTCTTCCTGTGGAGCTCTCTGTGGAGCTGGTGCACTTTTGACAGCACCTAAGGGACAAATGCTGTCACATGAACAAAGCTTACCTTTGTATTAGAAGCGAGGCGAATTAGGGAAGGTTTGAACTGAACAGGACATCAGGGACTGAACCCCATGAGAACATCAGATGAATAAGCAGTTTTTGACCCATTTAAACTCCTGTACAACAATTACTATTAAAGATGCGGTTTGATTTTTTTTCTTTCTTTCTTTTTGCTTCAAACAGCTATGGATTTAAATGCTCATTAACATCCAATACAAAGATGATCTAATTAAAATGGAGTCTTGAGCATCCATCACGGACAGTCTGAGTCCAATGCCCACCTGTGCAAACACACCAAAGCTCTCCTCTCATTACCGGAGGAGATGGTGCAGCAAAGGACTCACTGGTCCCAAATTAACCCCAATAATGGTCGGACAGCTGGGATACTTCTCCATTATCTGTCTTTGGAGCCTCACTAATCACATATTATCTGATGGTACAATTGCATCACATATCGTCTCATTTTTTTAATCTCATTTTTATAATTTCCTGATTATTGACTGTTGATTATTCGTTTTATTCTGTTTTGGAGTTGATTAATAGATTGGTTGATTAACAGGAAAAAATGAATCTGTGACAATTTGATTATAGATTAATCTGTTGAGTCATAAATGACAAACACTTGCCTCTTATGTTTGAGTATTTGCTCTTTGTCTCTGTTTTATATCATTATAACTAGAATATTGCTTTGAGTTTGGACAGACGGCTGCACAGAGCGAGAACGAGAAGACATCCAAAAAGGTCACATTGGGTTGTGAAAAATTGTGATTTTATATATATATATATATATATATATATATTCTTTATAGTGTCTGCCCCAATGTTGGCCAAAATTACCAGAAATCATGCTTTACATGATATATAGTTTGTTTGAGACACTGAGTTACGAAACACTCTTTTTTCAGGAAAGAAGATTTTCACCTAGCTTGACACCTCAGGATTTGCATCAACTCCAAAATGTAATTGGTTCTTTTACACCCTTTCACCATGTTTCCTGAAAATCTGATTTTTTTTTTACATACTCTGTTGACAGAAAAACAAACAAAGTGAACCAGACTAAAAACCGCCATCATTTTTAGTTGAAGATAATTCATAAATACATTTTTTGTATGTTTTGTGATGAAATATATTTGATTATATTCAACATACAATTCAATATCAATGATAATGAACATATGAAACATAAAGGTATATGTAGAAAGCTGTAAAAAATATAAGAGAGAAAGAAAGATTATCTGAGATTTTATATGTTAAAGTCATTGTTTCTGCATATGCAGCATGTCGGATGCTATCTGTTCATGGATGGCTGTTTAAATTACAAGTCAAGAGTACACTACGAGCATTTCAGTGTTGGGAACAGGATGAATCTTGCATGTTAATAACTTTACATATGTGTGTAAGGGATTTACACGGGGTGTGGCGAGTATGTAACAGTTTGGCACTAAGACATGCGTACTGGTAATTGGTTTTGGGGTTTTGAAAGTGTGAAACTTGACTGCATGTGTGAGCGTTTTACTCAAATACTGTACAAGCAGAAACATCATAATCTTGAAGGTTGTGGTCATGTGAAACCATATACTGTTGGTGCAATCATGTGTGTGTGTGTGAGAAGTAGTTCTGCAAAAGGACAGCTTGGAGATAACCTGGTGACGTCACAGCCAGAGTCAGGTCTGCTATCTCTCCCTGACAGCAGGGCCGTGCGTCACTTCTTACATGCCGAGCCAGCGAGAGAGCGAGAGAGCAGGAAGGATAGAAGGAGGACAGGGAGAGGAGTTGGGGAGGGGATGAGGATAGAAAGGAAGATGCCTCGGATCATTTAGTGGAAGCAAGTGGGACCTGGGCCAGGGTGACGCTAAAGTGGGAGAGTCTTTAATAAGAATAAGGAGGGACAGAAGGAGGAGAAGGGGAAGAGAGGGGGAGATTATGGAAATACTTTTTACAGTAAGTGGTAATCAGAGAGAGAGAGAGAGAGAGAGATAGAGAGAGAGAGCAGTGTAAACATTCTGTTTGAAGAGTAGAAATGCATAAAGAAGAAAGGGAGGAAGAGAAGAAGAAGAGGGTCATCTGTCGTGACAGAGAAATAAACAGTGAGAAGTGAGCAGGAAGAAGCAGGTCCACAGTTCATCATATGATAATGAACATTTTTACAAAAGCAATATGATTCAAAGAATCTGGAGCAAGGTTCGTCTTTGTGCCAGAGTGCACCAGCTTGTACTCCTGCTAATTATAAGCATTGTTGTGCGATAATTACATTCATGCCAGTCTCTTTTGAAGAGGAAAATTTCTCCCAACAGAGTTCTTCCGTCATATTGCTCAAAACTCCAGTATCAGCATGACCACAAACATATCTGCTTTTCATTTATGGTTTCTGGGGATTAGGATTAAAAATGGGAAGAAACTTGTGTGAAACAGGAATTAAAGGAGAGAAAAAAGTGATTATTGCTTGAGGCATGTGTGAGACATTCCAACCTTGTTTCGTTGTATGTTTGCATATTTGTGTGAATATATATATACATAATTGCGCTGACACCATTTCAGATGCGCAACTCACATGAAACAAATTATGAGAATTCAGAGTTAATTTTATACAGTGTTTGGCAACCTTGCCACTCCCCACGAGCTCAGCACAGGATATTCTTCTTCCCTCATGTACGCACATGCAAAAAAATAGGAACACTTCTAAACATAATGTAGTCCAGTACAACATCACCTTTAGCTAGGAGCTCAACAACAAAAACTTATCATGAATTTCAATCACACTGATGCATTTGCAATACCTTTTAAAAGAGCAAGCAACACAAAGCAAATCATGGAAGGAAATGATAAACAGATGACATTAGCTTAACTTTGGCAATGAGTGTGGTTTAGTGTAAAAGAGGAGCTCAGCCATTTTTTATCAGCAGTCAACAGAAGTCGATGCAAAAAGCACAAAAATAGCCGTAGCGCAAGCATACAATCACAGCTTGAAATGTTCAAAGACGTGAATTACGAAATGTACGAATACAATCTATGTTCTTGCCTTAAACTAAATTCTTCAACCAAAAGTTAGAGTGTGGGTAGAGTATTTTTTTTCGGGTGTCACAAAGGTGCAAGAAAAACAGAGTTCGGAAATGGAAGAAAAGCAGCATGGAGGTCAGTGAAAATGTCACTAATTCAGTCTGTCAGAGTTGACTAATGTGGAACGATGTTTGATCGCTGCTTGGACGACATAGACAGAATTTAAGGCTGAGATGACAAAGAGTCATCAATGGAAGGACTTGTCAAAGCATCACGCCACAAGAGATGTGCATGTCCACCTGAATGTCATGTTTCCGGAGCTGGAACCGATTAATAACCGTTACTACTGCAGAGCCATTTTCCCCGGGAATGAATGATGATTGTAAAGAGAAAGAGGCTTTAAAGACGTCAGAAAAGTCAACAAAGGGATGCATATGTGTGAAAGCAGCAACAGGAAGCACTACACAATCCTCCAAAAAACCATGCTGATGTTCCATCATTTGACTGCTACCAGCACTGTTGTTTATCTAGTACTACATCAACAGAAGCAGCAGCAAAGGAGTGTGCAGAGTTCATCTATCTCCTTTCTATGCCGAGTTGGATAAAAAGACAATTAGCCTATCTTAGCTTAACTGAAGGGAAACACAGGAAATATGAGAATGCTATCAATCTTATTCTCCAGCTCTCAGCAAGAAGATTGATAAACGGATTACACATTTAAGTCGCATAAATGCTACAGCAGGTAGTTTGTCGTGCGAGTCTAGCAAAGCAGCCTGAATTGTCCTTGTGAACCAACTTTTCGGCAGTGCTCCATTTATGCACATCTACTCACACGTTTAAATAATATGCGGAGTGTAGAGTTCATTCGGTCAACTTCACAGGAATGTGTTTGCTGATGAGGAAGCTCCTGCCCTCAGTTCCCTCTCCATATCAATGAGCTTGCACTGGGTTGTGCGTCATCAAAACAGATCACAGTGTTTACAGTCAACGTCTCTAACTGTCGTTGAACACTCATGTGAAACCTGTATCCAGAGAGACGGAGAGGAAGAACTGCAGTCTGAAGGAGATGTCTGTCACAGATGTCCCACATATCCTTCTACTGTTACTGCAATCTGTTTACGTGCATCAATGAGTAAAATATCTTACCTTATGGGTTTTATTCTATGTGGCAGGAGCCTGGGAAGTAGAGGCTTCATTCAAAGATCTTGTGCAGGATGAACTCGCAGTAGAATGATGTGGTGTTCCCCTTGGGATGGTCTGGGTAAATGGAAAAGTCCATATAGACCAAACAAGAAATAGGTCCCTTATGTTCCCTTATGCCGAATCTAATCTGAAATATTGTGTGTGATATATCAACAGTTAAAAAGACATCATTGTTCCCCTCTGGGGCTGTCAGGAATTCCAAAGTGTACGTTGCATCATAACTTTTATGGCTAATGTGTTGAAGTCAAGCCACAGTTTAGCTTTTAGGACTTACGTGCTGAAATTATGCCGTCAAATTAGAGTCGCATCAAGATTGAGGTATCAAGACACGTAGCTCTACAATAGTGGAATGAGCTCCCCAATGACATCAGGACAGCAGAAACCCTCAACATTTAAACATATCGGAAACAGGAGGACTAAAGATAAAGATATGTAACGTGACTAGTTGGATCAATAATTTACATTCAAATTAATTAATTAAATAGTGTAAAACCATGCAAAAATTGAACAGCAAAACTACACAAAAAAGAAGTGCTATTGTTTTTTAAAACTAATTATTATAAATTATCTCAAGGGATTCAAGAGCTGACTTTGGGGTTTTTGGGTTCAACATTTACTTTTTTTTTTTTTTTTACAAAATTGAAATATGTTGGAGGCAAAATGATTTTAATCATAACTTACCAGTTATTTAAACATGATTAAAATCCCATTTTTTTAACCATTATTTAAAAACTTCTGTAAGTTATGTACCAGTTCGCTTTAGAAATGGTATATATTTCCACCCTTATACCCTGCTAGTTTAGAGCTGAAGCCAGTTGGATATAATCTGTTCTCTAATCACTTCACAGGTATATTAATTAATGAGTCAATACAAAAAATGGTGTATTCCTTTAAGGCTGTGTACACATGTTCACGGTGATTGGAGCCTGACAGTTTCCCATTAAGACCGCTGTTTTCATTCACAAGAGTAAAGTTCCGGTGTTCTCAGGAAAGCAGAGGAAGAGTGGAGGCTCATGGAGACTTATGACTTCCTCACTCACTTTCTTCCTTTCTCTCTTTATTCCTGTCTTTACATTTTCACACACACATAATCATTCATGCATGAGGGAAGGGGCTTTCACACAGCACTTACAGGTGGAGCACAACTGCGCTTCCTGCACTTAAACTGAAGGTATTTCTGTCTTGAAACACAACGGCCAAAGTCATTGTCTGCCATGTTTTGGACTCCTGGAGAATGAGCAGATGAATGAATCTTACTAGCACTAGAGTGCATTGGAATAACACGAATGCTGCATGTGCCATGCAACTGACGGTGAGGAAAGGTTCTGTGGCTAAACACTGCAAAAACATAACATTGTCCTCTATATTACAGGAGAAACAGAATGCCATTGCGGTACATCAGGGAAAATGAGTGATGAAGGATGAGAGAGAAAGAAGTAAAGAGAGGAGAGGAGGGAGAGAGGGAAAAGCAAAAGAGAAATAAAGAGAACAAGTGTGGAGAATGACTGTTTATTTGACGAGGGGTGATTACGATCAGACAAGGTGAAGCGAGCACTTTTGCGAAGGGTGTGATCCCTGAAGAGAGGGAAAATTGGAAGGGCAGGCAGAAGGAGGGGGCAGAATATGTGAAAGGAGAGAGACACAGAGGTGGGGAAAAAGATAGAAAAAGAGTAAACGCAGAGAGAGAGCGGCTGTTTTAAAAACATCTGGGAGCCATCAGGGAGCGGAGAGAAAAACGCTGGACTCAGCTGAAACTCTCGGCTCCCCTCGCTACACTGCTTGCCTGCTTCACATCCAACTAACACCTTCCCCCAAAAGACACAAAGTAGACGAGGGAGAGTACAGTCTATCAGAGAGCAGAGAGAGTCCTTGAGCTTCTTCTCCCCTCAGACTAAAAGCAGTGCTGTAAAAGAGGATCATGCATTGTTAACGAATGGGACCCGTCTGAGGTCAACACATTGCAAAACTTTAACTGTAAATGACATTCAGACACGCTACTTTTCATGTCTGAGATTCATTTGAAACTGTAAAACGTAACATATAAAGCCTGTGATGTTTGGTGCGGCCACGCGATGTCCAAGCATACACTGTACTCGCATACACTGCCTGCGTTTCCTCCGTGCTGTCACCTGCACTAATCGATCACTTGAAGAATTCAGCATATGACGTTTAAGGAGGCAGCCTACTTCCATAGATGGCTATAAGAATTTACCTCTGCAGGCGTTCACTTGAAAACACAGAGAGACGTGGAGTTTCCTGTGTGGTCACAGTGGTGTGAGCAGAGGGTGGCATCTGTCCATGTCTTCACTGAAATGGCACGGCTCATGTGATGGCATTAGCAGAAATGTCAGTCACCCGGTCCCAGCGGTTGTGTAAAGGGCAGACTTTCTTTCTCCGTGGCACCACCACAGCTAGCCACTAAACCAGCGGATTCCCATAGCATGTCTCCATTCCAGTTTTAAAGGACGGAGCAGACAGACAGCTATAAATGATATATGCATGGCCACTGCAATCTTGAATAGAAAAATCTAAAATCAGATATCCCTGGAAAGAAAAATGACTCAAATTCTAAAGTTTTTTTGTAAAGGTGGCTCTATAGAGGAAAGGTCATGGGGTCATAATAGTCAAAAAGGGTTATCATCTTGGGAGAATAAATGTGCACCAATCAAAGGCTTCTTGTGTGCAAAATGTTACTTTTTAGCTTGTGGGGGGAAATGGAAATAGTTCATATCCTAATTGAAGTATATTCAGAACTGGGGTCTCAGTAGATTGTTATATTCTTCATTGCAGAGACTACTTATTAGCTTTACATTTGAAACATACACTAGTTGTTATTCCTCTCCTTCTTTTAGTGACTTTTCTGCTAATCCCACAGTTGTTTACATGCTATTCTGTTCCGTTGCTACTTTAGCTTAGAAGTTAACAATGACTTACTCTGTTTAGCACGCCAAATGTTTGGCTACTTCTCTGCATTCTTTAGTGATAGTAGTATATTTAATAAATTCATTATTTCCCATGTTGGAGGTAAGCTTAGTGAACTGAAAGCGTGGCTCTGCACCATAGAAACTCCATTGCTAATGTTAGCCGCAGTAGTAAGCAAGCCTCCGGTAGCCGGTGCAGGCTGACCTAATTCAGCTCCTTAGATTCTGCTTTAGATTATTTTGATATCATATTAATTCTGATAGTAAAAGTTTAAAACCCCTTAAGATCAGTTTAGGGGGGGAAATCCATTCAATCATTGATATTTGATCCCATCTCCAATTGGAACAAGCTTATTGGCAGTGATAAAAATAGATCATGACCTTGAAATACCATGAGATGTGTATATATATATATATATATATATATAAGGGCCGGGACTCAATTAAAAAAATGAATCTAATTAATTAGAGGCTTTGTAATTAATTAATCGAAATTAATCGCATTTTAATCACATATAAATATTTGACCTGACAACAGTGAGAAGTAATTTTTTTTACATGGATTCTTAGTATACCATTGAATAATGACTGAATACATAAGCTTAAGCAACAAAAATATTGTTTTTTTTGTTCATGTCCAACAGACCAGTGCAATTTTTGCCATTAGGTGTAGCAATTGCATATTTAGAAATATAGTACATTTCAGAAATTCAGGTAGCCTGGTAGACCTTCTGTAAACTATAATTGTTTTTTTTAAGTAAAACACAATCCACGCTCGGTACCTAACTAGCCACTAGCTGCTATACATTTTGCATTGAGGTGAGGTCCGTTCGTTTTTTGTATCAAAATTTCCCATCCACGGGGCCAACCAAAGCGGTCTCATCAGCTTCTTCGTTCATGTTCACTGTGGTTTGTTGTTGTCTGAACTCATGAACGCTAGTTGGAACTCCAGTATAATCGGTCCGCCTGAAACTCATCCAGTGAGAAACGTTCAATACATATACTATACACATATACACATATATATACACACACACAAACACATATATACACACACACATTTTAATATGTGCATTGGTCACATCCGATAATGTCACCATCACTCCCTGCCGTAGGGAATTATCATCCACCTCTAAAAGCCAGGTCGATTCTTTCCTGTTCTGTCCTAAAACTACCCTGCAACAACTTTGTACGTAGCTGAGTAATCTCTGGACACTATAATGACGACTTAGAATCAGCATTCATGTCAGGGACAGAGAAAATGCATTTCTTTATGAGGCATTTGTAGAACGATTCTTTCCATCAAATCTGTAACAACTCCAATTTCTGTTGGTAATCCCATTCTGAAGGAACACATTGATATGTAAATTGTTGTCTCAGAATGGCAGAGTGGTTATTAAAAAGGGGACACAGATTGAAAATGATTCAGGGACGACCCCAGTAATGTATTCATACCAAGGCAGTACACTCCTGTCCTAACACGTCTTACCTGCAAGACCTCACCGATATTTTCTACCCAAACTGTCTCCATTTCCTCTGAGATAAATGGGAAAAGATTATGAATGAAGAAATAGGTAATAATTTTGCCTGGTCAGTTTTTAGGCCACTGCTGGAACCAAATCCCCCTCAAAGTCTGATCTGCATGTCATAATGTCCTTTAAGTGATTTTCCCCACTCTCTAGCTGCTTCTGTCTTCCCCTCCCCCACTTCTATCCTCTGCCCTCCTTTTATCTAACTTCCATTCTCGCTCTCTCCGTCTCCCCCACACGCCAACCCCGCCTCTCGCCTCTTTCTCCTCTCCTTGCCTCCTCTTTTCTGGCACGTCCCTCTGTCTTTGTGTTGCCATCCAGAAGAGGTAGCGGTGACGATAGTGGTGATGCACGGCCCGGGCAGAGTGCAGGACAGTGTTGTGGAAGAAACACGGGCATCATCATCACCATCATTGTCATCATCAGCCAGATGAGGAGAGCCAAACTTGAGCTCTGTCCATCCCCATCAGGCTGGCTGACAGTCACAAACTCATCTCTTATTCACTCCACTCATCAATTATACACAGGCCAAAGGAGCCCTGAGAGGCAGGAGGCTGCAAAGGCCCCTCTCCATGTGTCGTCACCAACCGCAGCTCTTTGCTCAGCCCTTATCATCAATGTCGTCCTTCAGTCTCTCTGAGAGCAGGAGGCAGCTTGTCATCATGCCTTTAGCCACTGCTGCTATGTGTGGATGTCATGTATCTCATCGTGAGGCCACGGTTAGATCATCCGGCCAACAATGACATGGTGATGAGAGAGTAGTCCTGGAAACCCTCCTCAGCACAAATATTACATTAAACGGTCATTACTTGTGTCGTCCATTGGGATGCATTAAAAGAGCAAATATCAAGTCAATATTTATATTTTCAACTGGAATCTGCAATCTGATTGGTCGTTCCCTTCGGATGGAAACACACCGACCAAAACAAAACTGACAGATCACCAACATTAATTCTGCTCAGGTATTTATACAAGCCTCCATTTTTCTTTCCACATGCTAAAGCATTGTTTCACCAACTGTGATTTACCACACAAGTGGGACCAATAACAACTAACAAACATGACATATAGTCCTGGAAAACAGATTTGGAAAAACAGATTTAGCAAGAAAAAGCAACATTTGACAGTCCATTAAAAGCTCCATGTTGGGCTCGTATCAGCAATGTGTCAGCTAAAAGCAGAGCAAGATAGTGCTCAGAATTTACAGCTTTGTCATCAGAGATTAGATTGGTTTTGATGTTGTGTTCAAGGAAACGTCTTTAATGTAGGAAGAGATAAGACCTTGTGATGAGCAGTCAAGTGGTCACATCTAGCAAGAAAGATCAGAGGCTAATGGTTGAGTTAGCTATTACCTGTGTGCAAACACCGCTAATTCTGACAACTACAAAACCCTCCCAGCCATTCTTGGAAAGATATCACCACTTGGCAACAGAGCTGCTCTCATGTTGTCTAGGGCTCACAAGTGCTTTACAAACGAGACATTTTTTTTAAAACATGAGGTTAGTTTGATGGTTAAAAAAGACACGAGTGTCCTCTCCCACACGAACAGTTTTACAGTCACTAGTTATTTCCATATCAGGCAATGCAGCTGGAGTCGGGGAGCCCATTCAGCGAGGTGGGCTGGCCCTTAAGATTAAAGAGGTAGCATCCATGCCAGAGTTGGCGTGACATGCCCACTCTTTTACGTGTGAGTGTGTGTATCTGTGTGTGTGTGAGAGAGAGGCAGAGAGACTGGTCACCATTGCATAAAGTAATCTGACCTGAGCAGGCAGCTCAACACTAACCTTGCAAGTCAGCTGGATCTAACAAGCTCCACTCAACAGTTTCATTTGCACGAAATAGGACTGCGACAAGCAGAGTGTGATTAACAGAACAGTTTCTTTTACTGATTTGAATATGGTTACATTATAAGTACCACTCGGATATACATCTACTGTAGCCTATATATTAAATAAAATATTCCCAATAAAAGGAAGGCCCATTTCTCGCCTGGTACTTGTCTTTTTACTTTTTATCTATACATTTATTATTTAGTCACTAGTATATTATTTATATTATATTTCTCTTTTTTCATATTTGCTACACTTGTCTTTTCATGCAGTACTCTCTTATTCCTCGCCTTTTTGGATAGTTTATGCATTTTATTGAATTTATTTTGTAGTAGATTTTTTTTTTTAAAAGAAAGAAAAAAACACAGTGAAAGGGTCAAAATTCTGAGACGAAAACTCCAAAACCAAATCAGGTACCTCGGTATTCAAACATACACAGTGTCATGTATTGCTATGGCTCTTTCTTGATTGACAGGTCGCAATGGTCAATCACAAGGTAGCTACGCTCAAAAACATACCCTGCTTTATCATCTATTTTACTGTAAATAAGACCAAAATGTATAAAATAAGTATTGTGCTGTATTGAAGAAGAGTTGAAACTAACAATGGAGACCACAGGCTCATTAAAAATGTTTACTGAGGTAAAAAATCAAATGAGAAGTAGGGTCATTTACTCATAGACTCTCATAAAATTGGACTTTTTTTTATCAAACTGTAGATTGCTGCATGGACAAGACAAATCTCTCTGAGAAAGCAATTTTTCCCTACTAAAGTCAATTAAGTGATAGCCAACAGTAGCCTACAGAGTGGATGTATTTTGACCATCTACTACATCAACTATCTGCCAGGAAATATAAAATATTTTCTTGTAAATGTATACAAAGGTAGTTTCTAGAATTATACTACCATCAATATGATCAATGTGTCCTTTAAAGTGTTTATTACACAGATTAGTTAATGAGCAATACAGAGATATTCAGTTTTAAATAAGCTTTGAGATCCATAACATAACCTAATAAAAAACATCTTGGCAGCATATCTACCTTGTTTATCGTGTACATGACAATAATGTGTCAACATTCTCTGTGATGTGTACACGGCACGCTGCTGTGTAGAAACAAGAAACATGCTGGCTTACAACAACGGAGCTATTCACACACTCTGTAAATCCCACACTTCATATTCTGTTTCCTGTTGGTCGGCCTGCCAAATCCATAAGGGATTGATGGTCTTTCATCTAACTCTAAGATATTTCCTAATGTGAGGAGGAAATCAAGAAATAGAGTTGTAGCTGTCAGAGCCTAATGCTCGATATCATAAGAAGATAATGAAGGGAGGAGGGGATGGAAAGAGGGCGAGAGATAAAGATAGACTGGGACGGAGAGAGAGACCACACAGAAAGCTGGGCAGCAATTCTGACAAATCGCTGAAGCCTGGAAAATGGGAAGCTGCAAGAGGAGAGGAAGCAGACCAATCACATTTTAACTAAGGAAAAATGTATTTAAGTATCTGAGAAAAAGGTGGTACAGCTCAAATAGAAGGGGGAACACAACACCACCAAGCCCCAATTACTCCACCACTACCTGTACTGAGGGATGCCAATGACTGCTCTGGAATTTAATAATGTATAACTTGATGCACTGAGTGATTTATTTTAACAATATCTTGCACAATAACACAGTGTTGCACCATCTTTCTCTTCTGTGTCCTCTTTGTCATAGAGAAAGTAGTTTACATTCTATGAAAGGTTGAGGAGGATCCAAGGCAATCTCACATGACAGAATTGGTTTAGAAGCAGACAAGAAGCATGACATTATTCCCATATGGTGACCTCGGTCGCACACATCCATCCTCCAGAGAGACATGTGCATGGGAAATATGTTATGGCACAATACCTAAAGGATTGAGATAAGACTTATTCTATTTCACATGAGGTAGAAGGGAAGCTGACGCATGGCTAATGTGCCTTCACTAATTGGTTCTCCCGAGGGCCGGAGTTCAGAACACAGAAAACAGCCCTAACCATTTATTTCTGCATCTGTCATCAGCGCACAGCATGCTGCATTCACTACCATCCCATCCCCTTCCCTCAACCCACATGAATCAGCACGCCAGCCTGTCATGATTAAGACGTAATGTTGAAACTGAAACAAGTTCAGTTCTGTCTGGAATCAAATATGCTGATACTGAATCAGGAATGGAGACACACAGACTACTCAAATCAGCCTAAACTCTTATTTTTGCTAAATTGTGTATCCTTTGTTGAAAATGAATTGTCAAGTCATTAAATGCAGAACACATTTGTAAAGATCATCAAGTCCTCCAAACCAAACAACCATGTAGGTTGTTTGTTCCAACCCTCAAATATCACCTATAGGCTTTTACCTAAAGGAGCCCCCCTACCACGGTTTTAAAAATGTTGTTAAAGTTGTGAAATGCTTATGGTTTCATTAGGTTTAGGCAACAAAACGAATTGTTTAAGGTTAGGAGGGAAAGTACATGGTTAGGCTTGGAAAAAGATGGTTAAAACGAGTCAAGTAAATGGACATAACTACAAGAAGTGAGGTAGTTACATGGGTGATGTTGAATGTGGTGTAAACGATGACGCAGCTACACGGGCTACACCAATAAGTTAAGTTATACAATTGTCAAAAGCCGTGCTTCCTTTAGGGGTAAGAGTGGCCACGCCCTCTCAAATGTCCGCTCATTCAGCATGTCTCCATTACAAAAAGGCCTCCAGAGGGATTTACGAGACTCCAGAGGTGACGAATGGCTTTCGATTGTCGCATAATTGCTTAGTGACAGTTTCAACCGTGATCGGTGATTACATACGCGATGGATTAATCACGGGAGATGCAAATGTGGCCGCCGCCGCTAACTGTGCACAACGTCAGCAGCCGATCATAAACAAAGCAGCATGACTAATTAACCGGCATCGCTAACTGTGCACAAAGTATTCAGTGCTTGTTGTAAACAAACAGAGATCGCTAAGTGAACACCTCCTGCAGCAGCAGCACATACACACTGTACTGCTACAGAGCTGACTGTTAGCCTGTTAGCAGCTTACAAATGGCGCTTGTTGTTGTGGCGTCAAGTACTACGTCACATCCTGCTAAGCATTCTATCCAATCAGTAACCAGGCGTTTTGCATACATATAAATTGGACATCCCACAAAAAAAGAAATAACACAGCCAATACATTTTCATTGAAAACCAGATTTACCTTAATACTGGGATGAGCGAAAGCTGGCATGCATGTCCTTGACTTTCTTCATGTTGTATTTGTAGTTTGTTGATTTAATCACAGTGATGCATTCATGGGCAAGGCTCAGTCAGTTTCCTCTTGAGTCCATGGTCGAAAATGTTGACTCACAGGTGTATGTGCTCATGAAGAAAGACATCACTTTCTGTGCAAGAGGTTTCAAAGTGGGAAAGTCTGCTTCAGCAACCAAACTCCAGAAGAGGCCAACACGGGAGTTCAACTTGGAGAATGTTATTTGTTTGCAGCTCAATTATTTCACTCACAAGAGCAGCACAATTTGTTTGCATTTTAAGCACAAAGGGTTCATGGCATGCAGAACAAATAAGAATTTGTCTGTCCACTTGTCTTGAAATTTTCTGTCCTCATCCTGTACTCTTCTTATTTTTCGTTTCTTACTGGGTAACGTTACACCTGCCTTTTGCCTGCTCGTCCCCTCTCCGGTGTCGTGCCAAAAAGTGATTGCCTGCCAGAATCTGATTTCTGGCCGCGGGAGCGCGCACGGCAGCCCGTTGAGCGGTAGCGTAAACACGTCTGCTTTTCTCTGGATTAAACGGTCTTAATATGCAGATACACACAACTGTATTATAATGTAATTATAGCAAAGGCATGTGGCTTCGAAAGTTTAATGTTTGTTGTTGCGTAATTATTACAACTGTGGCCAAAAGAAGTGTAGTTTGTAGCGAAATCAGACATGGCAACTACGTGATAGACACGTCTATTTGCTTGGTATGTCTGATGACTTTGTTTAGCCCTGTCTTTGGAAATTAGACAATAATGAATATGATTTATTGGTGGGGTTTCAATAAAGATATGATAACTTTTGCAATGATCCTCGTGACTCTGCATTGTTTTTTATCTGATCTGATCCCTACATAGCGTTTGCTTCCCATGTTTGGATGTGTGTTGCAGTTTTCAATCAGTTTTCACCTCGCAAAAACTGATTGAAGGCATAGTATAGTTACTGAGAGGTTATTTCTGCCTAAATATGACTTGATCTCATTCATGAGCTTCATAATGTAAACACTAGAGCTCACAGGACAGCTTGGAATCCCTTTAAAGGACCATTACAACACATTACAGCCCGCTCAACGGGCTGCCGTGCGCGTTCCCGCGGCCAGAAATCAGATTCTGGTAGGCAATCACTTTTTGGAACGACACCGGTGTCTTTGTGGTGATCTTTGTTTGCTGCCTCCTAATTTTCCTCATCCACTCCAATATTTGTTACAACACTGTGTGTCTGTCTGTCTGCTTTTTGAGCTCGTTTCTGTCCCTTTTTTATAAAAAAAAAAAAAAAAAACCTGTCCATTTTGTGTATTACGCTGGCTAGCGGAGCTAACGTAGCCTGACTGCTATCGTGCGCTGCGGTCAAGTGTTGTAAACAATGCCACATGGCAAGCGGGCTGCGTTGCCAGGTTTGACAATGCCCCCTTAAGGAAGCACCATTAAGGCTTGAAATACTTCCTTTCACCTTCATTATTTGGGTGAAGGGAGAAGTATAATTCAGATGTTTGTGTTTTTGCAGTGCTGTATGTTTATGTAGCACATTTGAAAAAATGTATTGGCTGTGTTACCACATAGGAAGATACCATGCGAGCCATCAGTTATAGCTTTACGAGCTGCATGTGGCTCGCGAGTTGCGCAATGAGTAACTGAGTTAGACCATAACTCACAGGTTCAAGTTGCTCCACTGTCACGTCTGATCAGTTATCCAGGGGGCAGCGGCCCCAAGAAAATGGGTACCGTGGAGTTTTTGTAGCAGCGTTTTTTTACATCCCTATTTTTATTCATGTTATTTAAAAAAAAAAAAAAACACTCAGAGGGCACTTTTTAATAAGAGGCAAAAAGGGCAGGGGCTCAAGCACCCCTAGGGCCCTATGTGTGCATGTGCCTGCAGTAAAGAGTAGGGTCTTCAGTCTCTAGCAAGCAGAGATGCGTGTCGAGACTATGGGGTTGTTTGGTGGGAAGGAAAAGAACAGCTGGGTATCATCGGCATAACAATGGTATGAGAAGCCATGACTGCGGATTCTGTAATGTCACTTCTGACTTAGTGTCCTTACCGCGGCCACCAGAGGGCGACACTAACAAATGTAAATTTGGGTCATAATAAGCTGCTGTACGCACCAAACATGGGGTCTTATTTTGGGGTGCAGTGGCTTGTGTAAGAACTGATTTATAGATAAATACAAAAATGAATAAATATCTGAAACATAATTCATGAGCAAAGGTCAGAAACATAAATTAATGCTTGTCTGGAAGCAGAGCATAATTGGTTTATGTTTATGTTGGTGATTATTTGTCGTATGAGGAACACCAGCTGGAGTACAGTTTTATCTCTCTGCAGAATCTATCTCCCTTATTCCCACCAGAACCAGAAAACAAACAAGAGATGCTGTCTGATATATGAATACAAATCCAAACAGGGAACATTATTTCGAGCTGAAATAGGAAACGCAAAATGTCCCTATCATATATACTGTTTCTTCCACTCCCCATTTTTGCTGTTTTTCCTCCAGTGCCGATGACACACTGAGAATCTGATGAAATACTATCATCTATAAATAAAAGCTGGTACTATTGTTCAGCTGCAACAGCCTGATGGGAGAGTAGAGAGTGAGCGTGATGCTGGGTAAATGGCCAAAGGGCCATTCGAACACTGTGGCAGAGCTTGAACGTTGAAACGGCAGTGAATGGGACTTGGGCTAGCACAATGACAACAATAGCTTGACATTAACTAATTAATGCAGGCCTGCCCATTGCTCGCAGTTAAGCCGTAATGATGACTTACATAACCTCTAAACACTGACTTCCCCACTTCAGAGGGTCTTGCTGTGATATTTGCATGACGTCATCAGAGTCTATTGGACTGGTTGTACTGAGGAGGCAACCATGTGCTTCTCTGGGACAGTCTATATAAAGATAATGACAGGCATGATATAATTAAGGAATGCTTTGACATTTAGAGAAATGTGCATGTTCTGGCAATGGACCTAATTTACCATAAAGACTGGAAGCAGGTGGAAACAGCTAGCCCAATCTTGTAAACCATCAGCCATCTGTCTGACGAAGATGTAGCCTCTGAGGACAAGAGGTGGTAATTCTAGGGATTGGGTGTACCAGCGGATATCTGTAAAAGCTGTAATGGATATCCAGGCAGACTCTCTGCCTCTCTGAGTTCATCATTGTTGATGAGAATGGAGTTGGAATTTAGAGAGAATGGCTCTCATTTATCAAACGAGCGCAGATCTGAACGTATATTTCGTCGTATGACAGGGTTCACTAGTGATTCATCAAATGTTCGTATCTTGGCAATCACAGCGTAAGAATGATCGGATGTTGATAAATGTTGCGGCTGAAAACAAGAGTAATTTAAGTGTCACGTGCTAAAGATTACGACACTGAAGGATGCAATATTTTAGTTTTCTTTTTTTTAACTCACCTTTATTAGCAAAGTGCACCGTGACAAATAACAACAGGACCAAAATAGACATTTTACAGGAATACGCAGCGACGGGGATTTATGAAATAAAAAGTATATAATCAAACAAGGTTGGTGAATATTATAAATTTGGAGCACAGACTTACAGTTTTTACAGCTTTCTGGTTGCATCCAGGAGGTAAACAATGTTTTAAAGTAAGTTTTAATTCCAAAAGAAGTGGAATTTCTCAGAGTCAGAAAGTGAAACGCTGACATCCAACAGCTGCAACAGAATCAACTGGTTTTGTTTGGCAGCTTAAAAAGTGAGAAGGCAAGAAAATCAGTGCCACTGTCAGCAGAGTAGAAGTGGACCATTCAACTCCTGCCGAGGTTAAATTATTTCATTTATAAATCGTGATATTTAAAGCCCAATACCCTATATAATGTCTGAATATTGTTGTTATTGTTATGATGGAGAGATATTACTCACTTGTAGCAGTGCTTATTGGACATGTTTCTATTCGGGCAGAACCGCTGGTGAAGAAGACGCTGAAGCAGAAGACGACAACATTTAATAGCCTCGGCTAGTTTTCTATTTGAAGAATTTCACGGTTGCAGGGGGTATTTATTTTTAATTAAGTTTTAGTGATAAATGATGTAGCCTAAACATGCTTTGGTTTGTCACCATTAAGAAACAGAACACGTCAGATTTTATCCAGGCATCGATACAATAGTCTAACATCAATTCTATGACTCAGATGTGGACTTCACACTGACTCAAATTTATGTACACGAGCTGAGACCAGATGTGAGATCTGATCGTACCCTCCGCTCACGTCTAAATTGATAAATGCCGAGCCTTGCGTACAAATGATTGTACGTCCACTTTATTCTCACTTTCTGTCGTACGCTCGTTTGATAAATGAGGGCCATTGTCTACAACCAGATTGTTTCAAAATAAGCCAGTTTAGCTAAATTACCTTAAAAAGGCTAAGCTAAGTTAGTTTAAAACATCTAAATCGCCATAAGACGATGACATTGTGTTTCACCAATTTTGCTCTCCATACAGCCTGTTTACCTGCAGTCAACGAAATTGGGATTTTTCAACTTTAGGGAGAGCTAGGCTAACTGCTTCCTCTTTCTCCAGTCTATATGCTAAGCTTGGCTAAACCCCTCCCGGCTTCAGCTCCATAAATAATGCACAAAATGAGAGTGGCATCAGTCCTCTAATGTGATTCATATCTTTAAATTTTGTTTAAAATCAACCTTTTTTGCTAAGGGACCATTGCATGGAATTTAGACGTATCTAGTGGTGAGGTTGCTGGATGAATACACCTCCCCTCGGCACTTTTTTCCAAGCATGTCGGAGAACGGCAGAGGCCCTCATGTTACATAAAAATGTAAAATGTCATTAAAACAAAAAATAATACATTCCATTTCTTCTTGTTACCTTAAATTGCTCAAATTGCTTCATGCTGAGGACAGAAAAAAATTGTGAGCTTCACAAAATCTCAAAGGAAGGGATACCCTGCACTGTAACCTGGTGGCTAGGGAGCCAGAGACCACCACGAAGGATTGACTGGCTTCCCCAGCTGGAAGATGTTTAGACAGGATCAGGTCCTTGTGTTGACAAGAGAGGTCAACAGTCAGGGCCACTTAAGGACAGATTATTGACCATTTCTCAATGCACTCTGCACTAACGGAAGGGTCCAAAGCTGTCAAAATATATTTATCCATAATGCTTAAACAAATGAATAACCCATTGGGATGAAATATACAAGGAAACAAAGCTATGGATGGACTATTATGTCACAATACAGCCTTGCAGCATCTTAAACAGACTTGAAAGAAGAAGAAAAAAGCAGTGAGATGTAGAGACCACTCAATAAAAAGACCATTAGAGCTTCATGCTGTAGCAGAAGAATCAGAAACATGATGGAAACACAATTAAAATGACATCTACAAAGGAAGAGTTTTCAAATACTCTTGCAGCTGATAAGCCCCTGTCCTCATTTTGCAGACACACACCATGTGTATACTTGCTCCAGGTCCCTGCATGAATCCCTTATATGGCTCGTTGTCACACTGATGCATGAGGAACTGCCTTGTTATGTAATAGGATTTCTTTGATTCTGTCATTGTAACAGATTTTGTTTTGAAAGCCTGATGTTGATGAAAATGAACGTGCCTGAACAAAAGTCTGATGACTATGTCTGATAATCTTTAGCATGCAATAACAAATAATCAGCTTATGAAATAATACGACTGACTCTTCAGGTTTGCCAGTGAACAAGTCCTGGTCATTTCTCAGCATTTCTTTGTCTGAAATATCTGAAACAGTGAAGAAAAACAATTTCAGTCCAGGATTTAGAGCAGCAGCTCATCACTTTTGTTCTTGATGTAATACCTTCCCTCTGCACTGACACAGCGGTGCATGTAGCCAAAGCAAAGGGAAGATTTTGTGCACAATGAGAAACTCAGATGGATGACTCAGGACCAAGTGTAAGAAGAGCTGCAGACGATGGAAGACTTCCAGGTTGGAGCAGTTAGACTACAGAACCAACACTTACAAAGTGTCACACATGACTAATGGAGTGGCTTAACGAGGTTCACATGTCACAGTACACAATGTCCTTCCATTACTGGTGTAACTTAGATCAATATTAAAGAATGTGATGTCAACAAATTCACATCTGCAAACATGCTGTGATTAAACCAAAACAAAAAAACTGTTTATCTGGGATTTTCCAGTGCAGATAGAAGGGAAGGGATTGGCATCATACTTGGAGGAAGAGGCTGAGGCAGGATTAGGTTCTGCAGGCAGAGCTGCTGTCCGCTTTCTAAATCTGCCTGCCAGTCTTTCCATCAATCATTCTGTTCGCTCCAATTGATGTCAGTTCTGAAGTCAAGGTTCCAACAAAACCTTGGCAACAACGTGCTATTGTTTCAATCAAAACGTACTCACTTGAGGGAAGTGCTGGAAAAATTATGCACCAAAGAAAAAAGGCATTAATACAAACATGGATATTCAATCCAATGACAGTGATTATTTAACTTTTAAATGCTTAAGTGCATAGTATATGAGTCTTAAAATTATTTACAATATTTATTAAACTCACTGTTTCTAGGTCAATGTTATGCTATGTAAAAATTATTTAAAAATACTATGAAATAAAAGTTGTCATTCCGGGATTGTTGGGGCACATTTAAAAAAGTCATAATTAAATAAGAGTAACAATAACTTTCAAAGTAATAACAAGCAGAAAAAAAGCACTTTAAGGCCAGATCAACACACACAAGCTGGATGACATGAATAATTTAACCTGTTAATGCCCGACACTCCTAAGAAAAAAGGGAGGGCAGTACACTAGTGTAAAAGGTACCTTAAGATAAACAGGAGATGAACACATCAAGCATGGTAGATTAGAAACATGTGGCTTATCTTCCTACTGAGTAATATTGATCATTATTGGAGAAGAATGAACTGCAGATGTGGCCTACTTCCTGTTTGTAACCTCTACTCCAACTTTGTCACAGCCAAATGCTCTGCGCTTAATTAATAGAGTGTTGTCGACAAAACTGTGGGAATGTTATTTACTTACTGATACAAGAAATTGATAGGCCTATTCAACTGTCTTGTGCTATGACTCATGAGCAAAACTGAATTATTGAAAATAACGTGCACATTCAAAACCCACAGTACATGCTTATCATTGAGAACTTCCTGCTCACTGATAGCTTTAAATTTGTGATAAGCGATAAGTCCTACACCCGACTTAACAAAAGCAAAAATAACAGGGTGTTAAATGCAATTTCAAGCAGTTATAATAAAATAAATGTGACTTTTTATAACAATTATATAATTGTTATGGACTTTGCACAGCTTGGTTTTCATGCGTTTGTATCTTCAAAACCAACACACCAATAACATAGCATGAACATCATGAAGTCAGATTTCTAAATGGTATGAAAATCCTCTGCGGAAGTCACAATAAAGTAATCTCAATGCTCCTTACTTTCATATATTATTA
The DNA here is from genome assembly GCF_030273125.1 of Centropristis striata. Classification (NCBI taxonomy): domain Eukaryota; kingdom Metazoa; phylum Chordata; class Actinopteri; order Perciformes; family Serranidae; genus Centropristis; species Centropristis striata. The sequence goes on from NC_081522.1 coordinate 9,152,669, forward strand.
AATAATTTCCATGGCAGGATAGAAATACAAATTTTGACTTTTAAGTGGACCTGCAATGACCCAGCAACACTGCAAATAATTGGGCAATATTTAGCACATTTCCTGCAAAAAAAACAACACCGTACAGCTCTTCAATAAACCAGATTTTCTGTACAGATGTGTTTATATTTTTTTTGTCAATTTTTCTATTTGATTTTTTTTAAAATTCAATGTTGCAGTCCCTGCTATTATCTTTTATTTAATGTTTTGTTCAACGCCAAAACACCAAGGCAAATTCTTTGTATGTTGAAATGTACGCAGGCCTCATGGTGCTGCCATGTGGCTTGCTGGACTTTCAAAGATACTGGACACATTTTTTCCTTATCATTATGGTTATGCATTTTCACTGACATGTTTTTGCCTACAGTCTGGAGTAATATAGTTTTAACAGTAGGTGATAACAGCCGTCAAAAGACACTTAGATTTGAAAGCAGGCTCAACTTTTTTCTGATGTAAAAAAAAAATGTTTTGGGGGTGGGGGTGGAAAATGAAAATAGCTCAAATTGCCCAGAATATTTTTAGCTGCATTTTTTGGCTTTAACCAAAAACCCATAAAGATTTGTGTTGACAGATGAAGAGGTTCACACTTCACTGTAATGCAAGTCAGGCTCATGGTGGCGTTATTGTAATGATCCCAAAATGTGTTGCCTGCATATCTTGGATTCTCCTCTTATCACTTTTCCATGAAACAGTTCTAGGAGCTGCCACAGAGCACTGCAGATATGAGAAAGACATGAAACAAAGCACACAAGAAACAACATCGAGCCAAAACCTTTCAATGCTTTCCCCCCACAAAAGAATGGAACAGCACCTGAAGGCCTCGTTATATCACATGCTGGAGTCCTAACTTCCTATGACTTATGTATGTTTGAGCGTGTAAGCGCATGAGATACTTAAGAGCAGGACGGCCATATTGTGGAGGACCTCTCCCTGAACTCAGTTTTCTCTGCAGGCATGTTCACTAACAGCTGAGGCCAGCAGGGGTGCTGCCCTGCTGGCCCAGTCATTAGCTCCTCCACAGCATGCTGCCAAAGCTGTTCTGCTAATGGACGCCAAATAACCCAGCCAATCCCTCCGCACACATAAGGAACTGATACCACAATGGATGCATTCCTCCTTTCCGCCATTCAAACACCTTGCATCCTCATCTGTACAAACAACTGCCGTTTCCCCTCATTTTATTACAAACAAAGTATTCCATTTCCAACAGGGATAACATACAGTAGAAAACACACCATTTTTAACAATAACTTTTGAGTGCTTCGTCATGTAAATTTATCTTAACAACTATGATATACACAGTTCATGTTACTGGTTAAAAAGTTTAAAGTTTAGGGGAAGAGGAGGTTGGGGTAAGTGAAATGTCATTTGTATGCTAAACTGTCTACAGACTGGTTAGTATTAATGCTGCATTTCCACTGCATGGTACGGTACAGCTGTACTCATTTAGACTTGCTCTTTTTTGGTTTTCCATTAGCAAAAGTTGTGGATAGTACCTTTGGATAGTAAATTTATTGGATTGAGGTTTCCAAGTAAGCTGAGCCAAGTTAAAACACAAGTGTGACATGGAACATCCTGCACACACCAGTCATATTTAAAAAGACAAGCTACTGTCAGTTTTTGACGCATCCCAGATTTAAAAAAAACTGCAGCCAGCAAAATGATGCTGTAACTGCGCCATTGACAAAGTGCAGACATTGCGGCTGATGAAAGAGTCTAGCAGGTGTTGAGCTGAATAAGTGTTTCCTGCAGCACTGCCATGGTGATCAGCTGAAAATCCCACCTGAACTAAGGGTGTACCATCCATAGTGGAAAACAAAATAGAGAAAAGTGCCTGATGCCAAAAGCCAGCTACTATGTACTAACTAGTACTAAGTCAGATGTGGGAGCTGAACTATGCAGTGGAAATGAGGCCTGAGAGTCATGTCTAACATGACTGGCACAACCCTTCACTATATTGTCATACACAAGGGTAAAAGTACTGCATTCAGTAAGTATAAATAAGACAAAATTTCAGACTTCTGTCATATACACCATTATTATAACTAGAAATTTCCAAATATCCCTACAAGTGACAGTTAACATACATTATCACAGTAAATACGGTTTCTATTAAAACCTTCACAAAAATCCACAGTACACCAGCATTTCCATGGTATAAAAATAAGTTACAAATCTGCATAAATATTTTACACACACAAAAAAAAACAGTTATAAAATATGCTGCATTTTCTGACAAGGTTACACAAAACAGTTTTTTTACACCACTGGGTATTTAGAATATTTTCAGTTTGATGCTTGTTGAAAAACAAACAAACATTCATTTAAGTTTTGATGAACACAAACTTTTAAAAAAAATTGTTAGTCCCATTTCGCACCACACTTGGCTACAGTTGTTCAGATATACAAAACTGAAGAGGGAAAATACTGCACCATAGCCAAGTTTCACTTCCTTTTATCGCCACTTCACTCCTCCCGTTCTGAAGCAGAGACAGATGAAGAGTGTCCCATCCCATACAGATAAACCTCCTATGAACAAGCATTTCCCCTTAAGTATCAAGTCCACAGATGACTCCTTACAGGCTGAGCACAAAGACAGGAGAGAAAGACACAGAGGGAGAGAATGAGTTGTTCTCAGTGTGTCATGAGAGCGATTACAGTGAGAAATGGGCTTTATCCTGGATGTTCAGACATTGAGCTGACTTCCTTTCCAGACACATTACACTGTGTATTTTACAGCTTTTGCTGCACTGAACTACTGAAGTCAATTAATGGAATAATGAATAACGGCCAAATATGACCTCATGTTTGAGCGAGACTAGGGATTGCCACGGGTTGTGGCTCCAAAATGCCCAATTAACTGGCTTCACGTTACATAGGAACCGTGAAACTGTGGGCGATAAGTAATCATCTGCGATGATGTTTCACCACAGGAGGGCCAGAGCCACGGGTAATACTGCAGATGCACGAACATTACCATACCATTAAGGCATCAGCATTATAGTACAAAGAATAAGGACATGTGCTACATTATAGACGCATGGCAGTTTAGTTATAAAGCCAGAATAAGGCAGTAGCTCTGTGTTGTCTGTCTACACAGATCACAACATTACTTTGAACCTCAAACGCTGTGCAAGGATGTTGATAAAAGATACAGATATTGTGACATTAATGCGTCACACAGCTATCTTTTACGCATCAGCCGACCCTTTCTGTACATCCTTAACTACATTATAACTGCCACAAACTATACAAAATTACCCCTAATGGAATTCCCCCTTTCCTTTTACTTTTCCTAATTTCATTTGGAATTAAAGGCAAAATCATTTGATTTAATATACTTTCATGCACACAAATGAGAAAAAAAAACCTCAACTTCTGAACAAAGACCATAGTTGCATTACACATTGTTCTATTCCTATATACTGGTAATGTGTATGTGTGGGTGCTATTCAGTATAGAATGACTTGACTACATCATGCAGTATGTGAGCTTCTGTTACATTTTGTCTAGTATCGACTTTAAATTCTGTATTCGTTGTTTAAGCATCAATATGAAGGTCAGATAACATTTGCACTTACTGTCATTGATTAACACAATTCTAATTGCTGGCTGCAAGCAACATCAGGACTGTGTTTCAGCCAAATACACACCACTGTACCGTGTGTGTGTAGAATCAATATCTAAATCGTTAATTAAGTGTATGTCAATATATTTTTATCTACATCTAACACATACACGTTTGTGAACTGTTTCAGCTTACCTGCGTTTCAGCCGCTTTTGAGGAAGTGCTCTGAAAAGACAGAAAAAGTTTGTGAAGTCACTGTGTAAAAACATCTTACACTTCACAATGTGATCATGTGTTTGAGCTGTTTTCAGTCCAGAAGGAATTGTGACAAAGTGCAAGAAACATAACATGGAAACACCGTTTCCACTGAAATGTAGAGGGGTTCAAACACCCTACTACATTTACTGCCACAGGCACCAACCACCTCATTTGTTTGGCGATTTCATGCTTTAGGACAACCAACCTCAACTGGCTGAGTGCTGATGGTTATATTCAACTATGAAACCAGAGTCCAGCAGCAGCCACTGCAGTTACTGAGCCTTCAGGTCTAATTAAAATCAGCCAGCCTGTGTGTTGATCAGCACACTCGAGAGCCATATATCTCCGGTAAGATGACCACTCTGTTATTTTAGGCCCATTGTTCCTCTTTCAGGATTCATTTTCAGCTTTTTATGATGTATCATAAAGCCAAGTCTGCACAGGTTCCAAATAACATCACCGGTCATGTTTAGTGGATGATGCTGCACTTGAAGACAAAGCAATAAATTATTTTTTCCAGGTTTTTGAATCTGTGACTGCGATCATTTCTATTTTTAAATGATCAATGTGATTTTGACATCTTTTTCACTTCTTCAAATAAAGCATTTGTTTTCATATTTAATCAGCTGGGAAGTTTATAAACATGAAAAGTACCCTGATTGTATCTCCAATCAACATCTATAATCCACAAATAACAGGCCTCTTCTTTTTCATTGTTTGTGATTTCTGAATAATTAACTCATGTCCTGCTACTGCTGATCTCTGACCTCAGTGATCAGGTTGTACAGTGTACAATAATGTGTTTTTCTCTGCACTCTGTCCAATTGTTGAAATCAGGAGTTGGAGCCACCTGGTGGAACTAAGTGGAAGGATGCTGTACACACATAAACATAAGGACTCACACACAGGTGTGGAGGGCAGAGAAAGCGCTCTTAAACTTTTTTGTGGGATTTAAATACTTCACACAACGAATCCTACCAAGGACTGGAGAATATTTACACATGTGCAACATGTGTTTGGCTAAAACAGAAAAGATCTGCAGCGGCGTGTGTCTGTGTCATCACACACACATCCACACACTCACCTATAGATGTTTGGGTCAAGCAGCATGGCAGCATCCTGCGGTAACTGGGATAAGTGCACCACTTTAGTCTTCAACTGAGATCGCTCCGTTTCATTCACCCACACGTCAGGTAGTCTGCAGGACAACACACACACATGCAGAGAGAGGACATTTGGTCAGGGTTTAAGCTCTAACAAGGAAGAGGGAGACACAAGGGTGGAGTGGGAGTAAGGTTGAATGAATCCGGGTAAGAGGGATGGACAAAGAGGCTCATTGAGTCCAGCGCACATGTTAACACCTTCCTCTGAACACTGAGTACATTTCCATAAGTAACACGGCCTTGACCAAAGCACTGCTGATACTCACACACGAGTCAAAACAAACAGAGGACAAAGCATACTGTCCAACCATGATGTTAATTCTAAAATAAATCCTACACTCCAAGTTTAGCATTTGGAAACCACATATGGAACAAGTGTAAAACAGTTTTTTGTCCGTGTTAGTGTGCATGTATTTGAGAGTGTGTTTTGTGCATTTAAAATGATCCAATATGAAAAAAAAGGGAGTTGATTTCTTTAGAGACAGCTGTACACACACACGTGTGCACATGTACATGATGTACTGTACTGCTCAGCTGCACCTTACTGTACCCACAGCAGTGTGATCCCCCTGTGAAAGAAGGGAGTGTGCGAGCACTGGCGAGGTGCAGAAGAAACAAAGAGCTTAGCGAGTCGACTGCGTCTCCCCCTCCCTCCTCCAGCCCCCCGTCTCCACCCCCAGCATTCCCCCCGTCACTATGTGCGTCATCACAGGAGCCCCCAGAGATGCAGACACACTTGCTTGCACACACACACACACACACACACACACACACACACACACACACACACTCACTGCAGGCAGCAGTTAGGCAAGCAGGCAGCCACCCAGCCAAATCACTCGTTCACATGCCTAGTCAGCCCATTCAGTAGGATGGTGTGCAGGTAGCAATTCACACACATCACTATCAGCACAACTGAGTGCAGGTAAGAGATGGAGAGGAAAAGGGGAGAAGTCACAGAAAACTGACAAAAAACAGGAAAAGACAGAGACAAAGGGAAAAAGGAGAGGGAGGGAAAAAAAGAAGGGCTCATGTTAATGTACAACGACTCACTTTAACAGTAATCGCAAATCCTTTTATGGCTTTTTTAAGTAGCTGGAGGGTGGAGCCACACAGGATAATTTAGTAAATACTTTAAAGTTCAATAAGCCAAAGTATTGTACCAATAGCCCACCTTAGACACCGCACTGCAGGAAATCCTTCAAGTTATCGTTGTAAAACAGAGAACTATTTCAATGAGACCACACAGATCAGGAACAGTTATTTCAACAACAACGTGAACACATCATGTGTTACAGAAGAAGGATACAAGGTACCCAGAGCCACTTACAACTCACTTTTGAAATCAAAGGCCCAACTCAACCCTTTTCTAAATAACCTGACACCTGACATATGAGATTTAAGCACATTGAGTCGACCTGAATTTTACAGGGAGGATGCTTTAATTCATTTCTAAATAAAAAAGAAAATGCAAGAACTAGTCGGAAAAAAGGATAGAGGGACAATGCCAGATTTTCTATGCAGGATTTCTGTCTAAAATTACAAATAGAAAGTAATTTAAATTAACCAAAATCTAAAATCAACTAACTCGCCCATGCCCATTGTAATCATGCAAAGGTGTGAGGCATAACGTGCCAATAATACCTGATTATTGTACAGTTGGTGGCAGTTACCTGTCAGTAGGATTTTTAATATGAAAATGAGTATTAATGGGACCAAGGGAAACAGTTCAAATTTTGGTCAAGCCGTTAAAAAGAGTAATTTCTGAAAAGTAACCCTGAATCTAAGTCATTAAGTTCTCTATTCCTTATTCTGTCGCACACGGCCAAATTGTCTCCATCGCCTTTAATGGAGGGGGGAGAAGAAAGAGGAAGTTGAGAAAAGGCAGGGTCAAGACACAAAACAGTCCCCTTCAAAGCAGCTTTAAAGTTTGGGTTAGTCTTGAGTTAGTGTCCTTATGCAACGCAAACCTCAAATGACAGACGAGGACCTGCTGAGTGTTAAATAAAATAGTGCACGCACACATGGCCCTTACACTCCAGAGTCACCATAAACATGTCAGAGCAAGTGTGCTGTGGTACTGATGAGTTATTATATTCTGATGGATGTGAGGCACACAGGAAGGCTGCACTGGGGGGGTCAGCATGTCACACATACACATATATACAGCCAAGTGCTCAAATCCCTCCCCCACATGCACACAAACAGATTTTCAAAGGCATCTCCACCCAAAGACTCCATTCAGTCACACCAAACCAAATAAAGACAAATGGATTTATTTTATTTTCCAGAGGAGACTGCTATTTGGCTTGCTTCTTTATGAGCCAGAAATGTATATTGTGAGTGAGGCCTCTGTGGGGAGTGCTACTGGGGGTGCCTGCCAGAGAGAAGCCCAGTCTTTCAGCCTGGATTGATGGCTGGCTCCAAGCCTTGAAGCTCCCAGTGGTGACAGGAGCAATAAGTTCATCACAAAGAAGCAAAGTGTGTATTAAATTGTTAACACATTAAATGGCTTTATATGGAACTCAGCAGGAAAGCCTGTAGGAGTTCAATGGCCCTATAAACTGCATCATCAGAAGAGAGCATGGTCGGAGAGCTGGTTCAGAGACCGCAAAGGTCACTGCAGCCTAAAAAACCACCTCATCTGGCAAAAAGAGAAGGGCTGCACAACTTCAGCACTAACACAATACAGATAACTGCTCACCTTTGTGATTTTATTCCAAAGTGCCTTATAGATGGATGTGTGTCATTTGGCACATATCGAACAACATATACGGATTCAAATATGTCTGCGATAGGGCAATGTCAGCCAATTGAAAAATCGATCGGAGTTTAATAAAAACTCAGGTAATTATGTGCATGCATTTGCCTTTTCAAAGAATAACAAAAGTGTCAGCAGTTATTGCTATTCAAACTTTGTGATTTCTTTTTGCCTGATATCCACTCCTGCCTGCAGCTGTTTTAAGTTCAATGCCACCGTGTGACAAGTTTCTTTCTAACACAATTTTCCCCCTTAAAAATTCCTGTCTGCAGGCAAGAAAACGGCAAAAAAAAACATGAAGGTGTAAGGCTTTGTTAAAATATAAAAAGAAAAATACATTCAAAGAGATCACATCTGTCTTTCTCAAGGTCAAGTCCTAGGTTGTATCAGGTGAACCGAGGGTAGATTACTACATTTGATTGACATCTGTTTATTGATTTGCCTATGTATGAGTGTGAATCCCGAGCAAGACTCATTCATTATTTTCTACTGTATCGACAAAATATGTAACTGTTTATAGTGTAGAACAAAATGACACTCTCTACTGTCACTTTATCACAGCAGGAATGCAATTAAACAAGATACTGGCCATATATAGGCTCATGACTGACTCACACATGTTCACTGGCTGTTAGGGGTGTGACGAGATCTCGTGAGTTATCCAAACTTCTATTTGTTACCTGTGGGGAGAGTAAAATGAAAAGAAGAAGAGGAGGAGAAGGAGGGCAAGCAGCAAGCAGCCAGTATGACGTCGCAAGGGCCGGCGGCTCGTTAAGAAGAGTAAGAACGAATCGAATCGGCACAGTCCTCCTGCAGCAGTCTCTCCCAGCTGCAGTCACAGAGCCGGCTAACATTTAGCTCTGTAGCAGTACTGTGTGTATGTGCTGCTGCTGCAGGAGGTGTTCACTTAGTGATCTCTGTCACAGTTAGCAATGCCGGTTAATTCAAGATCGTTATGTTTATGATAATTAGCCATGCTGCTTTGTTTTGATCAGCTGCTGATGTTGTGCAGTTAGCGATGGCGGCCAGAGTTGCATCTCCCGTGTTTAATCTGTCGTGTATGTGATCACAGATCACGGTCGAAACTGTTGCTAAGCGATTAGCATACTTCACCTCTGGAGTCTCATAAATCCCTCTGGGGGATTTTATTTTTTTATTTGTCTTACTTTAACTTTTATGAATTTTAGTTTTAGTTTTAAGTTGTGGAAGAAGAAGTTTATTAAAAGCTCATGCTTACATCATGCATGTAAATAGTTATAATAAAACATTTCAAAATGCATGTGCAACTCGGTTAAATAAAAGTCTGTTGGTCCAGTCATATATTTTGTCATTGTAGTTTTCTTAAAATCTCGTCTCGTTCTCGTGAACCCAATATCGTGTCTCGTCTCGTGAGCTGAGAGTATCGTCACACCCCTACTGGCTCTTGATCAAAATATGTTCATCCATTCATGTTCTGCTGTTCCTCCATGATCAAACATATGCACAAAGAAGGGAAAGTACTTTTACACCTTGAATGGATGTTGCCTACAGACGATTAGTGTTTTCAGAAATCCTAGATCTCTGCTCCAATTCTGCACACTGAATTAGTGTTGCCAATTTGATGTGACAAAGTTCACAGGATTTTTTTTTCTCCCTAGGGAGCTGCAGAGGTTTATATTATGAATAGATATGACAGAAAAATAAGTAATATTGCCAAATTGTATGCATTCTTTTACCCACACAGCCATGTCCTACAATACTGAGACTATATTTATGAATGTTTCTTATGCTTATGTGCTTATTAGTTTTTTACTCTTTTGTTTGCAAACTAGCAGACATATTATCATATTATTTTGGGAATTGTGTCATATATCTAATGTGTGAAATAACTGCTGTTCTTGAGCCCCCTGCCTGCTTGTAACATTGTTTGTGGACTTGATAACTGCCTAAATATAAACAAAGCATAAAAACAAAACAAAAAAACAATCACAAACTGGCAAAAAATGGTTAGAGATAACCCCATGTTGAGCATGATAAGCACCGTGTAGTTTGTACCAAAATGATGTGCCAGCATGCATCCAGTGGCTTGAGGCGTTCACTGTCACCGACTGTGTGTTATGTTTGTTATTCTGAAGCATTCAACAGCATGCAGGGGAATCCATTCACCCATCCATCAAAGATTAGACAGCAATTATGGTTCTCTCGTTCTCTCCTGGCCCACCCACCCCCCCTCTTCCTCCTCAGTGAGCCGCTGCTGGTTCATGTTCAGAATTCAGTTACTCATTAATCCAAAAGGAGTTAATGAGTGTCAATCAGAATGTGAATGGTTTGCTTCTGCATTAATAAACATGACTTCCCACATTCTCACGGCTAATCATTGACGGGGTGACTGAGAAACGTACACGTACACACACAGTACAGCACTTGACGTTGACCTCTGTGTTGAGGATCACAACACTTGATGGCTGGTTAAATGACCACCAGATTGCCTGCCAGATAATAGAACATTACACTGAGCCAAACACTAAATATTAACTTGGTTAAATTGACACTCACAACCAACAATCCCTGTCTGAAAATAGTTTATGCTAAATCCCTCCCCTAAACAGTGATTAGACACCTATCAAACTTTTGATTTCAACATTGTCATTAAGCTCCAAGTAGAGCAACATCCAGTGTTTAAGGAGTGTGCAGGAAGGTGTCTTTTTTAACCTTTACAAAAAAACTCAAGTAAAAGTATAAGGAATGGTTTGAAACAGTGTGTTAAGCTCTTATAATTGGCTAAAGAGGTTTCTGACTTTCTGCCTCAGACATGTAGTTCAGGTATGCAGCCGTCAAGCGATCCCTTTCACAAAGTTCAAGCTTAAAAGTTTTCAACAAACTAAAGTTTATTTGGCTAGCTACCTACAGCTGATCAAATCTGCCAAGATCACATGCATACATATATATACTTCAAACACTTGGTCAGCTTTTGTCTGTTGGGAGATGATACAGCCATCCTCACAGATAAAAATATCACTGTGTAT